>NC_080377.1:46605149-46925747 GCF_014773155.1 Arachis stenosperma
CTCCAAGATAAGCCTCAGCTCGTGTAAAGATCAAGCTCAGCCCAAGCACACACCAAGTGGGCCCGAAAGTGGATTTCTGCATCAATTACTTACTTCTGTAAACTCTAGTAGCTAATCTAGTATAAATAGGACTTTTTACTATTGTATTAGATATCTTTGGTCTCAGTTTTATTTTATTATACATCTAAGGAGACTATTGATGACGTTTTGGGGGCTGGCCATTCGGCCATGCCTGAACCTTCATCACTTATGTATTTTTAACGGTGGAGTTTCTACACACCATAGATTAAGGGTGTGGAGCTCTGCTGTACCTCAAGTTTCAATGCAATTACTACTATTTTCTATTCAATTCCGCTTGTTCTTATTCTAAGATATTTGTTGCACTTCAACATGATGAATGTGATGATCCGTGACACTCATCATCATTCTCACCTATAAACGCGTGACTGACAACCACTTCCGTTTTACCTTAGACCGGGCGCATATCTCTTGGATTCCTTAATCAGAATCTTCGTGGTATAAGCTAGAATTGATGGCGACATTCATGGGAATCCGGAAAGTCTAACCTTGTCTGTGGTATTCCGAGTCGGATTCCGGGATTGAATGACTGTGACGAGCTTCAAACTCGCGATTGTTGGGCGTGATGACAAACGCAAAAGAATCAAGGGATTCTATTCCAACATGATCGAGAATCGACAGATGATTAGCCGTGCTGTGACAGAGCATTTAGACCATTTTCACTGCGAGGGTGGGATGTAGCCATTGACAACAATGATGCCCTATATACAGCTTGCCATGGAAAGGAGTAAGAAGGATTGGATGAAAGCAGTAGGAAAGCAGAGATTCAGAAGGAATACAGCACCTCCATGCACTTATCCGAAATTCTCACCATTGAATTACATGAGTAACTCTAGCTTTATTTTACGTTTATTATTTATTAATTTTCGAAAATCCATAATCATTTATTATCCACCTAACTGAGATTCACAAGATGACCATAGCTTGCTTCATTCCAACAATCTCCGTGGGATCGACCCTTACTCACGTAAGGTATTACTTGGACGACCTAGTGCACTTGCTGGTTAGTTGTGCGGAGTTGTGACTAAGTGTAATTCATGTTTGAGAGCGCTACCAAGTCTTTGGAGCCATTGTTGATGATCACAATTTCGTGCACCAAGTTTTTGGCGCCGTTGCCGGGGATTGTTCGAGTTTGGACAACTAACGGTTCATCTTATTGCTCAGATTAGGTAATTTTCTTTTTGTTTTGTTTTCAAAAAAAATATCCCTATTTTCGAAAAAAAATATTTTGAAAATAAATCATTCTATGACTTCAGAATTTTTAAGAATGGATTCTAGAGTTTCATGAAGCATGTTGAAGCCTGGCTAGCTGTAAAGCTATATCCAAATTCTTTTGGACTAAGGCTTCAACTAATCACCACAATGCATGTAATTCCATCCTAAAGCTGGCTGACTATGAAGCCATATCTAACCCTTGAATTGGAGCTTTAGGCTAACATTGAAAGATTCCTGGAATTCTTCTTAGAAATTTTGAATTTCTTATTCTCTTTTTCCTATATGTTTTTCGAAAAATATAAAATAAAATCCAAAAAAATAATAAAATTATAAAAATCAAAAATATTTTTGTGTTTCTTGTTTGAGTCTTGTATCATGTTTTAAGTTTGGTGTCAATTGCATATTCATATTGTTCTTGCATTTTTCGAAAAAATTCATGCATTCATAGTGTTCTTCATGATCTTCAAGTGGTTTTTGGTAAGTCTACTTATTTGATCTTGATAATTTCTTGTTTTGTGTTCTTTGTTGTTTTTCATATGCATTTTTGCATTCATATTGTCTAAGCATTAAAGATTTCTAAGTTTGGTGTCTTGCATGTTTTCTTTGCATCAAAAATTTTTCAAAAATATGTTCTTGATGTTCATCATGATCTTCAAAGTGTTCTTGGTGTTCATCTTGACATTCATAGTGTTCTTGCATGCATCATGTGTTTTGATTCAAAATTTTCATGTTGTGAGTCATTTTTGTTGTTTTTCTCTCTCATAATTAAAAATTCAAAAATAAAAAAATATCTTTTCCTTTTTTTTCTCTCAAAATTTCGAAAATTTGGGTTGACTTAGTCAAAAAATTTTAAAATTAGTTGTTTCTTGTAAGTCAAGTCAAATTTTCAAATTTTAAAAATCTTATCTTTTCAAAACTTTTTCAAAAATCAAATCTTTTTCATTTTTTTATTAATTTTTGAAATTTATTTTTTTAAATTATTTTTCAAAAATCTTTTTCTTAATTTTATCTTTATTTTCGAAAATTATGCTAACAATTAATATGATTGATTCAAAAATTTGAAGTTTGTTACTTTCTTGTTAAGAAAGGTTCAATCTTTAAATTCTAGAATCATATCTTTTAGTTTCTTGTTAGTCAAGTAATTAATTTTAATTTTAAAAAATTAAATATTTTCTAACCATATCTTTTTAATCATATCTTATCTTATCTTTTATATCATATCTTTTTCAAAATTTTATCTTTTTCAAAAATTTGATTTTAAAATATCTTTTCTAACTTCTTATCTTCTTATCTTCTTATCTTTTCAAATTCGATTTTCAAATATTTTTCAACTAACTATTTGACTTTTTGTTTGTTTCTTATGTTTTTCAAAACCACCTAACAACTTATCTCTCTCTAATTTTCGAAAATACCTCCCTCTTTTTTCAAAAATTCTTTTTAATTAATTAATTGTTTTAAATTTTAATTTTAATTTTATTTCTTATCTTAATTTTCGAAAATCATTAACTCCTTTTCAAAATTACTTTCAAAAACTTCTGTCTCTCATCTTATTCTATTTATTTATTCATTCACTATCACTTCTCCTCATCTCAAATCTCTGCCCCTATCCTCACCTTTGTGTTTGGATTTTCCTTTTTTTATTCCCTTTCTTCTTCTACTAACAATAAGGAACCTCTTTACTGTGACATAGAGAATTCCTCTTCCTTTTCTGTTCTCTTCTTTCTCATATGAGCAGGAACAAGGAAAAAGGCATTCTTGTTGAAGCTGATCCAGAACCTGAAAGAACTCTGAAGAGAAAACTAAGAGAAGCTAAATTACAATAATCCAGAGACAACCTTGTTGAAATTTTCGAACAAGAAAAGGAGATGGCAGCCGAACCCAACAACAATAATGCAAGGAGGATGCTTGGTGATTATACTAGACCTACTTCCAAGTTTGATGGAAGAAGCATCTCAATTCTTGCCATTGGAGTAAACAATTTTGAGTTGAAACTTCAATTAGTTGCTCTAATGCAACAGAACTGCAAGTTTCATGGACTTTCATCAGAAGATCCCTACCAGTTCTTAACTGAGTTCTTGTAGATCTGTGAGACTGTTAAGACTAATGGAGTAGATCCTGAAGTCTACAAGCTCATGCTTTTCCCTTTTGCTGTAAGAGACAGAGCTAGAGCATGGTTGGACTCTCAACCTAAAGATAGCTTGGACTACTGGGATAAGCTGATCACGACCTTCTTGGCTAAGTTCTTTCCACCTCAAAAGCTGAGCGAGCTTAGAGTGGATGTTCAGACCTTCAAACAAAAAGATGGTGAATCCCTCTATGAAGCTTGGGAAAGATACAAACAGATGACCAAAAGATGTCCTTCTGATATGTTTTCAGAATGGACCATGATAGATATATTCTATTATGGTCTATCTGAGTTCTCTAAGATGTCATTGAACCATTCTGCTGGTGGATCCATTCACCTAAAGAAAACACCTGCAGAAGCTCAAGAACTTATTGACATGGTTACAAATAACCAGTTCATGTACACTTCTGAGAAGAATTCCGTGAATAATGGGACGCCTCAAAGGAAGGGAGTTCTTGAAATTGATGCTCTGAATGCCATATTGGCTCAGAACAAAATGTTGACTCAGCAAGTCAACATGATTTCCCAAAGTCTGAATGGATGGCAAAATGCATCCAACAGTACTAAAGAGGAATCTTCTGAAGAAGAAGCTTATGATCCTGATAACCCTGTAATGACAGAGGTAAATTATATGGGTGAACCTTATGGAAACACCTATAATTCATCATGGAGAAATCATCCAAATTTCTCATAGAAGGATCAACAAAAGCCTCAACAAGGCTTTAATAATGGTGGAAGAAATAGGCTCAACAATATCAAGCCTTATCCATCATCTTCTCAGCAACAGACAGAGAATTATGAACAGAATACCTCTAACTTAGCAAATTTAGTCTCTAATCTGTCTAAGGCCACTTTAAGTTTCATGAATGAAACAAGGTCCTCCATCAGAAATCTGAAGGCACAAGTGGGCCAGCCGAGTAAGAAAATCACTGAAACCCCTCCTAGTACTCTCCCAAGTAATACTGAAGAAAATCCAAAAAGAAAGTGCAAGGCCATTGATATAATCAATATGGCCGAACCTAGAGAGGAAGGAGAGGATGTGAATCCCAATGAGGAAGACCTCATGGGACGTTTCTCAAGCAAGAAGGAGTTCCCTATTGAGGACCCACGGGAATCTGAGGCCCATATAGAGACCATAGAGATTTCATTAAACCTCCTTCTGCCAT
Organism: Arachis stenosperma; assembly: GCF_014773155.1. Taxonomy (NCBI): domain Eukaryota; kingdom Viridiplantae; phylum Streptophyta; class Magnoliopsida; order Fabales; family Fabaceae; genus Arachis; species Arachis stenosperma. Next base: position 46,609,734 of record NC_080377.1, read on the forward strand.
TCATGAGCTCTGAAGACTATTCTTCCTCTGAAGAGGATGAAGATGTAACTGGAGAGCAAGTTGCTCAATATCTAGGAGCTATCATGAAACTGAATGCCAAGTTATTTGGTAATGAGACTTGGGAAGGTGAACCTTCCTTGCTCATTAGTGAACTAGATACCTGGGTTCAGCAAACTTTACCTCAAAAGAGACAAGATCCTGGCAAATTCGTAATACCCTATACCATAAGTACCATGACCTTTGAGAAAGCTCTGTGTGACCTAGGGTCAGGCATAAATCTTATGCCACTCTCTGTAATGGAGAAGCTGGGGATCATTGAGGTACACCCTGCCTTATTCTCATTACAAATGACAGACAAGTCAGTAAGACAAGCTTATAGATTGGTAGAGGACGTGTTGGTAAAGGTTGAAGGCCTTTACATCCCTACTGATTTCATAATCTTAGACACTAGGAAGGAGGAGGATGAATGCATCATCCTTGGAAGACCTTTCCTAGCCACAGCAGGAGCTGTGATAGATGTTAACAGAGGAGAATTAGTCCTTCAATTGAACGGGGACTACCTTGTGTTTAAGGCTCAAGGATCTTCTTCTTTAACAATGGAGAGGAAGCATGAAAAGCTTCTCTCAGTACAGAATCAAACAAAGCCCCCACAATCAAACTCTAAGTTTGGTGTTGAGAGGGCTCGGCCAAACTCTAAGTTTGGTGTTGAATCCCCACATCCAAACTCTAAGTTTGGTGTTGGGAGTCTACAACATTGACCTGATCACCTGTGTGGCTCCATGAGAGCCCACTGTCAAGCTATTGACATTAAAGAAGCGCTTATTGGGAGGCAACCCAATTTTTATTTATCTAATTTTATTTTTCTTTTTATTGTTCTTTTATGTTTTATTAGGTTCATGATCATGTGGAGTCACGAAAAAAAATACTAAAATTAAAAACAGAATAAAAAACAGCAGAAGAAAAATCACACCCTGGAGGAAGGACTTACTGGCGTTTAAACGCCAGTAAAGAGCATCTGGCTGGCGTTCAACGCCAAAACAGAGCATGGATCTGGCACTGAACGCCAGAAACATGCAGCAATCTGGCGTTTAAAAGCCAGGATTGCACACTGAGGAAAGCTGGCGTTCAATGCCAGAAACATGCTGCAGATGGGCGTTGAACGCCTAGAACAAGCTTAGATATGGCGTTTAACGCCAGAAACAAGCACCAACCTGGCGTTAAATGCCAGGATTGCATGCAGAAGGCATTTTACACGCCTCATTGGTGCAGGGATGAAAATCCTTGACACCTCAGGATCTGTGGACCCCACAGGATTCCCACATACCTCAACTCACGTTCTCTCTTCTTCCCCATCACCTCTTCACCACTCACGTCCATCCATCTCTTTCCCACCCAATCCCACCCATATGGCCGAAACATACACATCTCTCCCTCTCCTCCATATTTTCTTCTCCTTCCATTCTTTCTTCTTTGCTCGAGGACGAGCAACATTCTAAGTTTGGTATGGTAAAAGCATAGCTTTTTTGTTTTTCCATAACCATTGATGGCACCTAAGGCCAGAGAAACCTCAAAAAAAAAAAAAAGAGAAAAGGGAAGGCAAAAAATTTTTCCACCTCCGAGTCATGGGAGATGTAGAGATTCATCTCAAGGGTCCATAGCTCAGTAGAAGAGCATTTGACTGCATATCAAGAGAGCATGAGGAATTTCCTCATCAAGAAATCCCTGAGATACCTCAGGGGATACATTTTCCTCCATACAACTATTGGGAGCAACTAAGGATAAGAGCACCAAAATCACTAGGGATCAAGCAATAGAGGCAAGGAAGAGACATAAAGGAGCTCAAAAAGCACCATTAGTCCTTCAAAAAGGTGCCACCCTCACTAAGGTGGACTCATTCCTTGTTCTTAATTTTTTTCTGCTTTTTGGTTTCTTTATGTTAAATGTTTATCTATATTTGTGTCTTCATTACATGATCATTAGTATTTAGTAACTATGTCTTAAGGCTATGAATAATTCCATAAATCCTTCACCTCTCTTAAATGAAAAATGTTTCTAATTCAAAAGAACAAGAAGTACATGAATTTCGACAATTGTCCTTGAATTTAGTTTAATTATATTGATGTGGTGATAATACTTTCTGTTTTCTGAATGAATGCTTGAACAGTGCATAATTTTGATCTTGTTGTTTATGAATGTTAAAATTGTTGGCTCTTGAAAGAATGATGAACAAAAGAGAATGCTATTGATAATCTGAAAAATCATGAAATTGATTCTTGAAGCAAGAAAAAGCAGTGAAAAACAAAAGCTTGCGGAAAAAAATGGCAAAAAAATAAAAAGAAAAAGAAAAAGCAAGCAGAAAAAAGCCAATAGCCCTTAAAACCAAAAGGCAAGGGTAAAAAGGATCCAATGCTTTGAGCATCAATGGATAGGAGGGCCCAAGGAAATAAAATCCAGGCCTAAGCGGCTAAATCAAGCTGTCCCTAACCATGTGCTTGTGGCATGCAGGTCCAAGTGAAAAGCTTGAGACTTAGTGGTTAAAGTCGTGATCCAAAGCAAAAAGAGTGTGCTTAAGAGCTCTGGACACCTCTAACTGGGGACTTTAGCAAAGCTGAGTCACAATTTGAAAAGGTTCACCCAGTCATGTGTCTGTGGCATTTATGTATCCGGTGGTAATACTGGAAAACAAAGTGCTTAGGGCCACGGTCAAGACTCATAAAAGTAGCCGTGTTCAAGAATCAACATACTTAACTAGGAGAATCAATGACACTATCTGAAATTCTAAGTTCCTATAGAAGCCAATCATTCTAAACTTCAAAGGAAAAAGTGAGATGCCAAAACTGTTCAGAAGCAAAAAGCTACAAGTCCCGCTCATCTAATTAGAATTAATATTCATTGATATTTTGGGATTTATAGTATATTCTCTTATTTTTATCCTAATTGATTTTTAGTTGCTTGGGGACAAGCAACAATTTAAGTTTGGTGTTGTGATGAGCGGATAATTTATACGCTTTTTGGCATTGTTTTTAGGTAGTTTTTAATATGATCTAGTTACTTTTAGGGATGTTTTTATTGGTTATTATGTTAAATTCACATTTCTGGACTTTACTATGAGTTTGTATGTTTTTCTGTGATTTCAGGTATTTTCTGGCTGAAATTGAGGGACCTGAGCAAAACTCTGATAAGAAGGCTGACAAAGGACTGCTGATGCTGTTGGATTCTGACCTCCTTGCACTCGAAATAGATTTTCTGGAGCTACAGAAATTCAAATGGCGCGCTCTCAACGGCGTTGGAAAGTAGACATCCAGAGCTTTCCAGCAATATATAATAGTCCATACTTTATTCGAGATTTGATGACGTAAACTGGCGCTCAACGCCAGTTCCATGTTGCATTCTGGAGTCAAACGCCAGAAATACGTCACGAACCAGAGTTGAACGCCAAAAATACGTTACAACTTGGCGTTCAACTCCAAGATAAACCTCAGCTCATGTAAAGATCAAGCTCAGCCCAATCACACACCAAGTGGGTCCCGGAAGTGGATTTCTGCATCAATTACTTACTTCTGTAAACTCTAGTAGCTAATCTAGTATAAATAGGACTTTTTACTATTGTATTAGATATCTTTGGTCTCAGTTTTATTTTATTATTCATCTAAGGAGACTATTGATGACGTTTTGGGGGCTGGCCATTCGGCCATGCCTGAACCTTCATCACTTATGTATTTTTAACGGTGGAGTTTCTACACACCATAGATTAAGGGTGTGGAGCTCTGCTGTACCTCAAGTTTCAATGCAATTACTACTATTTTCTATTCAATTCCGCTTGTTCTTATTCTAAGATATTCGTTGCACTTCAACATGATGAATGTGATGATCCATGACACTCATCATCATTCTCACCTATGAACGCGTGACTGACAACGACTTCCGTTCTACCTTAGACCGGGCGCATATCTCTTGGATTCCTTAATCAGAATCTTCGTGGTATAAGCTAGAATTGATGGCGGCATTCATGGGAATCCGGAAAGTCTAACCTTGTCTGTGGTATTCCGAGTAGGATTCCGGGATTGAATGATTGTGATGAGCTTCAAACTCGCGATTGTTGGGCGTGATGACAAACGCAAAAGAATCAAGGGATTCTATTCCAACATGATCGAGAACCGACAGATGATTAGTCGTGCTGTGACAGAGCATTTGGACCATTTTCACTGAGAGGGTGGGATGTAGCCATTGACAACGGTGATGCCCTACATACAGCTTGCCATGGAAAGGAGTAAGAAGGATTGGATGAAAGTAGTAGGAAAGCAGAGATTCAGAAGGAACACAACACCTCCATGCACTTATCGGAAATTCCCACCATTGAATTACATGAGTAACTCTATCTTTATTTTACGTTTATTATTTATTAATTTTCAAAAATCCATAATCATTTATTATCCGCCTAACTGAGATTCACAAGATGACCATAGCTTGCTTCATACCAACAATCTCCGTGGGATCGACTCTTACTCACGTAAGGTATTACTTGGACGACCTAGTGCACTTGCTGGTTAGTTGTGCGGAGTTGTGACTAAGTGTGATTCACGTTTGAAAGTGCTACCAAGTCTTTGGAGCCATTGTTGATGATCACAATTTCGTGCACCAGTCTGTTTTTGTGTGTGTGGCTTCATAGGCAAAGAGTTTTCCTCTCAGCTCATCATAGGTTATGGGACTTATGTTGTTACTCTCGGTTAGGACAATGGCAGTGTTTTCCCATTCTTTTGTGAGGCTTCTAAGGAGTTTTCTCACCAAGGTTTATTCTGCATAGTTTGTACCCATAGCATCAATGTTGTTGATTATGATTGAGAATCTCTCAAACGCTTCATCAATGCTTTCTTCATCCTTTATGCTAAACATCTCGTACTCTTTTCGCAGCATATCAATCCTCGTTTCTTTGACTTGTTTAGTGCCTTCGTGTGTAACCTGGAGTTTTTCCCAGATTTCTTTGGCTGTCTTGCATCTAGACACCTTCCGGTACTCTTCAAAGCTGATAGCACGGTGAAGAAGGTTGATTGCTTTAACATTCAGCTCTATCTTCTTCTTGTTATCTTCGTTCCACTCAGCTTCTTCTTTTGGAGTAACCACTCCATCAGCACTTGTTTTTGTTGGGATCTTGGGACCGCTCACAATAATCTTCCATATGTTGTAGTCAATGGATTGGATGAAGATCCTTATCCTTTCTTTCCAGTAGGAATAGTTCCTCCCGTTGAAGAAGGGTGGCCGGTTGTTTGACTGACCTTCAGTGAGGGTGTAGGCAACTGTGGTTGTGCCCAAGTTGTTCACCATTGGATCTTTGCTCCAAGCGGTTAAGCTTGATTCTTGAGACCTTAGCTCTTGATACCAATTGAAGGTTGTGGTAGACTTAGAGAAGGGGGGTTGAATCTATGCCTTCCTTTTTGTAGCTGTTATAACCCTTTTAAACAAAACTTTAAATCTTGATTCTGTTTGTACTCAGCAGCGAAAATTTATGAGACAATTTATTTTTGTCTCATGAATATTAGAAAAATAGAACACAGCAGAGAAGAGAAAAGCTAACACCAGCATATATCCTGGTTCGGTTGCCTTGTGCTATGCTACCTACGTCTAGTCTCCTCCACAACAATAGAGGAATTTCCACTATAGTTAAAAGTATTACATACACCAATTTCACACTCAAGTTCTAACCTAACTTGACATTGACTATGCTAACACCTAACTATTCACTCTTAGTGCTAACCCAACTAAGAAAGGGATACCAAACAGGTATAAGATACAAGACACTTAACCAACCTAAAGAAATCAGAAAATAACTCTAGCCTTTTCTCTCAAGTGTATCACTCAGCCTTTTTCCAATCATGGCTTTTACTTGAACTTTCTCACAATGCCTTTTCTCACAAGAAATTACAGAAAGATAAGCATAGAAAAGTACATCACAATCTGTAAAAACATGAAGGAGATTGAATTCATCAACAGCCTCTTTGCTATATGCGAAACCAGATTTGCAAACCTCAGATACAGTTCTTCAGTATAGGTCGAATGCTTCTTTGAAAGAAAACATTATCCTAGTAGAGGAACTTCTTTGTAGAACACCACTCTCACACTCTGGTTTTCTCTCCTTGGTTCTGAATGAGCAGAAAGTCTTCTTTTATTCTCCTTGTATGTTGCTGGAATCTTCTCCCATGGTCAACACCTTGAGCCTTGAGCTTCACCAACCATAGATTCACTTTTTCTCAATAAACCTTAGAGTAGAAACTTTGCTTTTGACTTCTTCAACTTGACCGAAAGTCATAAATCAGCAACCATAGAAATCTTCCCATGGTCAACTTGATCTTAGCCATTGAAAAACGACTTAGTCCTCAAGACATGTTTGAGACCGTGGATTCACAGCAGAGAGGAACAGAAACCATCTTTCCTTTGTATCCTATTTCGGATAGAGCAGAGAGTTGGGAAGAAGAGAAGAAGATCTGATGCATGCAAGAGGAAATGGGTTACCTTTAACCTAAGCTTGATTTGGTTTGAACTGGGTGATTTGATATCTGTCTTTCTAGCTTAATCTTTCTCTTTCTCTCTTCTTTGGTGAAAAGCTTATGGAAGAAGCTCTCTCTCTTTCTCTTTCTTACTTTTTTGAAGCTTGTGATTTGACATGATCAGAGAGGAGAAGAACGTTGCTTGTGGTGTGAGATCAAGTTTGGAGAGAAATAAAATCAACTCGGGCTTGGATCAGTTTGTGATATGCTTGGCCCGTTATGATTTCTTTGGCTTCTTTCTTTACTTTTCCTTGAGCTCTCAATTTTGCTTTCAGCCTACCACCTCTTGTTTTATTTTCCATATCATTTGGACTACTCAACTTAATTAAGGCCTGCAACATAATAATAAATAATTAGCAACATATACTCATTAATTAATTAATCAACACTAATTATTTATTTTGCCAAAAATAATGTTTGTCATCACTAATTAATTTAGTTAATTTCTTAACTCAACAAAGGGTACTCTTATTAGGGTTTATTAGGATTAAGTTTGAATAACAATATCACACCAGTTGTTTCCGATAACGAAGATGATTTTTGTTATTGTAGGGTATTTTTGTAACATTTTAAAATATTTTAGGAGCATTTTTTTGTTAACAAAAATAGAGGTTATTTTGCCAATATTTTCATAAATTGAAAGTGATTTTAGTAGTTTATTCTTCTATTATTACATAAAGGGTAAGCTCTCTAACATTTTGATCAAATTTTAATTTAGTTTCTAACGTTTCAAACATTCTATTTCTATCCCAAAAGTTTTAAACAACTTCAATATTATTCTACCATTAAATGTATACAAGTTAACGAGATGAGTAACCTAGAAGAATAACCAAAACCACTTCTTCTCAATCTTCTTCTTGTTAAAAAATATTCACAAATCTTATCCATCATCGCTCTAGAATCAAAGTATAAGCTTTTACATAAGTGATTATTGGTGTGTCAATCTTATTTATATACTAAAATCAAACGTTATTGGCTCATAAATATACTAATTATTTGTGTCAAATTTAATAGTAAAATAACATTAAATCTGTCTAAATTATTTTAAAATTAAAATAAGACATTTAAATTATTTCGAAACTAAATAAAACGTTTGAAATGTTAAAAAATAAATTAAGACATAGCTTAAAAATTAAAAATTAAAATAATATTTTATCCTTACATTAATTAGTAAATAAATATTTTTTTAAAGCCCCCAAAAGTTTACCTGAAAATCCTGATTAAAAGAAAAAGCAAAGGGAAAGACCAGAAACGATGTCGTTTGAAGTCTCCGTATTCAGTGTTGCACAGTACGTGTAGCAGCAGTAAAGTGTAGGCTTGTGGAGAAAACAGAAAAGAAACGATCAATAGCAACCTAGAAAACCCATCAATCATGGCAGGGAGATTGGCGAACGCAGCATCGAGAATCATGGCCGGAAACGGTGTTGTTTCCAGATCCGTAGGTTCCTCTCTTCGCCTCCGCTCCGGCATGGGCCTCCCCGTCGGAAAGCACATCGTTCCCGACAAACCCGTATGCATCCATCGTTTCTCTCTTAACCTAACCCTTCAATCATAATCGTTTTCCCCCCATTTCTCAGCTCAATTATTTTGTACAAATTCGAAAATTATTGGCTCTTGTTGTGCTTTTTTAACTATTGCTATTGTGATTGGGGTCTCAGCTTCCTGCGAATGACGAACTCGTGTGGGACAATGGAACTCCATTTCCCGAACCATGTATAGATCGTATTGCCGATACTGTTGGAAAGGTGGGAAAATTTTCCCCCTAATTATTGATTTTTTGGAAATTTTTGGATAATGTAATATTGAATAGTTCTTACAATTTTTTTTAAAAAAATTGGAAACAGTACGAAGCATTGGCTTGGCTGTGTGGTGGATTGAGTTTTTTCGCGTCTCTGGGACTATTGGCAGTGTGGAATGACAAGGCCTCCAAGATACCCTATGTAAGTTTTCTACTTTAACTTTGCTTATCATCCCCACTTTTTTTGTGTTAATGTTTGGTGTTGGATTGGGATTTCATTCTGTTATCTAGGTTTCTTGTTCCTATGTTCTGGTATTCTTTAAGTATTGTTTTGATGTTCTCATTGCCTCATTCGGTAGAATGGATTCTTCATTGCCATTTTATAGATGAAAGTTAATTGTGCACTGGAAAACATGATGTCGCCTGTAGAATTTCACTCCATATTACTAATCGGTCCATACTCTGTTTTCTGTCTCAATTTTGTGATTTAAGTCTCTGTTAGTTGTTCTGTTCATTGAAATCACTTTGAGGGTTAGTTGTGGTGCAGTTGATCGAGAATGTTTGTCTTGGAACTTTGAAGGAAGTGTTGTTCTCAATTCTCACTTCTTCCTTTAGGGGGTGCATTTTTTGTTGTTTTAAATCCCCACTGGCCTGTACTTTAGTTGTTCTTGTCTACTGCATATGGCATCTTCCTGAATAAGAATCTAGTTAGCAGGTTGTTTTAATGTGGATACTCTGGTCAAAAGACTGATGATGGACCCTGAATTTAAATTGATGCTGTCAGTGAAAGTGAAGTAGTTGTGTGTGATTTTTTCCGGAAAGGGGGGGGTGGAGGCAAGAAGTTCTAGAGAATGATTATCAAGGGTGTAGAACTGATTGTCACGCATCTTCAAATTGGGCCCTTGTCTTTCACTATTGCCTCCTCAAATTGCTCAAAAACATATTATAGATAAATCTCATATAAGCCTGGTCCAAAGCAAGTAGGAAAAAAAGTCAACATCATATTTGCATTGAACCAAATCTTGTGACTGGTGATTAGTCGTCTTCACTGTCCATTTGATATCAGAATCGACCACCTCCAGCATATTGAAATAAATTGCATTCTTCTTCCCAGAGAGCTGTGTCTCTCACCACCTGTGATGGGGTCAATGTTGGTGGCCTATAGGTCCAACTATCCAAGATAAAAGAGCAAGATACAGTCTGAAAAGGAACATAATGAATTTCTAATTATTTAAATTTTATTAGCTTTATTTCTAAAGAAATTTAACCTCGTCAGATCAGCAATGATGAATCCCAGCCTTTGATTTATTATCTATATCTATTATCTATTCTGAGTCCAATGGTCAAAAGTAGAGTGACCATGGCTGGACCTTTTGATATAGGATCTGTCATAAATGAAACCCTTATTAGGATCTTTATATATCTTGCCTATTATAAATATGGGGCTTTTTTGAGTTTGTATATCATGTTCTCCTAGTCATAGTACAGATTTATCATATGGTCTCTATTGTAACGTGCCTCTACTTTGTGCTTTCTATTAACAGGTAGGATATTCAGATGGTTAAAGGAAAGTGGTTGTGGTGTTTTCTTTAGGCTTTAATCTCTTTTGTGAAAAAAGAAAAAAAAAATAGAAGGGATTTTGGGTGATGCATTTTCTTTGAAGGGGATAAGTACTGTTTTGGTTCTTACGGTTTAAGGTGAAAATCAAAATCGTCCTTAAGGTTAATTTTATTTTTAAAATCATCATTTCGTTAATAAAAGGACAAATTTACCCCTAATTAAAAAATTTACCCCACCCCACCATTAAGCTCAGATCTTCTCATTCTCCTCATCAACATCCTCTCCCCCTCAAAATGGTGGCAGACACAATTACCGTTTCTTCTACAAAATCAACCATTTTTGTGAAACCCCATCTACCTTGGAGAATTAAGTTGAAGTTTTTACTTTTTACAGTGGGTCATTGAAGGGTCTATTGTTGCATAATGAGAATCCCCCTCCCATGGCCAAGTAACTCAAATTACAAAATCAATCAACACAATCAATCCACATGAAGGAAAAAAAAATTAAAAATTTGACACAAAATTTAAAATGGTAGAGCCGCAGAGAAGATAACAACTGTAGAAGCAGCAACAGTGAATCTGTTCAAAATAGCAGCGCTTTGAGAAGGTCCTGGTCCTCCGGACGGTGAAATAGAAATGGAGGAGGGAGAGACAGCATCGACGAGAGAGAGAGAGAGGAGAAAATCTGGTGCACGATGAACGGCGGGAGAGGGAGCGAGAGCATGAGATGAGTGATGCTTAGCTTTCTTGTGAGGAATGACAACCGGTGAGATATCCGGAGTTTGAGCCAATGTACCGATCAACAACAACACAGCCACCACCTTGAAAACATAGAAAGAGCAAAGATCCATATAGAGAGAGAAAACAGAGAGAATGAGTGCGCTGTGCAGCCTCCATTTCTGCTTGGCCCCCATTTCTGCTTGGAGATAGGAGAAGTTGAAGACCTTCTGTGCGGGTTCTTGTGTGGGGATCTTTTTTTTCTTTTTTAATTTATTAATTCTTTTTTATCAGGGGTAATTTTGTCCAAAAATTAAGATTTGAATAAAAAAGGATGATTTTAAAAATAATTTTAATGTTAAGGATGATTTTGAATAAAAAAGAAAGTTAAAGGACGATTTCGATTTTCCCCGCAAACCATAGGGACCAAAACAATACTTATCCCCTCTTTTAAGCATCATAGCCATGTTTGAGAATTGAGAGGTTCTCTGTTAAGCTCTAAATCTCTCCAAGAGAAAACAAGGGACTTTTTAGTGAATGCTTTTTCTTTTACCAGTTATAGCCATTTTGCATCTCATTTGACTGCACTGATACTGTATTGCAGTTCTCCAGGTCTGCTATAGGCATTGTGGAGTAGCCAAGATATCCTCCACTCTTCCATGGCATCTTTGATAACCTTGATATTTTAATCCTAACATCTTACCTATGGTGATTCTTGAGAAATTGAACGATAATTTTTTTCACTACTTCTCTGCCTTTGGATGATAGGCTCTTGTTCCCCATTTGTCATCAACTCTTTTATGTAGTGCCAGAACTATTTCCAACATCTTATGAGGGTAGAACTGCAAGTTAGAGAACCGGTGAACTTCTGTATCATTACACCTAACTTGCAACACTAAAATGCTTTTCAAAGCTCCATTTTTGGGACTAACTAAGCATATCCAATAATTCATACCATGATACATGTTTTTGTCAAAGACATCATTCTTACAAGAGGATCGTAGGAAGATTGGAATGAGAGGTTGGATTTGCAGAGACAAGGTTTGGAGGTACATGGTTTGCGCATAAGTTGCACGCAACCAAGTAGATGGAATGCAAGTTTAGTAGAGGAAGGGGAAAGACCAACACAGTAGCGAAAATTGGGGACTTTATATGACAATTTAAGAGTTTTAAGTATTTTTTGTTGTATTTATTTAGGACAATGAAGGAATAGAAGATGATAAATCATAGGATTTAAGCAGGTTGGTCAAAATAACAAAGTGATTCGGGTTTTAATGCAACAAAAAAGTACATTTATTTATCGTAATGCCAACCGACCAGCTATGTTGTATGGAAATGGAGTGTTCATCGACTATGGGTGAACATGAACAAAATAAAGGATGAGGATGTCAGTTAGAAAGTTGGAGTAGGACCCATTGTTGAAAAGATGGTGGAATCTCCTAAGTGGTTGTGACATATAGAGAGAAAGCTAATAGACCATCCATTGAGAATGATGGATCAGATGGAAAATAGACTAGTATTTAGAGGTAGAGGAAGACCTAAAAAGGCTCTACATGAAGTGATCAAGTGAGGGTGAACGATCACACTCCAAACATTATACATAATCGGGCGCAATGTCATTGTTTGATCCATGTAGCTAGCTGCATCTTGTGGGATAAGACTTTGTTGTTGCTGTATTATACTTAATTCAATCATAAGCAAAATAACCATATTGATTAAATATTTATCACAGGCATGTGCTACCCCCATTACAGATTTATAGTTATTTATTTGTTTGTAATTTACTGACATTGGACCAGTGGACTGCCTAAGTTGAACAAGCCATTTCATTCTCAATAGTCCGCCTCTTTAAAGAGTTAGTGTTGCCATTTTGAAGGCCCTGCTTATAACTTGTAGAACTGAACTTTGTGATGTAAGCAAGTATGGAGCCAAAAATGAAATAGTTGTCCTCGGAAAGTGTATCAAAAGTCACATTAGCTGATTATAGTTCTATAGTTTAGAAGTTTGTTCTTAAACTGTCAAATCCATTCCTTATTCTAGCAGCATCAATATTCATTGTTATCCATAGTTTTCTCACGGAAGTTATCAAGGTCTATTGACTATGGAGGTTTTTGTCTTTTATGTACCCTTATTGTGGCCACCTAGTGGAATAAAGTTTTGTTGTTGTTTGTTATTGTATGTACCCTTATTGTGGCTTGCATGAACTGTGCATTCCGATTGAACTTTGATATTATTGTAGCAATGCTACCTTCTGCAAATACTTAGTCTTTCATATGCTGAGGTATTTCTGTTTTATTTTTTGTTACCAGACACCCAAAGTATATCCATATGACAATCTGCGTGTGGAACTTGGTGGTGAACCATAGATGGATCCAAGGCAATAATGGAATGGGAACTTGTTTTTCATGTAATTGTTCTTTTCATTAACTTGTGCTCTCGTGTAGTTCAAACTTCAAAATAATGGAATGTGGGAAGACTTGCTGGAACCAGCTACAGGAATGAAAACTGAATATGGTTTTATTTATTTAATCATTTTCATGCTTATGGTGGCTATTCTGAGGACTGAGGATTGGGCCATTGTTTTGCTCTTTAAGAAACCGAACCTCTTTATAAGATGGTAAGACTTTTGAACTCGTGAACCTTTGCCCATTTAAAAGTGTACACTATTTAAAGTTTTAAACCACTTTTATGATTGGAAAAAGGACCTCAAGTTGTTCATAGTGCGATACTTTGCTCTTAAACTTTTAAAATCTGTTCCACGATACTAGTAGCAATTTTTATATTACGAGACTTAAAAATTGAACCTCGTGCCTTAAATTTAAAATCTAAACCTTCTTTATTGAAACCTCAAAACAACACAATCGCATAACCCAAGCGTGATTATCCAACTGATTGGAAATCTCTGAGGGGTGTGAATCCAATTTATATGCTATTTAGGTCACAAGAGGCATTAATAAATTGAGTAATCAAGTTATAAACCTCAAGTTGGACTGCAAAAACAGCTTAAATCCACCGAAGGCATTAATAAATTTAAGGGTGTAGAATGCTATGATCATTTCTCAATTCGGGGACGTGGAATAACCCTTTACTTTCTGTGACTAATTTTTTTTCATTATAGATTACAAACGTGTTGACACCTATTTACACTCGTCTGATATGCGTGTCTATTGTATCTAATCGTGTCTTAATAAAAAATAAATTTTTTTTCTTTGAACATGTTTGGACACACCTAAACCACCATCACGTATTAGTATGTCCAGTCTTATCTTAACATGTATTCTTAAAATAAATTTAAAAATAGTATATATTATTATTTATTAAAACAAAATATTTTATATTTTTAAAATAAGATATTAAAAATAATTAAAAATTAATTTATGTTTTAATATCAATAAAATATCAAAATATCATTACGATTTATCTAAAAAATACTTTATATTTTATATATATATGTGTGTCAATGTATCCTGTGTCATGTCGTGTCCCATGTCCGTATCAGTGTTTATACTTTATAGATATTTATTTATTTTTTTAATTTGAAAAACTGATATCGAATGATAAAACTTGTATTGTGAAACATTTTTAAATTCGAAAATCGTAAGATTCGATTTAGGTGTCCTTAATTTAGAAATACAGTACATTTTCCTTCTTTTTTTTCTTTCTCTTCTTCATTTCCAATTGTTTCACTGATAGCTCATCAAAAGGAGCTTCTTAGTAGATGAGAGGTGTTTAATGAGAAAAAGAAAAATGGATGATAGAGTTATGTTAAGAATGTACTATAATGGTCGGATTTTATTACAAATATATGAGAGGGTGGAATTCGTATATGAGAATTTATCTAACTTTGTCGTTCCTTCCATAATATCATTTGGGGAATAAAAATGTGTAATTTATAAATGGATAGCTACTCAAATATCGAAGAGCATGTATTTTATTTAGACATCCTATATTAGTGTTTGGTGAGTTTATTTAATTTCATATAATGTATGTCACTGAAGAAGCAATCATGCAAGATATGTTTTCAATCTATTATCAAACTCAATCACAAGTGTCAATCATTGAGATGTATATTAAGTTTGAGCAATCACAACTAGGCCGAAATATAAAAATCGTGATATAGTTTAAGGGTAGCAAAACTGTGCCCTAAAGAACAAAACCGTACCCAAAAGGAAAAAAATTGGAGTCCAAAACACATACGCCCAACATACATGTCCACCAGCCCGGCGTACAAGTTCTCAACCCTGACCTTTTCACACTCAAGTGGTCATAACTTGAACTCCAGAGGTCCAAATGAAGCAGTTCCAATTACATTAGAAAAAAAATGTCCAGATCTTTAAAACGATATGCATAAATCTATAGTAGATGTTTAGTTTGAATCATGCACCACCATCATCAATTGGACACGTAAAATGGTGCCCAAACATCTCTAAGTGCATGGCCGGTGGACAAGACCCACGCCCAACGGCCCCTCCCTGCTCACACACACGCCTGGCGAACAAGCTCTCATGCCTGGAGGCCATCCACTCCACGCCCGTTGCATGTATCCCCTGAAGGTGTATTTTGGGCTTATGCCCAAATTTATCTATACAAGTCTAGAGTAAAGACAATTTCAACTCACAGGATGCAAATAAATTAAGACCCAATCTCAATTATCCACATTATTAGAAGTCTTAAGCGTGCGTTTGGTTGGTGTCTCTAGACACTAAAGACATGGACACGGTGGCACATGTCCACCGTTTGTTTGTTGAGACACAAATTTATGATGGACACGGTGGTACACAAGTATACACAAAATACATGTTTTTAGTGTCTCTCCATTTAGCTGAGACATTGAGACACAGTTTATAAGACACAAAATTTTACATTTTTATCCCTATTTTTTTTTAAATTCCAACTATATCCCTAATTAATTTAACCCTAAATCCCCCTTTTCTTTCTTATTATCCTCTCTATTCTGTGTTTCTAACTCCAAAATCCTTCCAACCTCCACGTTTCTTCCTCCATCCTCCCTCTTCCATGGCTGTGTCCCTCTTCTACACCACCGCCATAGCCATTGCCTCTCTCTTTTTTCATCTCCTTCTCTCTTTCTCTCTTCGCATCACCACACCCATCACTCTGCTTCTCCTTCCATTGTTGTGCCCCTCCATGCCGTTGTCACGGACCGCCACCATTGACACCTCTTCTTTCTTCTTCCTCCTCTTCTCTCTTTCTCTCTTCACACAGTCGCGCCTATCACTACCATGAGTCATCATTTTCGGTCAGATTTATTTCTCTACATTCATCAGGTGTTGCTCAGATCTATTCGTCTCCACTATTACTTGAATCAATTTTATTAAGAAAGGCGAAAAAAACCAAAAACACCCAAAATAGTTGTCCATCATTCTTGAGATCTGTCTTCTCATTTTTGTTTTTTATTTATTTATTTCAACCTGTTTCATTTTTTTTAAATGAGAAAATTAAATTGCTGATGAATAAATGAAAGTTGAAGATAGTATTTTGCAGTGAAGTTAAAAAATTGCAGGGTGGTGGTAGAAAGCTATGGTGGCAGCAACTTTAATGTTGGTGGAAGATGATGGTAGAGAACTAATAAGGATAAAATGGACATTTGAATTAAATTGTTGTGTCTTGTACACTGTTGCCAAACACGTTAAAAAATTTATGTCTATCTGTGTCTGTGTCTTTTGGTATAGTTGTGTCTGTGTCTATATATTTTGAAGACAGTAACCAAACGAGGCCTAAGTGAACAAGGTTCACAAGAGAAGGCATCCCGGAGGAGGATCTTCGGATCCAAATCCAACATTCAGGTCCTCCGCTTAGTTTCTTTTCATTGTTTTCTTTCATTTTTCATGGATAATTAATCTTCTGTTAAAGGGTTAGGAGCTTTGTCCATATTTTCTATGGGTTATTAATCTAAGTTTATTTTATTTTGAAGTTTTGTATTGATCTATTTCATGATTGAGTTACTCGTTCTTTATTCGATTAGTGGTATCAGAAGGTATACTAATCTCTTTTGAATTTTGTTGATTATAATTGGAATATTTGATATTTGAATTATAGCTTGAAAACTCTTTCACATGACTATTTGAATTAGGCTAGAAATAGTGGTTCAATTAGTGTGTGACACATACATGATTTTCAATCACTCTAATTTTGAATAAGTAACATATAATTCGGATTAGAACAACTTTTGAAAATTATGTTTTTCTTCTAAGACTTAACTAGACAGGACTGACTTGAATACGTGACATATAATTCGACCTAAAGATTACTTTTAAATTTCATTTGAATCTAAATAAGTTTTTGGGCTTAACCTCTTTGATTAATTAATTGACGACTAATTAATTATTGAGAAACTGAGGAACCAAGGAATTGGAAATCAATTACTAAAAATTTATCGTGAAATATCTTTGCATACTTCAAGATAAGTAAATAAGGTTTGATTTCTCTAAGAGCATAAACATCTCCGAAGCCCTTGACTCTCACCATCATTGTCTTCTCTCAAATTAACATTCAACCTCTCTATCCGTAAGTATTCAAGCATTCAAGTTCTAAAGTTCTTAGCGAGACTCAATCTTACTCTCTTTAATCCAGGTTTTTTTTAATCTAATTAGGTACTTAATATGATATTTGCTTGCTTAATCATTTAATTCTCATGGAAACGATATTTATTCACCGTGGTATTACTCGAGTGATCCGGTGCACTTGTCGATATCCGTGAGCTTTAATTTTCATTCACCATGTAAGTTAAAATTAGCTACCAAAATCATCCATCATGGTAAAGTACACATTGAAATATAAAATATAAAATACATATTAAAAATAAGTTAAATTACACATTTATTTATATACAAATACATAGTGATCGATTTTGGTAGTTGATTTTAATATGCAAATAGTTTTTTGTAATAAATATATTAATTAAAGTTGGCATTTAGTAACAATCCTCAAAGACTCAAGAATATGAAGTAATATTTTTACTAAAAATTCGAGAAGAACAAAGCTAAGTAATTTCTTTTAACTTTTAAACTATTGGTTAACTTTAACACTAAGATTTAATTGTCAAATTCTAATTTGTTATTATTATTATAATAAACTATAAATGACCTAAAGCTTTATTTAATTCAGCCACTATAATTATAAGCTGAAACTCTTTACCAATAGATTTCTTATTACTTACAAGTATTTAAATCGTACCCATTATTCAATATCTATTCAATTAGCACTTTTGGGCATTAAGTATCCAGAATAAAGGATAAAAAATACATTATTAATTATTATGTAATTACAGGTCAAAGGAAATTCTAGTATGTTCATTGAGAATATCCTAGTGATAAACATGCAGTAAGTATAATCATTAGAAATTTTCATAAAGAGTCAGTTCAATAGTCATATCTATATATATACCATTTATATTTTTTTTGGATATTAATGTATCATCTATATATAATTTAAGAGAAATGCTAGAGGACCACCAGGATTTATTGATTTTAGCCACCACTTTTAGTCATCAACCCAATTTTTTTAGTCTAGTAATCTAACAATATACTTTTAGTCTACACTTTTAAACATTGATGGCTAACTATTAACAAAAAAAATTACTAACTCTCTAATATTTTTTTATAATTTAATAAATGAGATCTATTAATCTTTATTCTATTGTAATATGTTGATCTATTTGAATTATTAATGGCTCTTTTAATAATCTTATGACCAACAAATAATTTAGATTAAATTATACAAAATTTATCTCTTAATAGTATTATCCTTATCATAATGATAAATCTCTAAATTTAATCAAAGATCTTATTGTATTAATTTTTTAATTGGATATATATAATAACAAAAAAAAAATTTTATACATGAAAATTAGATTGTGGTCATTAAGCTACTTATTCCTAACATAAACAAGATATGTGCACATGTATGTCATCTATATTATCAACAATATTTGGATATTTATGGGTATAAAAATATAATCTTTCTAAAATAATAAAAAAGTATTTATAGTATGATTTAGATTGATTTATAATACAAAAATCGATATAATCTATTACGATTAAAATTGAATTATTTTATGTTCCATCCAAATTTTAAATTTTATAATTTTATAATTTAACAATTAAAAAATAAATTTAAAATTTGTGGAAACAGTTTAAAATTTTTAAATTATTACAAAATATTTTACCGAATAAAATTTAAATTTGACTTAAAATTTCTAAGGGCATTAATAGATTTCTTTGGAAAAAATGAGCAAAAAAAAAATAAAAATAAAAATAAAAAATTAACATGAATTTCGTTTGCGCTTGAAATACAAACAAAATATGGTTAATCTCCTTTATAATATGAATAAAATAAGTTTATACTTATTTTATTCTTACTGTAAACAAAATAAGTAATATTACGTAATAATTATAGTATGTTTATACTAAAAATTAATCATCAAATTAATCATATTTATAAAATATATGTTAAAATATAAAATATATATTGAAAATGAGTTAAATACACAAATTTATACACAAATATATAATGATTGATTGATAACTGATTTTTAGTGTATAAATAATATTTTTTATTATATAAATTAATAAAATACCTTATAAATTATATATTTCTGTAAATAAAATACTAAAATTATTTAAAAAAGTTTTCAAATGATTTAACACACTTAATTCCTTTAGGTACTTAAGAGCCTATATGTAAGTTGGATGTACAAAAATAATGTTTGACAAATAATACCTAAAAGCATCTTCAATACTAGTTTTAAGTTTAATTTTATTTTGGGTCTCACAAAATGACATATTAATATTTATAAGAATATATATTATAAATAGTGATTTAAAACTAAAAATGAGATTTGTCACTTTAATTTTTGGTCTTAATTAAAATTTTATATTATTTTTAATTATTACATCAAAATAATTATATAAGTGAAAAAATTTTATTAATTTTCTATCAAAGTGATATCATCTCTATAAGATGAGACTGATTTTATTTCATCTATTAATTTCAATACAAATTTCAATTCTAGGTCAATTCACTTCTTAAAAGTATCAAAAGTGATACTTCAAAAATATTCTATTGAGATTGCTCAAAAGAAAAGAAAAGAGATGTATTAGTGTTAAGGGATGTCGTCATTGCCGCTTCAACCTTGGCAGCAGGGCCTCCATATGTCTCTTCTCCCTTCTATGTTTTCTCTCTTTCCCTTTTTTCTTTCTCTCTCCCTCCCTAATTTTTCTCTCCTCATCTTTTCTCTTCTTTTTTCATGATTTCTTTTGTTTCTTATTCATCATATTTCAAATTTAGGACACTACCTGTCTCTTTCTCTTTTCTTCCCTTCTTAGTCACCTTTTTTTATGTTTTTTTCTCTCCTTTTCTCATGTTGTTATTTCTACTTTTTATTTTTTTTAATTTAATTTCTGATATTTATATCTCAATAATTCTTCAGTATATTTTTCTCCCATGTTGTAGTATAATGATTGATAAAACACTGAAACTTTGAGAGCACAGTAACAATGAATGAAAGAGAATGAAAGGTTACCAAGAAGAAGAGAAAGAAACAGGAGTATATAAAGGTTGAATGACAGAAACCTCTTATTTTCTTATATATAAAGGTTGAATGACAGAAACCTCTTATTTTCTTATATATAAAGGTTGAATGACAGAAACCTCTTATATGAACAGGCTATCACTCATTAGGTTACATTGCCACTAATTACCTTTTATTTAGCAACTATTTTAATTAGGCAATAGGCATGATAGTCACATGATACCCGCCCTCAAGCTGGGAGTATAGAGATTCGATAATCCTAGCTTGCTACGACACGTGTTGAAGGGAGTCGGAGATAAAGCTTTAGTAAGAATGTCTGCTGTTTGTTCAGTTGTCTTGATGGGTAGCAACTTCACCACTTCTTCTTGAACCTTATCCCTGACCAAATGATAGTCCACTTTCACATGCTTTGTCCTTTCATGAAAAACAGGGTTCGCAACTATGTGAAGAGCGGATTGATTGTCACAAAAGAGACTAAAAGTTATATTATGCTTAGCCTGGAGTTCTTTCAGAAGATACACTAGCCATTGTCCTTCTCTAGTTGCCTGGCTCATTTTCCTGTATTCTGCCTCTGATAAAGAACAGGAGACAGTAGTTTGCTTCAAGAGTTCCACCCAAGAAAAAAATAACCAGTTACAGATCTTCTACTATCTGGATAAGTTGCCTAGTCCGAATCAACAAACCCTGTGAGTTTCAAGTTATTGTCTTTGGCAAAAAATAAACCCAAACTCGGATCATCCTTGAGATACTGAAGCACATGGAGAACTGCTTGAAAATGTTGATCAGTGGGGCAGTTGAGAAATTGGCTCAAACATCTTACAGCAACGAAATATCTGGTCAAGTATTGGTAAGATATAGCAACCTGCCAACTAGTTTCCTGTACCGTAGTGAATCACTCAACTTCGTTCCTGAATTCTTGGAGAGGGCAGCTGGATATTACATAGGAGTGCTTGCTGGCTTGGCACCCAACATACCAAATTCTTCTAAGAGGTCTAATGTGTATTCACATTAGCAAATTGCTAATCCTTTTGAATTGTGAGCAAATTCCAGTCCTAGAAAGTACTTCAATCTGCCGATATCCTTAATTTTAAACTTCTCATCCAACACCTTTTTCACATTGCTGATTTCTTTAATGTCATTTTCAGAGAGAATGAGGTCGTCTACATAAACCAGAATTGCTGTAAATCCATTCTCGGTGGCTTTAGTAAATAGAGAGTAATCATGTTTTGAATAAACAAAGCCTTCTCTTTGTAGCACTCCACTCAACTTCAAATTCCACATTCTACTTGCTTGTTTTAGTCCATATAAGGATCATTCCAGCTTGCACACTTTTTGTTTTGGAGCATCAAGACCTGGTGTACTCGCATGTAAACTTCTTCGGATAAGTCTCCATGTAAGAACGCTGTGTTGACATCCAGCTGATGAAGGAACCAGTTTCTGCTCGTAGCAACAGCAAGTAACATTTGTAGAGTGGTCATCCTTACTACGGGGCTGAATGTGTCGAGAAAATCAAAACCAGGCCTCTGAGTGAATCCCTGCGCAACCAATCGCGCTTTATAGTGTTCTACTGTACCATCAGGATTGTACTTTGTCTTGATTACCCATTTGCAGCCAATGAGTCTCTTCCCAATTGGTAAATCAACTAGACGGCAAGTTCTATTATTCTCAAGAGCTAAAAGTTCATCTTGAATGGCTATTCTCCAACATTCGTGCACCACAGCCTCTTGATAGAATTTTGGTTCGGGGTTGGATGAGAGATGAAGTGTAAAACGTTTATGATTTTTCGAAAGAGCATCATAATCTACTACCTCAGAGAATGGATACCTGTGTGTGGTTGGCACTTGAACTTTGGTCGATGTAGACATGAGCATGCAATGATAATCCTGAAAATAAGAAGGGGGTATTCTCTCTTTGGTGGTCCTTCTCGGTGCCATATGTGTGTGTGGTGCAATTTCAGCCAACTGTACATTTTTTGAATGTGCTAAAGATGTTTGTGAATCTTGTGTATCATGCAGTGTTGTGCCTGAAATGTGTGAGGCAGTGCTTTGTGCTTGTGTAGGGGAAGGCAAGGAATGTTCTATGATAATATGTAGAGTACGTGTAGGAGTGTGGGTAATATGTTGTGGCTCAAGATCTATTGCGAATAAATCAAGGTTAGTAATGTTGTGAGATGGTATGCATGTATATGATGCATGTTGAAAACTTGAGTTATTGTTTTTGAACTTGTATGGAAAATGAAGCTCATAAAATTGTACATGTCTTGAAATAAAAAGTTCTCTAGAATTCAGGTCAAATAGAATGTATCCTTTAGTTCCTTGTTTAGATCCCAAAAATATACATTTTCTAGCTCTGCTATCTAATTTTCCTCGATTAGCAGTTAAAGTGAAAACATAAGCTAAATACCCAAACACCTTCAAATCTTTTAGATTAGGTAATTCATAAAACAAAATTTGAAATGAAGATTTTTAATGCAATTTTTTACTAGGCATTTGATTAATAAGATGGACAGCATGGCTAACAGCAAAATTTCAAAAAATTTTAGGAATATTGGATTGAAATATGAGGGCTCTAGCTGTGTTGAGAATGGTTTGATGTTTCCTTTTCACAACACCATTTTGTTGTGAAGTCTACAACTAGTTTGATGTTGTATGCCTTTGGAATCAAAAAAGGTTTAAGATGAAATTTAGGTCTATTATCACTTCTTATGCATTTTATAGTTTTTTCGAATTGAGTTAGAATCAAATTAATAAAAGCTTGTAAGAGGAACCTGACTTTGATTTGAATTTCAAAAAAAATATCCATGTAAATTTACTTTTTTCATCCACAATAGTAAGAAAATACTTGTAACCATTAATAGAAAGAGTAGCAATGGGTCTCCATATATCCACGTGAATAAGATCAAAGTAACATTTTATTTCTGTAACACTGTTAATAAAAGGCAATTTTTTTTTGTCTTGAAAAATGACAAGAATCACATGGTATGATGTTTTTACGATGAATGAATGGGTGTAGTTTATGAATGCTATGCATCCTATCTTGTGGCATGTGTCCTAGTCTAAAATGGCACAACACTTCTTTATTATCTAATCCATGTGCTATGTCTATTTGTTCTATGTGTGATATGACTTGAGTTGGAGGAGAAACCAATTTTTGATTTGCAGGCAGTTTGAGTATCTAAAGTCCTTGATCCACTTCAGCTATGCCAATCATCTTTCAGGTATTCAATTTCTGAATCTCACACCTTGAGCCAGTTATAGAACATTTACAATGCAAATTTTTAGTTAATTTTAAAACTGAAATGAGATTAAAATTGAATGATAGGATATACAATACTTTGGTGAGAAATAGGTCTTTGGTGAAAAAAATGGTGCCAATTATTTGTGTTGTAATTTGTGAGCCATTGAAAAGTTTAACTAAAATAGGATTAATTTGTCTATAACTTGCAAAATTTGATATGGTGTGAGTACCATGGTCAGTGGCTCCTGTGTCCATAATCCAAGATTTTGAAAAGAAATTTTTTATTGTAAACAAGTAAGAAATATGTGTGCTCATTGACAAAGCATAAAAGTTACCTGAGGTGTTGGAAGGATTGATTGAGTGAGGAGTTGGGTTAGCGTCTGGAGGCTGAGTGTCTTCTTGTTGGAGGATAGACATAAGGAGTTACCTTTGCTCAAGAGACAATGTCACTATAGAGCTAGTTGGATCTGCCAATTGAGTTGAGTTTGAACTGCTCTTGTCATCACATTTTTTTTCTGCGGCCATGTTAATGCTAGCGCTTCTAAGCTGCTGCTTCATATGGGGGGAACCCGTGTTTTTGGTAGCAAACATCTACCAAGTGCCCAGTCTTATTACAAAATGAACAGATTTTAGGATAGCCTCTACCAAAACTACCTCGATCCCTCCCTCTATTGCTTCTTCCAGATCCACCCCTACCACGAGAATTGAATCTTGAATTACTATCATGATTAACGAAGCTATCAGAATTTGCAGCAGCTAGCATGATTTGTGGATCATGTACATTTTCGTCTGTCAAATTCAAATATCTCTCTTGTTGTGTGAACAAAGAAAAGACTTCATTAACATCTGGAAGAGGTTTAGCAAGCATGACTTGAGAACGAACATTGTGGTATTGCTTATTTAGTCCCCTAAGAAATTGAACAGTATAAGTCTCCTTTTTCTGAATTCAAAGCTTTTCCATCCCACAAACACACGTGGATTCACATGCTACACAAAGAAGAATAGACTTAAAATTTTTAATTTCTTCGCAAATAGCCTTTAATTTTGTAAAGTAAGCAGTGATGCTTGAATTCCCCTGCTTCAAAGAGAACAATTTTTCTTCCAATTCTGCAATCTTAAAGATATCACCTTGATAGTAACGATGCCTCAAATCATTCCAGATATCCACAGCTATATCATTCCAAATGACACTTCTTGAAATTTCATTACTCAGGGATTGAAGAATTCATGCCACAACAAAAGTATTACACTTGTCCCAAGCTGAAAAATTGGAATCATCTACACTAGGTTTCGATAATGTGCTATCCACAAAGCCAAGCTTATTCTTAGATTTTAGCGCAATTAACATCGCTCTAGACCATTCATTATAGTTCTTGGTATCCAATTTCACAAAAATAATTGAAATCCCAGGGTTTTCGCTTGGATGAAGAAAGAATATACTTGAAGGATCAAAAAGAGGACTCACACTTTTGCGATTCAATTGCGACTGCAAGTGCGTGAGTTGATTGAGGAGATGAGATAGAGTGTGAATATCGAACCCTGGAGAAGCACCATTGCTGATTATGGAGTCTATCATAGAGTTACCACGAAATTGAACAAATCAAAATCTTTTCTTCGCTTATTCGTTGATCGGAGTCACCGTCGTGCACGATTGTAGAAAAGGAAGGCGATGCACTTTCATCAATAATTTTTGTTGGGTGAGTTGTATAAAAAAAGGAAAAGAAAAAGAGAAAAAGGCTCACCGTACCATGATAAAACACTAAAATTTTGAGAGCACAACAACAATAAATAAAAGAAAATGAAAAATTACCAAAGAAAAAGAAAAAAAAAACAGGAATATACAAAGATTGAACGACAAAATCCTCTTATTTTTTTTTAATTGAAAACAAACAGTACCAATATATATATATATATATATATATATATGAACAGGCTATCACTCATTAGGTTACATTGCCACTAATTACCTTTTATTTATCAACTATTTTAATTAGGCAATAAACATAAACAGTCACGTGATAATGATTCTCTTTTATGGTATTATGGTCTTCATTTGACAGGTATTTACAAACTCTAATCTGAAAAAAAAAATTTAAGAAAATATAAGATGTGATAAGATTTATTGAGAGAAGACAAAAATACATCTTCCTATCTTACTACACATTTATATAAATTTAGAAATAAAAAAATATTTTGTCTCTATTTTTATTTATTAAAATTTTTTATACTCAAATATTATGCCTCTTCTTAATTTATAATTCAAACTTATAATTCAACATATATAATACTTTTTATAATCAGTTGATATTTTGATTTAGATGTAAATTTAATACTTTTTCTACAATTTATAAATATTATTTGACTATTTCTATGAATGAAAATTATTTTTTTATAAAAAAATTATAATATTTTCATTTTAACTCCCATATATGCTATATCTGGGTTTTTAACATTGATTTGTGCCATATATACAAAAATATATACATCACATACGTTATTTTGTATATGATAAACTAAAAAGTTATATGTTTGTTCTTTTTACTTTTTAAAATAAAAAATTTAATATAACGTTATATATTAATAAATATTTAGATTTGTTTTACTCTTTATTATATTTATATCTATTAAAATTATTTTAAATTTTAAAAAAAAACTTTTTTAAATACATATTTTATAACTCATACTAATTAAAAATTATTTTTATTTTAATTTATTAAATATAGAACTGCTATAATGTTTGAAAAACACAAAATTTAGTTGTTTTATTTTTCAAATGAATGGTTGAAAAAGTATATAAAGTAATGTGCACGACATACATATCGGTAAAGCTTACTTTTAACAAAAATGATATATTTATATAAAAATTAGTCACTAAATTAGTTGATATATGTATTTAGATATAATAAATATATGTATTTTTTAATTTATTTTTAATATATATTTTATAAAAATAATTGTTTTGGTAGTTAAGTTTTTGTGTAAATATAGTATGGTGATGGATTATTGAAAAGTTATATTCACGGATGCTATTATATGCACCTTCCTGTCTTTTGTAAAACTTTGCAAGAGAAATGATATTTATGTTATTATATATATATATATATATATATATATATATATATATATATATATATATATATATATATATATATATATATATATATATTAAGGTGTACTTTTTTTTAAGTATTATATATTTATCGTTTTCGATTCCTTTTATTGCATTTAATTTCATATTTGAAATTAAACATTATATAAAAGAGTAGTATAAATAATACAATAAAAAAAATTATCTAATAGGGCCTTTATTTAGGAATCACAAGAAAATAATTTGAAAATAAAATAAAATAAAAGTTTAAACCTATGATTTCCTGTTTAAGATATGGGCTAGCAAAAGTGCAAAATCCGAAAAACTTAACCAGTAATATTGTCTGATCTGTGGGCAAGCAAATTTGATAATATCTATACAAAAAATAAAAAATAAAAATAAATAAAATTTTCTCACAATTATCGGTTGCTAGCTCAACTATATTTTGTAATTGGATTATATTATATATATATATATATATATATATTAAAATTAGTTATTAAAATTAGTTATTAATATAAAATATATATTAAAATATAAATATACGTTGAAAATAAATTAAATTATACATATATTTTTATATAAGTATATTAATGATTAATTTTAATGGTATTTTTGTTTACAATAACCTTGATGTTATGTACTAATGGAGGGGTTAATGTTCAAATTCGTCTCTGAAAGATCACGCGATCTTCATTTTCGTCCCCGAATGATTTTTTTAATCAAATTAGTCCCTGAAAGATAAACTGTTAGTCAAATTAGTTCTTTCGTCAATCGGATGATGACATGTCACGTTAAGTGCCACGTGGCATGATGACGTGACACGCCACGTGGCAGGTCAGTAATACGTGGCACGCCACGTGACAGGTTAGTGACACGTGGCATGCCACGTGTCACTTGACATATAAAAAAGTTTTCTATTAGTCAAAATAGTTCTTGAAAGTCCAGACATAAGTCATTTTCATCCTTCAAATTTTAAAAATTAGTCAAACTAGTCCTTATATAATTTTTTTTATAATATTAAATTTATAATATTTTTTTATACTACTAATTTTAATATTATTTTTTAAACCTTAATAAACAAAATTCTCTTTACATAAAAATAAAAATAATTCAATTTTTATAAAGTTATTTTGTCATTTGTAATTTTAATTTAATTTTTATCAAATTATTATTGAATATATATTTAAAAATTTAATATTTTAAATTTTACTAAATAATATAGTAATTATTTTAAATTTTAAATCTTTTAAATTTTTGTAAAGTATAAT
Organism: Arachis stenosperma; assembly: GCF_014773155.1. Classification (NCBI taxonomy): domain Eukaryota; kingdom Viridiplantae; phylum Streptophyta; class Magnoliopsida; order Fabales; family Fabaceae; genus Arachis; species Arachis stenosperma. The sequence continues at coordinate 46,637,436 of NC_080377.1, forward strand.
TTTTATTATTATTTAATTTATATAGTAAAACTCAATAATTGAAAAACTGGTTTATGGAATCACTTTTTGAATCTTAATATTCTAATATAATTTTTTCAATATTTCATTTAAAACAAAAGGAATTTTATTTTAATACGAAGCATATCTATTTATATAATGTATTAGTGCGGAGTAGCCTGTGTTATGCATAGGTATAATGTTTCCTATTTCATTTTATCTCATTGATTTGTGAAATTAAAAGAAAAATTATATAATCTATCTCAAACATATGAAACACACAAAAATTTATTATGATGTTTGCACGTATTACGCTTAAGAAGCAATTCATTTATAATAATAATAATAATAATAATAATAATAATAATAATAATAATAATTAACCAACAAATTTTTAATATTTTGTAAAGTTTGAAATTGAAGCAAAATTTGTGATCTTCTTGAATTTTGACTCTAAGTAACACTACAATTACCTCCTATATATAAGTAATACCGTAATGAAAAAAAAAAAGATGTAGTAGAAAAAAAATAGCGGTATAACTTTGTTTAGGTTAACATACATAAATTTTTATTTTGAGCATATAACTTTGTTTAGGTTAATAAATACATACATTTCACTTTTGAGTATATATATATTCCAGCAAATTGTAGTAATGTAACAAAAAAGTTTTAGAATAGAAAAGAATAAGAGAGATTTTGAGAAGAATTAAAGGAGAGAGATAATTTTACGAAGAAAAAATAAAAAAAAATTATATAAGGACTAGTTTGACTAATTTTTAAAATTTGAGGGATGAAAATGACTTACGTCTGGAATTTCAAGGACTATTTTGACTAATAGAAAACTTTTTTATATGTCAAGTGACACGTAGCATGCCACGTGTCACTGACCTGCCACATGGTGTGCCACGTCATCATGCTACATGGCACTTAACGTGACACGTCATCATATAATTGACGGAAGGACTAATTTGACTAATAGTTTATCTTTCAGGGACTAATTTGATTAAAAAAATCATTCGGGGACGAAAATGAAGATCGCGTGATCTTTCAGGGACGAATTTGAACATTAACCCACTAATGGAGTAATGGAGACACAGTTCTTACATAGGAAGGATTATTTTGGCATCTTCGTAGATTGTGAGTATCACAATCATAATCATCCCAGTAGGTCAATATTATAATCTAATCTAATTATCAATATTTAGTAATAAATTAAAGTTGAAAGTTGAAACCAACCACCACCCCTTTCTCCGGGCCAAAATACTCTGAAATATATTTTGGGTGAAAGATTGTACCATTTTCTCAGACAAGGGCCTCTTTCGATCCACAATATTAGCGAAGAAACAAGTGATTAGTCAAATCTGATTATGACATACACTTCTCTTAAAATCACAAAATTCAGAAATGTTGTGATTGACTACGTCTTCTCCTGCCGGATAATGAAGCGATGGAAAAAAATCCAAATAAACTTTTGTCCACACCAATGGAAAGCAAATAAATAATAACTGATATATCTCAAACAAATTAAAAAATTAAGTCGGCAAAAATATTGAGGTCAACATTCACTACTGAATTTTGTCCATTTTCGTTTACTTTTTCTTTCTAAAAGCCAATGGGGTGACTTCTTTCGAATTTAACGCGTCTGTGCTAGCTTTGCTATGGCCCTGAAGTCCTAATCCTCTGTGCAAGTGGCATATATGGCACATTGGAACCTCAATTTTCTGATGACTATAGATTTCACAGAATCAATACCTCCCCTTCGAATGGTTTACTAGCTTAGCTGTGCTTAGCCACAAATTCTTCTAGATATGTCGTACTACTAGAATTACATACATGCATTTGGGTTGACTTTCAAGGAAAAAAAAATTTATATTTAAATATACAATGTAAAAATTACTTTGTTAATAAATAATTCATCATTTTTTTAAATTTACTCATGTTTTATTAGCTTAAAATAAGAGTAGTAATTATATTTTTTAAAAAACAGAAATACATATTCAAAAGTTATACCTAAGTATACATAAAATTTTATCAAAGTCCTTTTAATAATTAAAAAAATTCTTTTAAAAAGACTATCTCAATGCAGTTATGCACACTTGATACACCTTTTAAGAATAATCATTTATTAATTTGTAATATTGATAAATTATAATAAAAGTTCGAATATTATTGTTGATAATGAGTAGTGTCCCAACGATATTAATAAATTTTTAAAACAAAAGAAAAAAATTTATATAAAAAATTTATAAACTTTTTAAGTTTCTAATATTTTAACTCTTTATTAACATCTTGAAATTATATCTTTTATGAATTATAATACAAATACTTTTAAATTAAAACACTTATTAAATCATAGGTTAACTACTAATTCGATATTTGAAAGATCCAACCGCTAATAAAAGAATCTTTAAAAGATGTTATTGACAAAACAATTCTTAAATGAGTAAAACTAATAAATATTATATTTTTTATAAGTAATAAAAAAACTTTTATATTTAACAAATGATTTATCTATTTAATCTAAACTTTTTTGGTAACATTTAAACAAATATTTAGAAAGTGTACAAAAAAATTTAAAATAAATTTTAAACTCTAGATTTTTTTATTTTTTGAAAAAATATGATCATTCACAATAAAATATTTTTTAAAAAAATTTATTTGACAAAAATTTACTAAATTTTAAAAATAAAAAATCTTATTTTTTAATAATATTTATAAAAATTTATATCAAAATTACCTTTTAAAATATATATTTGATATTTAATTTTTTGTCACATTTTAAACTTTTAGAAAATTATTTATTATTAACATTTTTTAAATTTTTTTGTTAACGATATAAATTTTTAAATATTATTTTAATAATTTACTCTTAAATAATATCTAAAAGGATATAAGAATTCATATTTTACTTTGCTAGTTGCTAACTATTATATTATCATATTTATTATCATTTTCAAGTTTCGATAGCCCTGCCCACAGGTTTGATGCTAATATTTTGGCTAGTTGTTTTCGATATTGAAAACTGGGGATTTTTTCAGAAATAAAAAAATTATATTTTCTCAAAAACTATTTTTAAACTATAATTCCAAAAAATACGATTTTATTTAGTATAAAGTAAATTCGCAGCACCCCGAAATTATAGAGTTCGTCTAATTCTCCCGCGAACCTTTTTTTAATCTTTTTGAATCCCACATTTTTAATTTATTATCATCATCTCTAAATAATATATAGATTTACAAACAATATATAAAAGTACACAAAAATACACAAACAACAAGCATGGCTTCTCCAAGAATTTTTTTTAATTTTTGAAAACTAAAATACAACTTATAATTAAAAAAATTCTTATTAAATATAACTTATTCCGGTATATCTGTATATTTTTGGAGACGATGATAATGGTTGACATTGTTAAATATGGCTTATTTTTTAATTTAAAATTAAAAAAATCTTTAAAAAAGTCATGCTTATTGTCGGTGTATTTTTGTGTGCTCCTATATACTATTTATAAATCTATATACCATTTGGAGATGATGATAATGAATTAAAATGGATTAAAAATGCGGGATTCAAAAAAATTAAAGGGAGTTCGTCCAGGGTTAGCGAACTCTGTAACTTACTCTATACAAAAAAAAAACTGTATTTAGAGAATTAAAGTTCGAAAATGGTGTTTGAAAAAATATGAATTTTTTTTATTTCTGAAAAAAATACTTAAAATTTGTGCTGTAATTTACATTGATGTTACCAATGCAATTAAGTATTTTTAAAGGAAAAGTCTAGGGGCAGCAACTTTATTAAATTTTGGCGAGCATGTAACCAGCAAAGAAAAGTGAGTTATTTGATGAAATCTCACACCAATCTCACACCATTAGATTATCATTGATGGCTATTTGATGGCTATAAATCACAAAAATTACTGCCCCTATCATTCCTCTTTTTTAAATATTATTTTTTATTCAATTTTTAATAAAATAAAAAATAAATAAATAAATAATTTTTTTTAATTTTTTAAATAATTAATACATAAAATTAAATATTTAAATTAATCAAATAAAAATAAATTTTTAAAAAAATTACTAAAAATTAAAGAATAATTAATGTTTTTGTAATATTATTATTATTTTGTGTAATATATTAATATAAGAGATAGTTAGTATAAATAAAAATTATGAATATTAATTTTAAAAATGACAATAAAAATTAAACAAAAATTATGGGTGATAATTTTCAAAAAATATTTTTTTAAAAGATATTGTTACTAATGATTTTTATAGGAAAAAATCTCTGAAAAATAAATTATAATAACAATTTCTTACGAAAAGAAATTTAAGATATTTAAAAAATACATTTGTGGCTAATAACAATTTCAAAAATACTTATTTATATATAAATCACTACGTTCTTTTTTTATACGTCAATCTTTCCTGTTTAACCTTATAATCATTATTCTTCGCCACCATATAATCATTCTTTTTCATCACAAGAAAAATCTTTTTTTTTTTTGGTTTTCTTTTTGTTACATGTTTAGTGAAAAGTAGTTAAATTTTGTTGGACAGATCATGGCCATTGATTGAAGAAACGGTTTATTTCAATCTCTCTCTCAATTATAGTCGGCTTTTTTTTTTTTCAAGTAAAAAAAGTTTAACACAATAAGATAGCACAAAAGAAAAAAAAACAAAAATTTATAACGTTAAAAATAATAATTTCTAGTTATCTCCAGCATTGTCATCAACAATTATAGAGTTCACTATCAATTCACTAATCATAACTTGTAAAAGATCGGTTAATAATATTCACCATACTTAAACTTGGTGCACGAATTTGTAATCCGCACAACTAACCAGCAAGTGCACTGGGTCGTCCAAGTAATACCTTACGTGAGTAAGGGTCGATCCCACGGAGATTATTGGTTTGAAGCAAGCTATATTTATTTTATTAATCTTAGTCAGGAGGCCAATAGGATTATAAGTGAAATTACTAGATTTGATTATAAAAATAAAAGAGAATAATAGCGTTACTTGTTGTGCAGTAATGAGAAATATGTTGGAGTTTTGGAGATGCTTTGTCCTCTGAACTTCAATTCTTCCTTGAAATCCTTCAACACACACAAGGTCCTTCCATGGCAAGCTCTATGTAGGGTGTCTCCGTTGTCAATGGCTACCTCCCATCCTCTCAGTGAAAACGTTCCTATGCTCTGTCACAGCATGGCTAATCATCTGTCGGTTCTCAATCAGGTTGGAATAGAATCCATTGATTCTTTTGCGTATGTCACTAACGCCCAGCCTTCAGGAGTTTGAAGCTCGTCACAGTCATTCAATCCCAGAATCCTACTCGAAATACCACAGACAAGGTTTAGACTTTCCGGATTCTCATGAATGCCGCCATCAATCCGGCTTATACCACGAAGATTCTGTGTAATGAATCTAAGAGATACTGATTCAGTCTGATGTAGAACGGAGGTGGTTGTCAGGCACACGTTCATGGTTTGGGGAAGGTGATGAGTGTCACGGATCATCACCTTCTCCACAATTAAGCGCGAATGAACATCTTAGATAAGAACAAGCGTGTTTGAATGGAAAATAACGGAATTGTATTAGTTCATCGAGAGGCTGCAGAGCTCCTCACCCCCAACAATGGAGTTTAGAGACTCATGCCGTCAAAAAGTATGTAATTCAGATCTGAAAATGTCATGAGGTACAGAATAATTCACTAAAAGTTGTTTAAATAGTAAACTAGTAACCTAGGTTTACAGAATATGAGTAAACTAAGATAGTTAGTGCAGAAATCCACTTCTGGGGCCCACTTGGTGTGTGCTGGGGCTGAGACTAAAGCTATCCACGAGTAGAGGCTTTTCTTGGAGTTGAACTCCAGGTTATGACGTGTTTTGGGCGTTCAACTCCGGATCATGACATTTTTCTGGCGTTTAACTCCAGACAGCAGCATGTACTTGGCGTTCAACGCCAAGTTACGTCATCAATCTTCGTGCAAAGTATGGACTATTATATATTGCTGGAAAGCCCTGGATGTCTACTTTCCAACGCCGTTGAGAGCGCGCCAATTGGACTTCTGTAGCTCCAGAAAATCCATTTCGAGTGCAGGGAGGTCAGGATCCAACAGCATCAGCAGTCCTTTTTCAGCCTAAGTCAGATTTCTGCTCAGCTTCCTCAATTTCAGCCAGAAAATACCTGAAATCACAGAAAAATACACACACTCATAGTAAAGTCCAGAAATATGATTTTTGTTTAAAAACTAATAAAATTCTATTAAAAACTAATTAAAACATACTAAAATCTACATGAAATTACTCCCAAAAAGCGTATAAAATATCCGCTCATCACAACACCAAACTTAAACTGTTGCTTGTCCTCAAGCAACTAGATAAATAAAATAGGTTTTAACAGAAATTAAGAAGTAATAATATTTTAGAGTTTTAAATGAAGCTCAGATTCTTATTAGATGAGCGGGGCTTGTCGCTTTTTGTTTCTGAACAGTTTTGGCATCTCCCTTTATCCCTTGAATTTCAGAATGATTGGCATCCATAGGAACTTAGAATTCAGATAGTATTATTGACTCTCTTAGTGTAGCATGTTGATTCTTGAACACAGTTATTTTATGAGTCTTGGCCGTGGCCCTAAGCACTTTGTTTTCCAGTATTACCACCAGATACATAAATGCCACAGACACATGACTAGGTGAACCTTGTTCAGATTGTGACTTAGCTTTGCTAAAGTCCCCAATCAGAGGTGTCCAGAGCTCTTAAGCACACTCTGTTTGCCTTGGATCACGACTTTAACCACTCAGTCTCAAGTTTGTAACTTGGACCTGCATGCCACAAGCACATGGTTAGGGACAGCTTGGTTTAGCCGCTTAGGCCTGGATTTTATTTCCTTGGGCCCTCCTATCCATTGATGCTCAAAGCCTTGGATCCTTTTTACCCTTGCCTTTTGGTTTTAAGGGCTCGTGGCTTTTTCTATTGCTCCTTTTTTTTTTTGACTGCTTGTTCTTGCTTCAAGAATCAATTTCATGATTTTTCAGATCACCAATAATATTTTTCGTGTTCCTCATTCTTTCAGGAGCCAATATTCATCAAATTCAAAGTACAAGTCATGCACTGTTCAAGCATTCATTCAGAGAACAAAAAGTATTGCCACCACACATAATTAATTATAGTTTTTATTACTAAGAACTCAAAAAATATAGATTACTTCTTTATTCTAAAAAAAATTCTACTACTTTATTTATGCCTGATGATGATGAGAAAAATAAATTATAGCTTAATTAGAAATAAAATCAAAATAGACATACTAATTACTACTACTAAATATCTCCTAAGGTAAATTTCTATAATACTACTATCACTAAGTTAAAGCAGAAAAATTGGAACTCAGCAACCTGTTGTTTTGAGGAGTAGATGTCCCTCTAATCTGTGGGGTGCTTTTCAAGGATTAATTTTTTTGGCGCTTTAGCTCCCTTAGATCACGCCCTTGCTCTTCCTGTTCCTTAAGCAGTTTGCAGAGCATGCTACTTTGATTGTTCTGTTCTTCCTTTATTTGGTCCATAGCTTCTTGCAATCTGGAAATAGAAGCCTCAAGATGTTCCCAGTATTCGAATTGAGGTAGTTCTGGAAGGGCTTCCTGTGCTCTCCTCTTGGCAGAATCATCTTGTTGCTGTTGTCTGACCATTGATATTCCAGTGATTGGCCTCTCAACTGGAATATACTCTGTTATTCCCATCTTCACTCCGGCATCTTTGCAGAGCATAGAAATTAAGCTTGGATAGGCCAATTTGGCGTCCTTGGAATTCCTGTTTGCTATTTTATATAGCTCACATGAGATCAGTTGATGGACTTCTACCTCTTTTCCCAACATGATGCAGTGAATCATGACAGCTCTTTTGATGGTTACTTCAGAACGGTTGCTGGTGGGCAAGATGGAACGCCCAATGAAATCCAGCCAGCCTCTGGCTACTGGTTTTAGATCTTCTCTTTTGAGTTGAATTGGGGTGCCAGTGGTGCTGGTAGTCCACCTGGCTTTAGGGATGCATATGTCCTCTAGAATCTTGTCTAGACTTTTGTTTACCCTCATCATTCTCCTGTTAAAGGAGTCTGGATCATCTTTCAGTGGAGGAATCTTAAAAATTTCCCTGATCTTGTCAGGATGAGTATGAACAATCTTTCCTCTGACTAAGGTCCGATGGTCATAGAGAGCAGCTCCAATTATTCTCTGCCTGTCTGTCTGCCATAAATTGGCATAGAACTCCTGAACCATGTTTCTTCCCACTTTCGTTTCAGGATTGGTCAGAATTTCCCAATTCCTGATTCGAATTTGCTCTTGAATCTCTTGATATTCATCTTCTTTCAGATCAAATTTGACTTCCGGGATCACTGATCTGTGACTCATTATTTTGTAGTAATGATCTGAATGTTCTTTAGTTAAGAACTTCCCTTGATTCCAAAGGGGCTTTGGAGCATTTTCTTTCTTGCCCCTTGGGGTGGGTTGCTTTCCTCTAGGGGCCATGAATTTAATAAGTATGTTTTTGTGATCACGGATAACCACACCAAACTTAGAGCTTTGCTTGTCCTCAAGCAAAAGAGAAGAAAGAAGAGGGAGAGGAAGAGAGCAAGTGTGGCAAGGTGATGAAAAGTGGGGCGCCGAGCTCAATATATGGGGAGGGGGTGGGAAATTTCGAAAATAAGAAAAGGATGAGATAGAAGATATGGTTTATAAAAGATAGATATGATAAGAAAAAGATGTAGTTTTAAAAAAAGGAAAAAAAAGATATGAATAATATTTAAAAAGATAGATTTGAATTTTAATTTTGAAAAAGATTTTTAAAGAGATAATTGAGTTTTGAAAACAAATTTTGAAAAGAGTTTGATTGGATTGAAAATTAAATTGTCTTTATGGATTAAGATACATTTGATATTTTTGAAAGAGGAATTTTTGAAATCAGGATTTTTAGAACACTAATTTGAATTGAGGGATGATAATTTAAAATATGTTTATGCAAGAAATCATGAATTGAAATATAAAAAAAAATTAGAAAATTTGTAAAGAGGAACGAATTTTACCTCCTCCCTACCATCCTGGCGTTAAACGCCCAACTGCTGCATGGTTTGGGCGTTTAACGCCCAAATGTTGCTTCTCCTGGGCGTTCAACGCCCAGCTGATGCATCTTTCTGGCGTTGAACGCCAGGAAGTCCTTTGTTACTGGGCGTTTTTCTAAACGCCCAGGATGCTGCCAATCTGGCGTTAAACGCCCAGAAGGTGCTTCTTTCTGGCGTTTAACGCCCAGAAGATGCTCCTTTCTGGCGTTTAACGCCCAGAAGGCTACCTTTACTGGCGTTGAACGCCCAGTGGGTGCTTCTTTTGGGCGTTCAACGCCCAAATTGTTTCTTACTGGCTTTTTCACGCCAGTGAGCTTCCAATTTCCCTTATAACTTTGTGAATCCAAGCAATTGCCATTTTACCTTGAAGATACCTTGACATATACCTGTAAAAAATCAATTAATTAATCAATACAAATAAAATTAAATTTTGTGATTGGCTGGGTTGCCTCCCAGCAAGCGCTTCTTTAATGTCATTAGCTGGACCATTACTGAGTTTTAATTGAGTCTCAGTTTTGAGCATTCTTGCTCAAAATTGCCTTCAAGATAATGTTTGACTCTTTGTCCATTAACAATGAACTTTTTGTTAGAGTCATTATCCTGGAGCTCTATGTATCCATATGGTGATACGTTTGTAATGACATATGGACCTCTCCACCGGGATTTTAATTTCCCGGGGAATAACTTGAGCCTAGAATTAAATAGCAGAACTTTCTGCCCCGGCTCAAAGACTCTGGATGACAATTTCTTATCATGCCATCTTTTCGCTTTTTCTTTGTAAATCTTTGCATTTTCGAAGGCATTGAGTCTAAATTCCTCTAGCTCATTTAACTGGAACAATCGTTTTTCTCCGGCTAACTTGGCATCAAGGTTCAGGAATCTGGTTGCCCAATAGGCCTTGTGTTCCAGTTCCACTGGCAAGTGACATGCCTTTCCATACACAAGCTGGTATGGAGAGGTCCCTATAGGGGTCTTGAATGCTGTTCTGTATGCCCACAGAGCATTAGTTTGTGGATGATATGGAGTAGCTACCCTGTGGCTAACTCCATAACGAACCAGAGCAGCATAAAGCCGTTTATTGCAGAAATGAGTGCCCCCATCACTAATTAACACTCTAGGGATACCAAATCTGCTGAAGATGTGTTTCTGGAGGAATTTTAACACTGTTTTAGTGTCATTGGTGGGTGTTGCAATAGCCTCCACCCATTTGGATACATAATCCACTGCCACCAGAATATAAGTGTTTGAGTATGATGGTGGGAAGGGTCCCATGAAGTCAATGCCCCATACATCAAACAACTCAATCTCCAAGATCCCTTGCTGAGGCATGGCGTAACTGTGAGGTAGATTGCCAGATCTTTGGCAACTGTCACAATTAAGTACATACACTCGGGAGTCTTTATAGAGAGTAGGCCAGTAGAAGCCACTTTGGAGGACTCTTGTGGCTGTTCGCTCACTTCCAAAATGTCCTCCATACTGTGATCCATGGCAGTGCCATAGGATCTTCTGTGCTTCTTCCTTAGGCACACATCTACGGATTACTCCGTCTGCACATCTCTTAAAGAGATACGGCTCATCCCAAAGATAATACTTTGCATCCGTGATCAGCTTTTTTATTTGCTGTCTACTGTACTCTTTGGGTATAAATCTCACTGCCTTGTAGTTTGCAATGTCTGCAAACCATGGCACTTCCTGGATGGCAAAGAGTTGCTCATCCGGAAAGGTTTCAGAGATCTCAGTGAGAGGGAGGGACGCCCCTTCTACTTGTTCTATTCGGGACAGGTGGTCTGCTACCTGATTCTCTGTCCCTTTTCTGTCTCTTATTTCTATATCAAACTCTTGCAGGAGCAACACCCATCTTATAAGTCTGGGTTTTGAATCCTGCTTTGTGAGTAGATATTTAAGAGCAGCATGATCAGTGTACACAATCACTTTTGATCCTACTAAATACGATCTGAATTTGTCAATGGCGTAAACCACTGCAAGTAGCTCTTTTTCTGTGGTTGTGTAATTCTTCTGAGCGTCATTCAGAACACGACTGGCATAGTAAATGACGTGCAGAAGCTTGTCATGCCTTTGTCCCAACACTGCACCAATGGCATGGTCACTGGCATCACACATTAGTTCAAATGGCAATGCCCAGTTTGGTGCAGAGATGATTGGTGCTGAGACCAATTTAGCTTTCAGGGTCTCAAATGCCTGCAGACACTCTTTATCAAAGATAAATGGCGTGTCAGCAGCTAGCAGGTTCTTAGAGGTTTGGCGATTTTTGAAAAATCCTTTATAAATCTCCTATAGAATCCTGCATGCCCCAGAAAGCTTCTGATTGCCTTAACATTGGTGGGTGGTGGTAATTTTTCAATTACTTCAACTTTAGCTTGATCCACCTCTATTCCCTTGTTCGAGATTTTGTGCCCAAGGACAATTCCTTCAGTCACCATAAAGTGACACTTCTCCTAGTTTAAAACCAGGTTAGTCTCTTGGCATCTCTTTAGAACAAGTGCTAAATGGTTAAGGCAGGAGCTGAATGAGTCTCCAAACACTGAAAAGTCATCCATGAAGACTTCCAGAAATTTTTCCACCATATCAGAGAAAATTGAGAGCATGCACCTCTGAAAGGTTGCAGGTGCATTGCACAGGCCAAATGGCATCCTTCTGTATGCAAATACTCCTGATGGGCATGTGAATGCCGTTTTCTCCTGATCTTGGGGATCTACTGCAATTTGATTATAACCTGAATATCCATCCAGGAAGCAATAGTATTCATGACCTGCTAGTCTTTCTAGCATCTGGTCTATGAATGGTAAAGGAAAGTGATCCTTTCTGGTGGCTGTATTGAGCCTTCTGTAATCAATACACATACGCCACCCTGTAACTGTTCTTGTAGGAACCAGTTCATTTTTTTCATTATGAACCACTGTCATGCCACCTTTCTTAGGGACGACTTGGACAGGGCTCACCCAGGGGCTGTCAGAAATAGGATAAATAATCCCAGCCTCTAGTAATTTAGTGACCTCTTTCTGCACTACTTCCTTCATGGCTGGGTTCAGCCGCCTTTGTGGTTGAACCACTGGCTTGGCGTCACCCTCCAGTAAGATCTTGTGCATGCATCTAGCTGGGCTAATGCCCTTAAGATATCTGATGGACCACCCAAGAGCTGTCTTGTGTGTCCTTAGCACTTGAATTAGTGCTTCCTCTTCCTGTGGCTCTAAGGTAGAGCTTATGATTACAGGAAAGGTATCACCTTCTCCCAAGAATGCATATTTTAGGGAAGGTGGTAATGGTTTGAGCTCGGGTTTAGGAGGTTTCTCCTCTTCCTGAGGGATTTTCAGAGGTTCTACTATTTTCTCTGACTCCTCCAGATCAGGCTGGACGTCTTTAAAGATGTCCTCTAGCTCTGATTCGGGACTCTCAGCCATATTGACCTCTCTTACCAGAGAGTCAATAATATCAACACTCATGCAGTCATTTGGGGTGTCTGGATGTTGCATGGCTTTGACAACATTCAATTTGAACTCCTCCTCATTGACTCTCAAGGTTACTTCCCCTTTTTGGACGTCGATGAGGGTTCGGCCAGTTGCTAGGAAAGGTCTTCCTAGAATGAGAGTTGCACTCTTGTGCTCCTCCATTTCCAGCACCACAAAGTCAGTAGGAAAGGCAAATGGCCCAACCTTGACAATCATGTCTTCAATCACGCCTGATGGGTATTTAATGGAGCCATCAGCAAGTTGAAGACATATCCTGGTTGGTTTGATTTCTTCAGTTAAACCAAGCTTTCTGATAGTAGATGCAGGTATTAGGTTGATACTTGCCCCAAGATCACATAAAGCTTGCTTGGTGCAAGTGCCCTCTAATGTGCATGGTATCATAAAGCTCCCAGGATCCTTAAGCTTCTCAGGTAAGCTTTTCAGAATGACTGCACTGCATTCTTCAGTGAGGTAAACTTTTTCAGTTTTCCTCCAATCCTTCTTATGACTTAAGATCTCTTTCATGAACTTAGCATAAGAGGGTATTTGCTCAAGTGCTTCTGCAAACGGAATCTTTATTTCAAGAGTCCTGAGATAGTCTGCAAAGCTGGCAAATTGCTTATCCTGTTCCGCTTGGCGGAGTTTTTAAGGATAAGGCATTTTGGCTTTGTATTCCTCAACCTTAGTTGCTGCAGGTTTATTACCTACAGAAGTGGGTTGGGAAGCCTTTTTAGAAAGGTTGTTATCAGCACTTGTATGTGACTGATTCCCCACTGGTATTTGAATGCCAGTGGTGGGAGCTGGAGTGGCGTTAGACGTCATTTCCTTGTTTGTTACTGGCGTTTGAACGCCAGAACCATGCTCCCTTTGGGCGTTCAACGCCGGATTCATGCTTGTTTTTGGCGTTGAACGCCAGGAATGAGCATGGTCTGGGCGTTCAGCGCCAGCTTTATTCCTCTCTGGGCTCTGATTGTCCTCAGAGGGATTTTGAGTATCCACCTGTTCATTTCTTGGTTTCCTGCTGCCTTGAAGTGAGGTATTTAATGTTTTCCCACTTCTTAATTGAACTGCTTGGCATTCTTCTGTTATTTGTTTTGACAGTTGCTTTTCTGTCTGCTTTAATTGTACTTCCATATTCCTGTTAGCCATTCTTGTTTCCTATAATATTTCCTTGAATTCGGCTAACTGCTGAGTTAAAAAATCTAATTGCTGATTGAATTCGTTAGCCTGATCCACTGGACTGAGTTCTGCAGTTATTGTTTTAGCTTCTTCTTTCATGGAAGATTCACTGCTTAGGTATAGATGTTGATTTCTGGCAACTGTATCAATAAGCTCTTGAGCTTCTTCAATTGTTTTTCTCATATGTATAGATCCACCAGCTGAGTGGTCTAGAGAAATCTGAGCTTTTTCTGTAAGCCCATAGTAGAAGATATCTAATTGCACCCATTCTGAAAACATTTCAGAGGGGCATTTTCTTAGCATCTCCCTGTATCTCTCCCAGGCGTCATAAAGGGATTCATTATCTCCTTGTTTGAAGCCTTGGATGCTTAGCCTTAGCTGTGTCATCCGTTTTGGAGGGAAATAGTGATTCAGGAATTTTTCTGACAGCTGCTTCCATGTTTTTATGCTGTTCTTAGGCTGGTTATTTAACCACCTCTTAGCTTGATCTTTTACAGCAAATGGAAACAGTAATAATCTGTAGACATCCTGATCCACTTCCTTATCATGTACTGTGTCAGCAATTTGCAAAAATTGTGCCAAAAACTCTGTAGGTTCTTCATGTGGAAGACCAGAATACTGACAATTCTGCTGTACCATGATAATGAGCTGAGGATTCAACTCAAAGCTACTAATTCCAATGGAGGGTATACAGATACTACTCCCATATGAAGCAGTAGTGGGGTTAGCATATGACCCCAGAGTCCTCTTGGACTGTTCATTCCCACTTAATTCCATGTTGGAATAAAAGAAATGGTATATATGTTGATATTATTTATTTTATAAAAATTAATTTTTATAAAATAAAATAAAAATGAAATAAATAAAAGAAAGTGGAAATATTTTGAAATTGAAGATTGAATTTTTATATAAAATTTTCGAAAAATGTAGTTCAAAATTAGTTAGAAAATAAAATTTTTTGAAATTTGAATTTTATGATGAAAGAGAAAAACACACAAAAGACACAAGACTTAAAATTTTTAGATCCAATGCTCCTTATTTTTGAAAATTTTTGGAGGAAAAACACCAAGGAACACCAAACTTAAAAATTTTAAGATCAAGACACAAGAAAAATTCAAGAACACCTTGAAGATTCACAAGAACACCAAGAACAAAAGGAAGAACACCAAACTTAAGATTTTTAGAAAACTTTAATAAAATTTTCGAAAATTATAAAAAGATTAACAAGAAAACACCAAACTTAAAGTTTGGCACAAGATTAAATCAAGAAAAATTATTTTTGAAAAAGGTTCCAAAGCGTATACCCAATTATCAAGAATATAAACCAATACTCTAGCCAATTGGGAATAAATGTAACACTTGTTCTAGATATTCCAATTAATGCTTTAAAAAGAACACAAGTGAAACAAGAAAAGGCACAAAGCAAGAAAAACTCAAGATTAAACAAGAAAAATAAGCAAGAACAACTTGAAGATCAATGAAAAACAAATAACACAAGTCGAAATTTTTAAATAAAAATATAAGATATGCAATTGACACCAAACTTAGAACAAGATACTAAACTCACGAAAATTAGCAATTAATTAAAAGAAAAATAATAAATTTTGAAAAGAAATTTTTGAAAAGAAACTATCCTATCAAGATTTAATGACTCTATAACAATAAAAATAAAAATAAATTATTCCTAATCTAAGAAATAAAATAAACTTTTAGTTGTTCAAACTCGAATAATCCCCGGCAACGGCGCCAAAAACTTGGTGCACGAATTTGTAATCCGCACAACTAACCAGCAAGTGCACTGGGTCGTCCAAGTAATACCTTACGTGAGTAAGGGTCGATCCCACGGAGATTATTGGTTTGAAGCAAGCTATATTTATTTTATTAATCTTAGTCAGGAGGCCAATAGGATTATAAGTGAAATTACTAGATTTGATTATAAAAATAAAAGAGAATAATAGCGTTACTTGTTGTGCAGTAATGAGAAATATGTTGGAGTTTTGGAGATGCTTTGTCCTCTGAACTTCAATTCTTCCTTGAAATCCTTCAACACACACAAGGTCCTTCCATGGCAAGCTCTATGTAGGGTGTCTCCGTTGTCAATGGCTACCTCCCATCCTCTCAGTGAAAACGTTCCTATGCTCTATCACAGCATGGCTAATCATCTGTCGGTTCTCAATCAGGTTGGAATAGAATCCATTGATTCTTTTGCGTATGTCACTAACGCCCAGCCTTCAGGAGTTTGAAGCTCGTCACAGTCATTCAATCCCAGAATCCTACTCGGAATACCACAGACAAGGTTTAGACTTTCCGGATTCTCATGAATGCCGCCATCAATCCGGCTTATACCATGAAGATTCTGTGTAATGAATCTAAGAGATACTCATTCAGTCTGATGTAGAACGGAGGTGGTTGTCAGGCACACGTTCATGGTTTGGGGAAGGTGATGAGTGTCACGGATCATCACATTCTCCACAATTAAGCGCGAATGAACATCTTAGATAAGAACAAGCGTGTTTGAATGGAAAATAACGGAATTGTATTAGTTCATCGAGACGCTGCAGAGCTCCTCACCCCCAACAATGGAGTTTAGAGACTCATGCCGTCAAAAAGTATGTAATTCAGATCTGAAAATGTCATGAGGTACAGAATAATTCACTAAAAGTTGTTTAAATAGTAAACTAGTAACCTAGGTTTATAGAATATGAGTAAACTAAGATAGTTGGTGCAGAAATCCACTTCTGGGGCCCACTTGGTGTGTGCTGGGGCTGAGACTAAAGCTATCCACGAGTAGAGGCTTTTCTTGGAGTTGAACTCCAGGTTATGACGTGTTTTGGGCGTTCAACTCCGGATCATGACGTTTTTCTGGCGTTTAACTCCAGACAGCAGCATGTACTTGGCGTTCAACGCCAAGTTACGTCGTCAATCTTCGTGAAAAGTATGGACTATTATATATTGCTGGAAAGCCCTGGATGTCTACTTTCCAACGCCGTTGAGAGCGCGCCAATTGGACTCCTGTAGCTCCAGAAAATCCATTTCGAGTGCAGGGAGGTCAGGATCCAACAGCATCAGCAGTCCTTTTTCAGCCTAAGTCAGATTTCTGCTCAGCTTCCTCAATTTCAGCCAGAAAATACCTGAAATCACAGAAAAATACACACACTCATAGTAAAGTCCAGAAATATGATTTTTGTTTAAAAACTAATAAAATTCTATTAAAAACTAATTAAAACATACTAAAATCTACATGAAATTACTCCCCAAAAGCGTATAAAATATCCGCTCATCAATGACCGCAAAAAAACCAACTAACCACCTCTTCTGTTTCATCTTTCTCGTTGATATATCCGTCCAACTTTCATAGTATTGCTTGAGCGTACTTGGAATAGTCCATATCCTTCCAAAAGCAAACAACCAAGCATACCACACCTTCTAAGTAAGTTCACAACCAATGAACAAGTGAAAAGCAGTTTCAACAGATTTATGACATAAAACACACATGTTATCATTCTGGCCAATAACACTTAATCTACACAGTCTTTTCCTTGTATTCACCTACCAACCAGTGCAAACCAAGTAAACAACTCAATCCTTGGTGGGACGAATCCTCTCCAAATAGTACTAGTGAAGTTATAGCTTGTGATATCTGCGGAAAGTACCTCTGCCTGTAATACCTGCACAAATAAATTAGTAGAATAAATACCTTTTTTTATCAAATTTCTAGATCACTCTGTCCTCTCTCTGAGTTGTCAGTTTCACTGATTGCAGAACCGCATGAAACTGATTTACTAGTTCTAGCTCCCATTGAAGTAACTCTCGTCGCTACTGGAAATTCCAAATTCACTCTAACCTATCCCAGAACCCATCAATCTCCTATGACAGATCTTTGAAGATTTGAAATCGAAAAAAATTTAAAAAAAATAATTTTTAGAATACCACAAGATAATTAGCTATCCTCCCAAAAACGGATTATGCCCTTAGTTTCATAGCCAAGTCTATGATTATCTTTTTCTCACTTGTGGCTCCCTAATTTGTAAATATAGTTATTCCTTTTAAATATCTCTCAATCCTAGCCACATATTTAATTCTATAGTTATTGTTGGTAGTGATTTTTTTTAAGTGGTTCTAACTCCAATAATTGTTAGTTATATTTTTTAATAAAGTAATGGAAATATTTAGTAAAAAATTAGTTAAAAAAATCAAAATTTATTTTATTTAATATTTATTAATTTTAATAATAATTAATAAAAATAAAATAAAATAATTTTTAACTATGTATTTTTTGTTTCTTTAATATTATTATTGAGATAAATTCTAACATCATAATAGCATAGTACACCGTTCTATTATAATATAGACATATTATACACCATGTAACTTTTATAATAAAATTAAGGGTTAAGTATGATTTTGATTTTTAAGATATAAGTCGAAAATTTTTTTGTTTCTAACCTTTTTTTCATACAAAATCGTCCCTAAAGTTTAAAACCAAATTTTAAAATTATCCTTTTTACCTAAATATTAAAATTTTGGACCAAATTACTTATAACAAAAAAAATTATAAAATAAAAAAATAAGAGAAAGAGAGTGTTTCTATTCTTGCAAAAGAGAAAGGAAAGAAGAAAAAAGAGAAAAAAAAAAAAGATAAAACTGTCCACAATTCATCTCTATCTACGCTTCCGTCACCATCTCCATACGATTTTGGTCTTTAAGATAAAGACAATTTTAAAATTAAATTAAATTTTAAAGACAATTTTAAAATTACGTTAAATCTTAAAAACAATTTTGTATAAAAAAAATAAAAGACAAAAAAATTTTGACCCAAACAAACTCGTACTTAATCTAAAATTAACTTACGTGTTATTGTCGCTAATATGCCGAAGAATGCACTATTGGGAATGTGCACTTAATTTGTTTGTTCATCATATTTATGACTAGTTGCAAAATATTATTCCGCAGTCTTTACGGACATTATTAATGTTACTGAAAATCAAGTATATACTACTGAATTCGTGTGTTTACATACAGAATTTTGTTAGAAAATCAATAGAGTATTTGTACAATATGTATAATGGACTATTTATTTAGTCTAATATGAATTAAACATTCTGATCTTGCCTGGGAAATAGATCGGCTTCAACTCCTTGAGGCCAGCCGAGCTATGTGCTGCAAAGTTGAACGTCCGTCTCTTAGAATCCAAATTCCTTATGTTCGTTGTAGGTGTGAGAGCACGAGCAATACAAAGGGGGTGGAGTGCACCTGCAAAGGCACTTCGAAACTTAAGTCAGTGTGTATTCTAGCTTATTTAGAAAAACTTAGCCCTTTAGAAATAGTCTACTTCCCTTTTATATGTGATGAGTTCCTTGTCCGTTATATTCTCGGTATTAACGTTTGACTGAGTGATATCGTAACCGACCTTATTTTGTCGTTGGAACGTCGGTTATGATGGAAACGTTAATGTCGCCGAGTTATAGCTCATAATTCCGAATAGTAACGGAAAATAACGAGGTATATTATGTGTTGCTAATGGTTATGGGGCCGAGTTATAACGTACAATAATGGCGACCATTATTATGAGATAATGATGACCATATCACATCCCCCAAGCTTAGCCTGAGGAGGATTTTAATGAAGCAGGTTGAGCTTTATTGGATGAGTTATAACTCGGCTTGCGTGGGTTAGTGGATGAGCCCCCAAATCAACTTACTTCATTAAAAGAGGGTGTTGTGTTTTATATTTTTGTACGTGGGTAGTCGTGTCCGTTAGTTTCTGATGAGAGAGAGAGAGTAATGGTTTTATTTAATTTTGCTGGTTCCCAATGTTGGGTTCACTGTTTGATGTGGCTTTGGGAGTGGGAGTTATCATTTGGAACGTTTTGTTCCTTTAATAGCTTTAATCCTTGGAGATATTTGTTGGTTGTTGTTGGCGTTTGGTTATATGCTTGCTTCTTTGAAGAATGAGTAAGAGAGGTATGATTCTGCTTCTTCATTTCTGATCCGTTTCTTCATCTTCCTCTCTGTTTCTTCTTGTTTCTGTTATTCTCATTCTATTTGGTGAGCTGATGGGTTTTGAGAAAGAGAAAAAGGATAAGGTGGATTGGTCTTATGATTGGGTAGGGGAGGATGTGAAATCGTGGGTGTCACTGTTTTTTGATGAAGCGGCGGTGAGGGAGGTTGATGTGAATAAAATAGTGAGGGTGAGTTCTGGAGTTAAGGTAGAGTTGTTACCATGTAGTGTTGATGATAGAGTTTATCACTGGGAGTGGGGGTTTGGGTTCTTCTACATGCATAGTTGTGTGCTTGAAGAATTGCGGGTTAGGCTACCGTTTACGGAGTTTGAGTGACAGATTCTGAAGCAGCTCAACTATGCTCCATCACAGCTTCATCCTAATGGGTGGGCTTTTCTTCGATCTTTTGAGGTTTTGATGGAATTCCTTGAGGAGGTGCCGTCTGTTGATCTATTCTTTTCTTTATTTCAAGCTAAAGGGGTATGGAAGGGGGGTTGGGTGAATAGTACTCCGGGTTTTGGGATTTTCAAGCTTTACAAGTCTTCTTTTAAAGACTTTAAGGAGATGTATTTTAAAGTCAAGGGTTCAGAGAAGAATTTCCCATTTTTTATTGATGAAAATCTTGTTGAGAAGTTTCCCCTGTTTTGGTTCTCAGAGCCTCAAAATATACTCGGCCCAGAGGTGATATCGCAGAGGAACGAGTGTCTGATAGAGTTTTTGGTGGAGAATGTTGATCGTAAAAATTTGATATCGATGTATGAGTTGCTGAAGTGGGAGGAGGATAAAGGTGCTGTTGTAGAGTATTTGGGTGAGTGTTTAGGGCTTATGTTGATGTCTGTGTTATTTTCTTAAGAATCTAACATGAATTATTTTTTCTAGGTGGGAAGTATCCTGGCGTCTCTGCTGCATCTTTAAGGTCTCATTTTAAGAATAAAAATTTGGACAAAGAGGTGTCTTCTTCTAATGCTGATAAAGGAGCTGGAACCGGGGAGGTTACTCAACCTTCCCGTGGTCGGACTAAGGTAATTGTAAAAAAGAGGAAATCGGATGTTGTAGAGCTTTCTGAGAATTCTGAGGAGAAGGAACATGTAGTTCCTTTGGAAGAGATACAAGCTTTTATGGGTAACCATAAAAAGCTTCATGAGATATCCAAGCATAGTGAGGGCTTTTCTGTGTGGGGAAAAGAGTACCCATACATGGTTGTGGTTGATGAATATTGCCAGTCTTCTGCTGATATTTTGCTTGCCAAGGAAGTTGGTGATATGGCTATTGGGTAGTATATGCAGGTAATTGCCGAATTTGTTTCGGTATTTATGTTCTGAGTTTTTCTAAGATTGATGTTGTTTGTTCTGTCTTAGGTTGTCGGACTTCGTCTTGCCAGTCTTGGACGGAGCCAAGAGTTGAAGTATAAGAAGGCTTCTCTGGAGAAGAGTGAAATTTCTTTGTTAAAGGAAGAGCTGAGCAAGGAGAAAGCTATTTCTTATGGACTTCAGAATCGGCTTAGTGAGACAGAGAAATTATTAAAATAGACAAAGGAAAGTTATGTTAGAGATGTGGAAGATTTGAAGAAGAAGGAGAGTGATCTGGCGAACATGCAAACTCGGCTTATTGAGGTCAATGCTCAATTTAAGGATATGGAGAAGAAAAAGGCGGATGAGATATTGGATTCTTTTGTTGAAGGTTTTGAAAGAGCAAGGTTGCAAGTAAAGTTTTTGGTACCAGATGCCGATCTCTCTGGTATGGATCTTGGAAAGATAGTGCGAGATGGTCAGCTGATCGAGGATGATGGTGACGCAGAAGATGAAGCGGATAATGCTTAATGTGTTTTGTTAGAAACTTTTTTGAATTTATTTTGCATATGTAATAGTTAGTTCGTGTGTTTTGAACTTTTTTGAATTGACTTGTTTGAATTTTGAATGTGATGCTTTTTATAAAAGCTATTTGTGATTATTCGGAAAGTGTTCCGATTTTATTGGCGTTGTGGTTGATGATGTTATCTGATAATCGTAGTTTGTAGCTTAGATGAGTATTGGCACTTGTCTGAGTTGTATTGATAGAGTTATATTTGATTGATAAGATCATCCGTATAGTTATTTGATAAAGAATAAGATAATATTCGTCTCCTATATACTCAGAGTCTTTTTGGACCTTTTAAATACAAAGGTGCAGGTAGGCTAGCCTCGTTAAAATCTCTCCAAGCAAAACCCTTTGGGATAAAATCTTGGTAGTAGGAAAAAGAGTACAAGCCTGTCCCTGTCTTTTAAGTATAAAATTTCTTTAGGGAAGACACATTCCATGTATTAGGCAAGAGTTTACCATGTAGTAATTCTAGCTTGTATGCTCCTTGCCCGAGTACTTCTGATACTCGGTATGGACCATCCCAGTTTGCTGCGAGCTTTCCATGTGAGGTTTGTTTCCGAGCAGTTTCTGTTTTACGAAGTACTAAGTCTCCTTGCATGAAGGATCTGCTTTTAACCGCTTTGTTGTATTGGCGAGCTATTGCTTGTTGTGCTGCTCGTTGCCGTAATGTTGCGATGTCTCTGACTTCTTCGATGGTATCGAGTTCGGTTCGCCGAGCTTCTTCTTGATTGCCGAGTTGTGTTCTAAATGAGATTTGGGAGATTTCCACTGGTATCATAGCCTCGGAGCCATATACAAGTCTGAACGGTGTTTCCTTTGTTGATGTTTGTGGGGTGGTGTTATATCCCCAAAGGACTTCAGGTATAAGCTCAGCCCACAGCCCTTTGGCATCATCTAGCTTCTTTTTAAGTGCGTGCAGGATGACCTTATTTGCTGCCTCAGCTAGTCCATTTGTTTGAGGATGTTCGACATAAGCGAAATGCTGCTTTATTTTGAAGTTCTGCAAAAAAGATTAAAATTTCTGATCGGTGAACTGGCGACCATTGTCAGTTATGATATGTTTAGGTATGCCGAAACGGCAAATAATGTTTTTCCAAACAAACGAAATCATTTGCTGGGATGTGATTTTTGCTAAAGGTTGGGCTTCTACCCATTTGGAGAAATAATCAATGCCGACAATAAGAAATTTTACCTGGCCCGGTGCCGTAGGAAATGGACCGAGTATATCTAAACCCCATTGGTTAAATGGCTAGCTGATGTCTGAATGATGTAATTGCTCTGCTGGTATGTGTATCAGTGGTGCGTGTCTTTGGAAGTTGTTGCATGACCGGATTTTTTGTTGGCTGTCGTGCTTTAAAGTAGGCCAGAAAAATCCAGCTCGGAGGACCTTTGATGCTAAGCTCCGAGCACCTGTGTGTGTGCCGCAGATTCCTTCATGTGCCTCAGCTAAGGCTATCTCAGCTTCCGAGTTGCTAAGGCATTTTAGTAGAGGCCAAGTATAACCTCGTCGATAAAGTGTTCCATTGAATATGGTGAAGGAAGATGCTTGCCGTCGGAACTTTTTATTGTTGTCGATCCCTTCTGGTATATCACCTGTTTGTAGATAGTGTATAAAGTCGTCCCTCCAATCTTTTACCTGTGTAACACTTAACACATTTGTCAGAGTAACAGTGGGTGATGTTATTGTAAACTGTTGCAGTGTAGATAACTCGGACTGTGTACTGCCGAGTTTAGATAAGATATCTGCCCTTTGATTTTGTTCGCGTGGTATATGTTCTATTTCAAATTTGGCAAATTTTGTTGATAATTTTTTTACTAATAGCAGGTATTTAGAGAGTAGAGGATCTTTTACCTGAAAAAGGTCGTTTACCTGCTATACCACTAACAAAGAATCACAATATACCTTGATCGCCGAGATTTGGAGATCTAAACAAAGTCGGAGTCCGGCGAGCAGTGCTTCATACTCGGATTGGTTGTTGCTGGCTTTGAAAGCTAAGTGTATTGAGTGTTCCAATATGAATCCGTCCTCGGCCTCCAGACGGATTCCTGCTCCACAGCCCCCGTGATTTGAAGAGCCATCAACATATAAAGTCCATTGTTTTGTATGATCTTCCTCTGATGGTACTGTGAGTTCGGCGATGAAATCTGCCAGGAATTGGGACTTGATCGGTCCTCTGGATTGGTATCTAATATCGAACTCAGATAGTTCGACGGCCCATTTTATAAGTCGCCCTGCAATTTCTGCTTTGTGTAACACTTTTCTTAGTGGGTGATCGGTTCTGACGTGGATAACGTGGCTCTGGAAGTAAGGTCGGAGGCGTCGCGCCGAGAATATTAGTGCCAGTGCGAGCTTCTCAATCCTTGGATAATTGAGCTCGGCATGCTAGAGAGTTTTACTGACAAAATAAATTGGTTGCTGAACTTTGTTTCTTTCTGTGACAAGGGCCGAACTTATCGCCCAATCAGTAACTGACAGATATAGAAATAAATCTTCCCCTTGTAGAGGTTTTTTTAAAATCGGCGGTTGTGAGAGAGTTGTTTTTAATTTGGAAAAGGCTTTCTCACAATCGTCGTTCCATTCAAATCTGTTTTTCTTTTTAATTGTTTGGAAAAAAGGAATAGAAGTAGATGCTAGGCAGGGAACAAATCTGGAAAGTGCGGCAAGTCGTCCTGTGAGGCGCTGAACTTCTTTGACTGTTTTAGGGCTGGCCATGTCCAGCACTGCTCGGCATTTGTCTGGATTTGCCTCTATTCCCCTGCATGTTAGCAAAAACCCCAAAAACTTACCCCCTTGAACGGCGAATGCACATTTCTCGGGGTTGAGGCGCATGTTGTATTGGCAGATTTGGCCGAATATTTCTGTTACGTCGCTGATGTGATCATGTCCGACTTGTGTTTTGGCGACCATATTATCGACGTAGACTTCGATGTTTCTGCCGATCTGTTTGGCGAACACTTTATCCATAAGGCATTGGTAAGTTGCACCTGCGTTCTTTAATCCAAATGGCATAACTTTATAACAATAGTTACCGAAGTCAATGATAAAGGCTGTTTTATTTTGATCGGAGGGGTGCATGAGTATTTGATTATACCCTGAATACGCATCCATAAAACTTAAAGTAGCGTAGCCTAATGCATTATCTACTAAAGAGTCTATAAATGGTAGAGGGTAAGAATCCTTTGGGCATGCTTTGTTTAAATCAGTGAAGTCGACGCACATGCGCCACTTACCGTTTTGTTTTCTTACCATTTCCACATTGGCTAACCAGGTAGTGAATCTGATCTCTTTGATAAATTCGGCGTTGATGAGTTTTTGTGTTTCTTCTAGTGACGCTCTCTTTTTCTCTTCGCCGAGTTTTCGTTTCTTCTGCTGCACTGGTCGGACTGCCGAGTTTATTGCAAGTTTATGACTGATAATTTGTGGGTCGATGCCGGGCATGTCTGAAGGTGTCCATGCAAAAAGGTCGGCGTATTCTTGCAGGAAGGTCGTTATGGCCTGTAACTCAGTTGTGTTGATTGATGTACCTACATATGTAAATTTGTTAGGGTCATTATTGAAATACACTTTTTGTAGGTCATCGGAGGGTTTTGGGCGCTCGAGAAAATCAGCTCTTGGGTCCAGGTCGGCCAGTGTGTGCTCCTTTTGTTTGAGGTCGACATTGTTGACTTGTTGCGTCGAGCGGTTTTGGAATTTCATGCTGATGTTGTAACATTGTTGTGCCTCTTTATGGTCTCCATGGACTGTTACAACCCGATCGTCCTGCAGTGGAAACTTTACACAGAGATGAACGGTAGAGACAATGGCGCCGAACTTATTCAAAAAAGGTCGGCCAAGAATAAGGTTATATGGACTGAAACAATCAACTACTAAATATTGAATATCATTAGTTTTTGAAAGAGGATGCTCACCCAATGTGGTTTGTAACCACACTGATCCGAGTATTGGAACTCGTTCTCCTGAGAAGCCGACCAAGTCTCTTCCTGTGGACTGTAGCATGTTGTCGCTGAGCTTCATCTTTTGAAATGTGGAGTAAAACAGAACATCGGCACTGCTCCCGGGGTCCAAGAGCACTTTTTCACTAACAGATCCCCTAGCTGAATGGTGACTACCACAGGGTCGTCCAAATTTTGTATATTGGAGTTGAAGTCAGCGTGTGTGAAAGTGACTTCTGGTTGTGGATTAGTGACTGTTACATCTTGCTGTGGTCCGTTTACCGAGCATATTGCTCTGAACGATCTTTTCCTTGCCGAATTTGAGTATCCTCCACCGGCGTATCCTCCTGAAATACAATTGATTATACCTCGTGGTCTTTCGTATTGGCTTGAAGATGCCTTCTCTTTTCCTCGGTTTTGTTCAGAGAGGTCATTTGTTGTGGAGCTAGGGCCGCGCTTTTGGATGTGACCACCAATGTATTTGTCGAGGTGTCCTTGTCTTGCTAGTCATTCTAAAAGGTCTTTGGCGACCACGCAATCATCAGTATTGTGGCCGTGTTTCTTGTGGAAAGCGCAATACTTCGATTTGTCCACGTTCTTTGCATCTTGGTACGTACCAGCCTTTCTCGGTGGCTTGATTAGTTTGGAGTTCAAGATCTCTTTGATTATGTCTTCTCTCTTAGTGTTAAACTGTGTGTAAGAATCAAATCAAGGTGTTAGTTTAAAACTTTTCTTAGTGGTGGAGCTCTTATCTTCTTCGCGGAAGTGTGACTTGTCGGACTTCCGAGCTTGTCTGAGCTCCTCGATATCAATTTGTCCTTTTGCCTTCTTCCAAAATTCTGGTAGAGTCTTCGGTTTGGCTACTGCGATTGTCTCCTGGAACTTTCCGGGTCAGAGGCCGCTTTTAATTGCGTGTAGATGGACCTCGGGATGGAGGTCTGGTATGCTTATCGCGACCTTGGTAAAGCGGGTCATGTAGTCCTTTAAGCTTTCGTTTGGCCCTTGCTTGATAGTGTTCAAGTAATCGGAATCGTGCAAGTATATTGCGGATCCAGCGAAATGCTCTTCAAATAACTTCACCAACTGGTGAAACCGTGAAATGGAACCTGCAGGCAAAGCACACAACCAATCAAGTGCAGGGCCGTCTAAATAATTCGAAAAACAACGACATAAAACTGTATCTGATGCACCATTGACGATCATTATTGATCGGAACTTCTTTAGAAACTTCCTCGGGTCTCCGAGTCCATCGTAAGGGGTGAGGGTCAGCGGCAGAGTGAACCTCTTCGGCAGTTTG
This sequence comes from Arachis stenosperma, assembly GCF_014773155.1. Classification (NCBI taxonomy): domain Eukaryota; kingdom Viridiplantae; phylum Streptophyta; class Magnoliopsida; order Fabales; family Fabaceae; genus Arachis; species Arachis stenosperma. Next base: position 46,664,276 of record NC_080377.1, read on the forward strand.
AAGTTCATCACTTCTTCTGTGAAGGGACCTACAAGGTCGTCAGACTCTTCTTTTTCATCTTCGGGTTGTTGCTCTTCGCCTCGGGCGGTCTCCGAAACATGAGTGGGTTGGGACTGATGCTCCTCGTCTTCTGCCTGCTGGCGATGAGCATCGTTGTGCTCAATCCGAGCATGATTTAGTTCAGCAATTTGGGCAGCCATTATTTGGTTCTCGTCAGCCATTCGTTGATTGGCTTGTTGTAGCTCAGCCACCATTCGCATGAGTTCAGACAGTGAAGGAGGCGGCACGTCAGCCATGGATGCAGATAGAGGTAATGAGACCAAAAGAAAAAGTACGATTTCCTTGGCCCCACGGTGGGCGCCAATTGATCTTGCCTGGGAAATAGATCGGCTTCAACTCCTCGAGGCCAGCCGAGCTATGTGCTGCAAAGTTGAACGTCCGTCTCTTAGAATCCGAATTCCTTATGTTCGTTGTAGGTGTGAGAGCACGAGCAATACAAAGGGGGTGGAGTGCACTTGCAAAGGCACTCCGAAACTTAAGTCAGTGTGTATTCTAGCTTATTTAGAAAAACTTAGCCCTTTAGAAATAGTCTACTTCTCTTTTATATGTGATGATTTCCTTGTCCGTTATATTCTCGGTATTAACGTTTGACTGAGTGATATCGTAACCGACCTTATTTTGTCGTTGGAACGTCGGTTATGATGGAAACGTTAATGTCGCCGAGTTATAGCTCATAATTCCGAATAGTAACGGAAAATGACGAGGTATATTATGTGTTGCTAATGGTTATGGGGCCGAGTTATAACGTACAATAATGACGACCATTATTATGAGATAATGATGACCATATCATATTCAGAATATAAAATACTACTAATTTCTCAAACACAATACACCTACACTATTTAAAATAATCATTTGGATACCAAGAATAATAAACATCTGATATCTTACTGAATCGAATATCACTATATTTCAATTGTACATATTATACATATACTCCATTGACTCTCTATGTTTTCTTTTACATTAATTATTTATGTATACCAACACTACGGCATATCATTTAGGCTTAGGTAAAAAGTATCGTTCCAAATATATCCTAATGGACTGTTTTTATTTAGATTATTGTTTGCAAAGAAATATTGGTATAAATATATTTTTATAGAATTAATTTTGATTTAAATTAAACAGATGTTAACATATTTTGTTAAATTAAGAGCAATTTTGAACTTTATCTAATTAGTCAATTGCTACGGAGTATGAATATTTTATTGAATTATGTCAAACGAATAATACTCCTCTTACTAGGCACGTGGCATCTGGCATGGGGTTATAATAAAGGCAGCGAATATATTGGAAAAACAAGCTAAGACATATACGAATCTTACTGATTTATTTGAAGGAAAAGTATATAAAACCAAAAGGTTATCAGTCAAAAATTAAATAAAATTATATTAATTTATATTAATAATTAATTTTAAATTTTTTAAATTCAAAATTTAAAAAATTTAAAATTGATTAAGTAAATCTAATTAAAACTTATAAAATTTTTTTTCTTTCACATTAACTTACCCACTTCTAACAATCACACACACAGACCTTTCTCTTACCGTCAGGCCTTCTCTGCTTCTCCACCGCGACTCACTCCTCTTCTATCACTGACATCGAGCCAGATTCGTCACCGTTAACAAGAACTGCTTTCTTTTTGTGAACTAGATGTGTTATCAGAGTCGCGTTGTAGTTGGAGTTGAACTTGAGCTCGATCCCTAAGGCGGCGGGACTCATGGATCATTACGCGCCAGAAAAAAGCCCGTGGTTTACGCTTGGGTGGACAACCTGGAGAGTCAATGTCCAAGGGAGTGCGCGAAGTAATCCCTCTGAGAGGGATTGAAAAGTTCAGGTATATCGGTCAATTGATCATGTATCTGTTAGTCAAATATTTAAAAAACTTGCTGTTGAGAGAAGCATACATGAGGCTTATGTGGAAGCGATTAGGCACGCCGATAAATTCATATATATTGAGAACCAATATTTCATTGGAGGGTGCCATTTGTGGGAGAAAGATAGTTATAGTGACTGTGAAAATCTGATTCCAGTTGAGATTGCACTCAAGGTGGTTCGTAAGATCAAAGCAAAAGAGAGGTTTGCAGTGTACATAGTAATACCAATGTGGCCAGAAGGTGTTCCTGAAAGTGAACCAGTTCAAGATATACTGCATTATTGGACCAGAGAAACAATAGCAATGATGTATGAATTAATTGGAGAAGCAATACAAGAAATATAAAAAAAACATTCATTTAATATGAAAAAAAAACATCTTAATATTTAACTAAAGAAATATTCAGTTATATTTTAGCAAAAATAATTAAATATTTATAAAATTTAAAAATAAATATGAAATTTTTAAAGAAATAGAGACATTCATATTCACAATACAAAAAGAACATTCATTTAGTATGAAAAAGAAATATTCTGATACTTAGCAGAAGAAACATCCCCATATATTAACTCGTAGAGATTTTAGATTCATCCAAAAGTATTTGGTTGATTTTTGGCTAATACCCTTTTAATTCTCTAGCATTGTTCTTATTTGAAAGGTTCATGACACAAAACAATACTTACGTGGCTTTTAATTTTCGGTACATAAAATATGTTCAAAAGGGTGAATTGCATATAAAAGTTAAATATAATTTTTTTCCTAAAAACAACATATTTTTTATTCCGTAAATTTATGAGTGAATTTCAAGCATTTTTAAACTACACACTTAACATATTCAATACCACTTGTATTAGATAACTAAAAGTAAAATACGAAAAATAATATATTAGTATTTTTTCAAGAGCTTATAAACAAATTTCAAACACTTACAAGAAGTTATACTTTTCAAAAACTATGTTTATTTTAACTACTGCATAGAGATAGAATGTGTGTTGACGGATGTAAGGATTAAGATTTTTAAAATGGTTATATCTCTAGCTTGGATAGATATAATGTTTGCCAAAAAAAACTTATGGATACAAAGAGTCATGATTGTCGCAATCATGTGTTTATAGAATTTTTGTTCATTGCTTTTACAGAATTATTAACTAACATTTAAAAACCACCCACTGAGTTAAGTGAGTTCATTAGAAAGTTGTGTGCCATTACACTCTGTGTTAATGATCTTGTAATTATAGAAAAGATCATTCCTATTTTTTTGCTATAGAAAGCAAGATTCTGATCTGTGGCCAGTTCACTTCATATGGATGTATCCATTTGAGAGAGGTTAATATGCTCATTTAAAACAACAGTCAAGAACAGAACTTGAATTGAGGGTTTAATATATGAGGTCTTCTTAACAAAAGAGACTTCTTCCTTTTGTTCATTCTATTTTGATTCTCATCTCCGATCACAAAGAACTTGAGTTGATAAGGATGATAATGTGGGAGAATCATCTTTAATTTAACCGAATTTGTCAATATTTGTACAAATATCGCAAAAAAAAAGTTAAATATTGACGGAATTACTGTCAAAAAATGAATAAAATTTGACAGTAAATTAATTACCGATAGATTTACAGTTGGAAAGAATCTGACGGTATAAATTTCGTTGGTAATAAGTTATCGTCGAATTTTTTTTGTCTCGAATTCTGTGACAGATTACTTGTCTGAAAAATTATTTAGTTACCGGTAGATTTTTTCAATAGTAACGTTGGCGCTATAATATCCTTTTTTCACACTATTATCGTTGGATTATGTCTTCGGTAAATCCAATGGTAATGTCATTTTAAAAAAAAATTGTGACGCATCTTTTTTTATTTTTCCTTTTTAATTTTAATTTTTTATTTAAATTTATTTTTCACATAATTGATTATCAAATTATAAATAATAGAAACCAATTATGTAATATTAAATATCAAATGTTCAAATAAATTAAAATTCAAATAAATCAAATACAATGAAACATTAAAACAAAGCCCTAATCACTAAAGATTCTGGTAGTCATCGTTGTGGTCATTCCCTTGGTCCTGCTAAGGCAGTGGAGAAGGCGATGATGTCTGTGTCCCACCAGTAGCACTACTGCCACCAGTAGTGCCACTGCCACTGACGTGCATCTAGGCCTGGTACATCACCATCTACTGCTCCATCTGCTGAAGTCGCTTCAGTTGCTCCTTTCACTCCAGCCTGAGCTTATCCCTGTCCGTCATGCATATAAGGATCTTCTGATACCTCTCCCGAGTCTCGTTCAGCTCCTGAGTTTGTTCATAAAGGCTCTGGGTGAGCTCCTGCACTCGCAGCCTCAAATCAATACCTTCTCCGAGATCAACGACTCGACTGGTGATAGAGGTGGACTATGGCCTCATCGTGGAGGTGTAAAGGCTGCTGACGAAGAACAACCCAAACCCATATACGCGGTTCTTGCATGGTGCTGAGGCAGTCTCGTGCCAAACCGCATTAGGATCGACGACTAAAGTAGCAGAGCCACTAACCTCCTCCCCACTTTGCTGAGATTGCTAAGTTGTGGCCTCCAATCTCTGCATGTAGGACTCTTGTGTAACATGTTATTATGATTAGGACGACGGTTGTACAGTTAATTGAAAATTTTATATCACAAGATCAGATGTTTATTCACATAATGATCCGCAGACCGCTGATAAGCAAATCTCTCTTTGTTCTCCTTCAAAATGTGGGTGTAATTGAAGGTCTCCGCCAATGTCACCTAGCAATCTAACAACTTCGACAACACATGTTGCATTGAAACAATATGTTAGGATGCCTACTAATGATATGCCAAATAATATAACTAAGTTAATAACAAAATTAGAGTAGCTACATATCAGTCTGGCCTTAGTCTTCATGAAGGTCGTTGAGTTGTCGGTATACTTGGACGACCTATCCGATGTCATGTTAGTTCTGTTTGTGAGATGCCGATGCCTGAAACACTCATCGGTTTCCCAGTTAATGTACATAGTGTAACATCCTAACTATCAGAATGTCACTCTTCCGGCTGCGCCACTCTGATAATTTGATTATTACGACGAATCTTATAATATTTAATACTAAAATATGAGCCTGTTTAAAACTTAAATCGTATTACTGTTCGAAAGACTTTTAAATAGATAGCATACATCTATACAAAACTCAATACTTATAAAGAATACATACATATATATATATATATATATATATATATATATATATATATATATATATCCTATTAATTTTACAAGCATTACATAATCAGAATCTTATTCCTCATATAAAAAATTGTAAAAATAAAGACGAGGGAAAAAGTAACTAGTACAACTAAATATCGTTAAAACAGAAAAGGAAAATAAATAAGCTCTTCCGAACTTCATCGCCCATAACCTGAAAAAGAAAGGACCTGTAGGGGAGTGAGAACATCGTCCCCGTAGGTTCTCACTATGGGATTAGAGAATTATTATAATAGGATACATGAAAAATGAAACCGTTTTTTAAGAATAATGATTAATAACTGCCTTATGTATCTTTACAAAACCAAAGATTCATATTCAAACAAAATCTGAAATCCTTTTTAAAATAGAAAAATGTTAATTCTAAAAATAAAATCCAAAAGCCTTTTTAAAAGTTTTTTCTAGACAGCATGAATGACCAAGCTGTTTCAAGCATAGGTTCATTAAGTCTATGCTGAACCAGTTTAGTTTTTCATACTTTTCTAAACCAAAACAAAACCCAAGCACGGCCTTCACCCCATCTCATTGATGAGCGGATATTTTATACGCTTTTTGGCATTGTTTTTAGGTAGTTTTTAGTAAGTTCAAGCTACTTTTAGGGATGTTTTCATTAGTTTTTATGTTAAATTCACATTTCTAGACTTTACTATGAGTTTGTGTGTTTTTCTGTGATTTCAGGTAATTTCTGGCTGAAATTGAGGGACGTGAGCAAAACTCTGAAAAAGGCTGACAAAAGGACTGCTGATGCTGTTGGAATCTGACCTCCCTGCACTCGAAATGGATTTTCTGGAGCTACAGAACTCCAAATGGCGCGCTCTCAACGGCGTTGGAAAGTAGACATCCAGGGCTTTCCAGCAATATATAATAGTCCATACTTTATTCGGAAATTGATGACGTAACTTGGCGTTGAACGCCAAGTACATGCTGCTGTCTGGAGTTAAACGCCAGAAAAACGTCATGATCCGGAGTTGAACGTCCAAAACACGTCATAACTCGGAGTTCAACTCCAAGAGAAGCCTCAGCTCATGGATTGATCAAGCTCAGCCCAAGCATACACCAAGTGGGCCCCGGAAGTGGATTTATGCATCAATTACTTACTCATGTAAACCCTAGGAGCTAGTTTATTATAAATAGAACAATTTACTATTGTATTAGACATCTTTTGACAGTTTAATCTCTTGATTGTTTAACCTTTGATTATTCGGTCTCTTGATCACTCAGGGGACTGGCCATTCGGCCATGCCTGAACATTTTACTTATGTATTTTCAACGGTGGAGTTTCTGCACACCATAGATTAAGGGTGTGGAGCTCTGCTGTACCTCAAGTTTCAATACAATTATTATTACTTTTCATTCAATTCTCTCTTATTCTTATTCCAAGATATTCATTCGCACCCAAGAACATGATGAATGTGATGATTATGTGACGCTCATCATCATTCTCACCTATGAACGCGTGCCTGACAACCACCTCCGTTCTACATGCAACTGAGCTTGAATGTGTATCTCTTAGATTCCCCAACAGAATCTTCGTGGTATAAGCTAGATAGATGGCAGCATTCATGAGGATCCAGAAATTCTAACCTTGTCTGTGGTATTCCGAGTAGGATCCTGGGAATCCGGAAAGTCTAACCTTGTCTGTGGTATTCCGAGTAGGATTCCGGTATTGAATGACTGTGATGTGCTTCAGACTCGCAAGTGCTGGGCGTTAGTGACAGACGCAAAAGAATCAAGGGATTCTATTCCAGCAGGAGCGGGAACCAACCAGTGATTAGCCGTGCTGTGACAGAGCGCGTGAGCGTAGTTTTCACTGCGAGGATGGGATGTAGCCTTCGGCCAGTGTGATGCCTCCAGACGATTAGCCATGCGAGTGACAGCGCAGAGGACCATTTTCCAGAGAGGATACAAAGTAGCCATCGTCGAACGGTGAACCCCTATACATAGCTTGCCATGGAAAGGAGTAAGAAGGATTGAAGGAAGAGCGAGTAGTGAAGCAGAGTTTCAAGAGGAACACAGCATCTCCATACACCTATCTGAAATTCCCACTATTGATTTACATAAGTATTTCTATCCCTTTTATTTTCTATTTTATTATTAATTTTCGAAACCATAAATCAATTTAATCTGCCTAACTGAGATTTACAAGGTGACCATAGCTTGCTTCATACCAACTATCTCTGTGGGATCGACCCTTACTCGCGTAAGGTTTATTACTTGGACGACCCAGTACACTTGCTGGTTAGTTGAACGGAGTTGTGAATTCAACTGGTGCCATAATAATGATTTCATACAAATACAAAGAATATGGATCACAATTTCGTCCACCAAGTTTTTGGCGCCGTTGCCGGGGATTGTTCGAGTATGGACAAGTGACGGTTCATCTTGTTGCTCAGATTAGGTAATTTTCTTTTCAAAAATCTTTTTCAAAATTTTTCTTTTCTTTTTCATTTTTCCGACCATGTTTGTCGAAAAAAAATTAAAATAAAAATCCAAAAAAATTAGAAAATCATAAAAATAAAAAATATTTTGTGTTTCTTGTTTGAGTCTTGAGTCAATTTTTAAGTTTGGTGTCAATTGCATGCCTGTAAAAATTTTTTCTTGCATTTTTTCGAAAAATCCATGCATTCATAGTGTTCTTCATGATCTTCAAGTTGTTCTTGACAAGTCTTCTTGTTTGATCTCGATGATTTCTTGTTTTGTGTTGTTTGTTGTTTTTCATGTGCATCTTGGCATTCATATTTTCCATGCATTAAAGATTTCTAAGTTTGGTGTCTTGCATGTTTTCTTTGCATTAAAAATTTTTCAAAATTATGTTCTTGATGTTCATCATGATCTTCAAAGTGTTTTTGGTGTTCATCTTGACATTCATAGCATTCTTGCATGCATTCATTGTTTTGATCTAAAAAATTTCATGCATTGAGTATTTTTGTTGTTTTTCTCTCTCATAATTAAAAATTAAAAAATAAAAAAAATATCTTTTCCTTATTTTCCTCCAAATTTTCGAAATTTTGGGTTGACTTGGTCAAAAATTTTTAAAATTAGTTGTTTCTTACAAGTCAAGTCAAAATTTCAATTTTAAAAATCTTATCTTTTCAAAATCTTTTTCAAAAATCATATCTTTTTCATTTTTTTTATTTTTCGAAAATTTTAAAAAATTATTTTTCAAAAATCTTTTTCGTAGCTTTTATATCTAATTTTCGAAAATTAGCTAACAAATAATGTGATTGGTTCAAAAATTTAAAAGTTTGTTACTTTCTTGTTAAGAAAGGTTCAATCTTTAAATTCTAGAATCTTATCTTGTAGTTTCTTGTTAGTTAAGTCATTTTAAAAATTAAATCTTTTTCAAAATATCTTTTTCTTAAAACTTTTATCTTATCTTTTTATCTTATCCTTTTCAAAATTTTATATTTTTCAAAATTTGATTTCAAAATATCTTATCTAACTTCTTTTCTTCTTATCTTTTTAAAATTTAATTTCAATATCTTTTTCAATCAACTAACTAACTTTTTATTTGTTTCTTATCTTTTTCAAAACCACCTAACTATTTTTCCCTCTCTAATTTTCGAAAATATCTTACCCTTTTTCAAAAATTCTTTTTTTTTTTAATTAATTAATTGTTTCAAATTTTAATTTTAATTTTAATTTTATCTTTAATTTTCGAAAATTACTAACCCCTTTTTCAAAATTAATTTCGAAATCTCTCTTCTCTTTTCTTCTTCTATTTAATTATTTAATTACTAACACTTCTCTTCACCTCTCCTCATCTAAAAATCCGAACCCATTCTTCTACATTCTTCTCCCCTTTCTTTTTCTACTAACATAAAGGAATCTCTATACTGTGACATAGAGGATTCCTCTTTCTTTTCTTGTTTTCTTCTCTTTCATATGAGCAGGAACAGGGATAAAGGCACTCTTGTTGAAATTGATCCAGAACCTGAAAGGACTTTGAAGAGAAAATTAAGAGAAGCTAAATTACAACAATCCAGAAACAACCTTTCAGAAATTTTCGAACAAGAGAAGGAGATGGCAGCCGAAAATAATAATAATGCAAGGAGAATGCTTGGTGACTTTACAAAGCCAACGTCCAAGTTTGATGGAAGAAGCATCTCCATTCCTGCCATTGGAGCCAATAACTTTGAGCTGAAACCTCAGCTAGTTGCCTTAATGCAACAAAACTGCAAGTTTTATGGACTTCCATCTGAAGATCCTTATCAGTTTTTAACTGAGTTCTTGCAGATCTGTGAGACTGTAAAGACGAATGGAGTTGATCCTGAAGTCTACAGACTCATGCTTTTCCCTTTTGCTGTAAGAGACAGAGCTAGAATATGGTTGGATTCACAACCCAAGGATAGCCTGGACTCATGGGATAAGCTGGTCACTGCCTTCTTGGATAAATTCTTTCCTCCTCAAAAGCTGAGCAAGCTGAGAGTGGATGTTCAAACCTTCAAGCAAAAAGATGGTGAATCCCTCTATGAAGCTTGGGAAAGATACAAGCAGCTGACCAAAAGATGTCCATCTGACATGTTTTCAGAATGGACCATATTAGATATATTCTATTATGGTCTCTCTGAATTTTCGAAAATGTCATTGGACCATTCTGCAGGTGGATCTATTCACCTGAAGAAAACGCCTGAAGAGGCTCAAGAACTCATTGACATGGTTGCAAACAACCAATTCATGTACACCTCTGAGAGGAATTCCGTGAACAATGGGATACCTCAGAAGAAAGGAGTTCTTGAAATTGATGCTTTGAATGCCATATTGGCTCAGAACAAAGTGTTGACTCAACAGGTCAACATGATCTCTCAAAATCTGAATGGATGGCAACATGCATCCAACAGTACCAGAGAGGCAGCTTCTGAAGAAGCTTATGATCCTGAGAACCCTGCCATGGCAGAGGTTAATTACATGGGTGAACCTTATGGAAATACCTATAACTCATCATGGAAAAATCATCCAAATTTTTCATGGAAGGATCAACAAAAGTCTCAACAAGGCTTTAACAATGGTGGACGCAACAGGCTAAACAATAGCAAGCCATATCCATCATCTTCTCAGCAACAGACAGAGAATTCTGAACAAAACACCTCTAATTTAGCCAATGTAGTCTCTGATCTGTCAAAGGCCACTTTCAGTTTCATGAGTGAAACAAGATCCTCCATTAGAAATCTGGATGCACAAGTGGGCCAGTTGAGTAAGAAAGTCATTGAAACTCCTCCCAGTATTCTCCCAAGCAATACAGAAGAGAATCCAAAAGGAGAGTGCAAAGCCATTGACATAGTCAATATGGCCGAATGCACAAGGGAGGAGGAGGACAAAAATCCTAGTAAGGAAGACCTCCTGGGACGTCCCTCAAGCAAGAAGGAGTTTCCTATTAAGGATCCAAAGGAATCTGAGGCTCATATAGAGACCATAGAGATTCCATTAAATCTCCTTCTGCCATTCATGAGCTCTAAAGACTATTCTTCCTCTGAAGAGGATGAAGATGTAACTGGAGAGCAAGTTGCTCAATATTTAGGAGCTATCATGAAGCTGAATGCCAAGTTATTTGGTAATGAGACTTGGGAAAGTGAACCTCCCCTGCTCATTAATGAACTGGATACTTGGATTCAGAAAATTCTACCTCAAAAGAAACAAGATCCTGGCAAATTCTTAATACCCTGTATCATAGGCACCATGATCTTTGAAAAAGCTCTGTGTGATCTGGGGTCAGGGATAAATCTTATGCCACTCTCTGTAATGGAGAAGCTAGGGATCATTGAGGTACAACCTGCCTTGTTCTCATTACAACTGGCAGACAAGTCATTGAGACAAGCCTATGGAATAGTAGAGGACGTGTTAGTAAAGGTTGAAGGCCTTTACATCCCTGCTGATTTCATAATCTTAGACACTAGGAAGGAAGAGGATGATTGCATCATCCTTGGAAGACCTTTCCTAGCCACAGCAGGAGCTGTGATAGATGTCAACAGAGGTGAATTAGTCTTTCAATTGAATGGGGACTACCTTGTGTTTAAGGCACATGGTCATCCCTCTGTGACAGAAGAGAGTAAGCATGAAGAGCTTCTCTCAGTTCAGAGTCAAGAAGAACCCACACAGTCAAACTCTAAGTTTGGTGTTGTGAGGCCACAACCAAACTCTAAGTTTGGTGTCAAGACCCCATATCCAAACTCTAAGTTTGGTGTTGGCAACTATACAACATTGACCTGATCACCTTGTGGCTCCATGGGAGCCACTGTCAAGCTATTGACATTAAAGAAGCGCTTGTTGGGAGGCAACCCAATTTTATTTATCTAATTTTATTTTATTCTATTTTATTGTTATTTTGTGTTTTATTAGGTACATGATCATGACGAGTCACGAAAAAAATCATAAAAATTAAAAACAGAATCAAAAACAGCAGAAGAAAAAATTCACACCCTGGAGGATGCACAGGCTGGCGTTCAACGCCAGTAAGATGCATCTGGCTGGCGTTCAACGCCAGAACAGAGCATCATTCTGGCGCTGAACGCCAGAAACAAGCAACATTCTGGCGCTGAACGCCAGGAATGTGCCTAGAGAAGAAAAGCTGGCGCTGAACGCCAGTAACAAGCATGGAACTGGCGTTCAACGCCAGAAACATGCTTTACATGGGCGTTGAACGCCCAGAATGTGCACCAATGGGCGTTTAAATGCCAGAATGGTGTGCAAAGGCATTTTACATGCCTATTTGGTGCAGGGATGGAATTCCTTGACACCTCAGGACCTGTGGACCCCACAGGATCACCTCAGGATCTGTGGACCCCACAGGATCCCCACCTAACATATTTCCACTTTACCTCCTAATCCTATTTTACTCTTCCCCATGTCACACTTCCCAACAACTTCTATCTCTGAATCTCTCTTCCCAATGAAGACTCTTTCCCAACACCCTTCACCAATCACCTCAATTCCTCTTCCCAATTACTCCCTTCACCATTCACATCCATCCACTCTTCCCCATAAACCCCACCTACCTCCAAAAATTCAAAAATATTTTCCCACCCATTCCCACCCTACATGGCCGAATACACACTACTCCCTCTCCCTATAAATACCCTTCCATTCTACTTCATTTTCACACAACACAAACCCCTCTTCTCCCACTTAGCCGAACTCACATCTCTCCCTCTCTACCATATTTTCTTCTTCTTCTTCTTCTCTTCTTTCTTCTCTTGCTCGAGGGCGAGCAATATTTTAAGTTTGGTGTGGTAAAAGCATAAGCTTTTTGTTTTTCCATTACCATCAATGGCACCTAAGACCGGAGTATCCTCTAGAAAAGGAAAAGGGAAGACAAAAGCTTCCACCTCCGAGTCATGGGAGATGGAAAGATTCATCTCCAAGAGCCATCAAGACCACTTCTATGATGTTGTGGCAAAGAAGAAGGTGATCCCTGAGGTCCCTTTCAAGCTCAAGAAAAATGAGTATCCGGAGATCCGACATGAAGTCCGAAGAAGAGGTTGGGAAGTCTTAACCAACCCCATGCAACAAGTCAGAATCTTAATGGTTCAAGAGTTCTATGTCAATGCATGGATCACTAGGAACCATGATCAAGGTATGAACCCGAGTCCAAAGAATTATCTCACAATGGTTCGGGGGAAATACTTAGATTTTAGTCCGGAAAATGTGAGGTTGGCATTTCACTTGCCTATGATGCAAGGAGATGAACGCCCCTACACTAGAAGGGTCAACTTTGATCAAAGGTTGGACCAAGTCCTTATGGACATTTGTGTGGAAGGAGCTCAATGGAAGAGAGACTCCAAAGGCAAGCCAGTCCAACTAAGAAGACTGGACCTCAAGCCTATAGCTAGAGGATGGTTGGAGTTCATTCAACGCTCCATCATTCCTACTAGCAACCGATCTGAAGTTACTGTGGATCGGGCCATCATGATTCATGGCATCATGATTGGAGAGGAAGTAGAAGTTCATGAGGTCATCTCCAATGAAATCTACAAAATAGCCGACAAGCCTTCACCCATGGCACGGCTAGCTTTTCCTCACCTTATTTGCCATCTATGTTACTCAGCTGGAGTTATCATAGAAGGAGACATCCTCATTGAAGAGGATAAGCCCATCACCAAGAAGAGAATGGAGCAAGCAAGAGAGACCCCTCCACGGTTCTCAAGAGATGCATGAGGAAGCTCATCATCAAGAAATCCCTGAGATGCCTCAAGGGATGCACTTTCCTCCCAACAACTATTGGGAACAACTCAACACTTCCTTAGAAGGTTTGAGCCACAATGTTGAACAATTAAGGGTGGAACATCATGAGCACTCCATCATTCTCCAAGAAATAAGAGAAGATCAAAGAGCAATGAGGGAGGAGCAACAAAGGCAAGGAAGGGACATAGAAGAGCTTAAGGACATTGTTGGACATTCAAGAAGAAGATGCCACTAAAGGTGGATTCATTCCTTGTTCTTTATTTCTTTCTGTTTTTCGGTTTTTAATGTTGTGTTTATCTATGTTTTGTGTCTTTACTTCATGATCATTAGTATGTAACCATGCCTTAAAGCTATGAATAAAATCCATTAATCCTTCACCTCTCTTAAATGAAAAATATTTTAATTCAAAAGAATAAGAAGTACATGAATTTCGAATTTATCCTTGAATTTAGTTTAATTATATTGATGTGGTGACAATACTTTTTGTTTTCTGAATAAATGCTTGAACAGGCATATGTCTTTTGATCTTGTTGTTTATGAATGTTAAAATTGTTGGCTCTTGAAAGAATGATGAACAAAGAGAAATGTTCTTGATGATCCGAAAAATCATGAAATTGATTCTTGAAGCAAGAAAAAGCAGTGAACAAGAAGAAGCTTGCGAAAAAAAAAGAAAATGGCGAAAAAAATAGAAAGAAAAAGAAAAAGCAAGCAGAAAAAGCCAATAGCCCTTAAAACCAAAAGGCAAGGGTAAAAAGGATCCAAGGCTTTGAGCATCAATGGATAGGAGGGCCCAAGGAAATAAAATCCAGGCCTAAGCGGCTAACCAAGCTGTCCCTAACCATGTGCTTGTGTCATGAAGGTCCAAGTGAAAAGCTTGAGACTGAGTGGTTAAAGTCGTGATCCAAAGCAAAAAGAGTGTGCTTAAGAGCTCGGGACACCACTAACTGGGGACTCTAGCAAAGCTAAGTCACAATCTGAAAAGGTTCACCCAGTTATGTGTCTGTGGCATTTATGTATCCGGTGGTAATACTGAAAAACAAAGTGCTTAGGGCCACGGCCAAGACTCATAAGTAGCTGTGTTCAAGAATCAACATGCTTAACTAGGAAAGTCAATAACACTATCCAAATTTCTAAGTTCCTAAGAGACGCCAATCACTCTAAACTACAAAGGAAAAAGTGAGATGCCAAAACTGTTCAGAAGCAAAAAGCTACAAGTCCCGCTCATCTAATTATAATTAATATTCATTGATATTCTGGAATCTATAGTATATTCTCTTCTTTTTATCCTAATTGATTTTCAGTTGCTTGGGGACAAGCAACAATTTAAGTTTGGTGTTGTGATGAGCGGATATTTTATACGCTTTTTGGCATTGTTTTTAGGTAGTTTTTAGTAAGTTCAAGCTACTTTTAGGGATGTTTTCATTAGTTTTTATGTTAAATTCACATTTCTGGACTTTACTATGAGTTTGTGTGTTTTTCTGTGATTTCAGGTAATTTCTGGCTGAAATTGAGGGACGTGAGCAAAACTCTGAAAAAGGCTGACAAAAGGACTGCTGATGCTGTTGGAATCTGACCTCCCTGCACTCGAAATAGATTTTCTGGAGCTACAGAATTCCAAATGGCGGGCTCTCAACGGTGTTGAAAAGTAGACATCCAGGGCTTTCCAGCAATATATAATAGTCCATACTTTATTCGGAAATTGACGACGTAACTTGGCATTGAACGCCAAGTACATGCTGCTGTCTGGAGTTAAACGCCAGAAAAACGTCATGATCCGGAGTTGAACGTCCAAAACACGTCATAACTCGGAGTTCAACTCCAAGAGAAGCCTCAGCTCATGGATTGATCAAGCTCAGCCCAAGCATACACCAAGTGGGCCCCAGAAGTGGATTTATGCATCAATTACTTACTCATGTAAACCCTAGGAGCTAGTTTATTATAAATAGAACAATTTACTATTGTATTAGACATCTTTTGACAGTTTAATCTCTTGACTATTTAGCCTTTGATTATTCGGTCTCTTGATCACTCAGGGGGCTGGCCATTCGGCCATTACTGAACCTTTTACTTATGTATTTTCAACGGTGGAGTTTCTGCACACCATAGATTAAGGGTGTGGAGCTCTGCTGTACCTCAAGTTTCAATACAATTATTATTACTTTTCATTCAATTATCTCTTATTCTTATTCCAAGATATTCATTCGCACCCAAGAACATGTTGAATGTGATGATTATGTGACGCTCATCATCATTCTCACCTATGAACGCGTGCCTGACAACCACCTCCATTCTACATGCAACTGAGCTTGAATGTGTATCTCTTAGATTCCCCAACAGAATCTTCGTGGTATAAGCTAGATAGATGGCGGCATTCATGAGGATCCGGAAAGTCTAACCTTGTCTGTGGTATTCCGAGTAGGATCCTGGGAATCCGGAAAGTCTAACCTTGTCTGTGGTATTCCGAGTAGGATTCCGGTATTGAATGACTGTGACGTACTTCAGACTCGCAAGTGCTGGGCGTTAGTGACAGACGCAAAAGAATCAAGGGATTCTATTCCAGCAGGAGCGGGAACCAACCAGTGATTAGCCGTGCTGTGACAGAGCGCGTGAGCGTAGTTTTCACTGCGAGGATGGGATGTAGCCTTCGGCCAGTGTGATGCCTCCAGACGATTAGCCATGCGAGTGACAGCGCAGAGGACCATTTTCCAGAGAGGATACAAAGTAGCCATCGTCGAACGGTGAACCCCTATACATAGCTTGCCATGGAAAGGAGTAAGAAGGATTGAAGGAAGAGCGAGTAGTGAAGCAGAGTTTCAAGAGGAACACAGCATCTCCATACACCTATCTGAAATTCCCACTATTGATTTACATAAGTATTTCTATCCCTTTTATTTTCTATTTTATTATTAATTTTCGAAACCATAAATCAATTTAATCTGCCTAACTGAGATTTACAAGGTGACCATAGCTTGCTTCATACCAACTATCTCTGTGGGATCGACCCTTACTCGCGTAAGGTTTATTACTTGGACGACCCAGTACACTTGCTGGTTAGTTGAACGGAGTTGTGAATTCAACTGGTGCCATAATAATGATTTCATACAAATACAAAGAATATGGATCACAATTTCGTCCACCACTCATCACCAACCACGGCCCTAGACCCAAACAATTCAAACAACAGCCAATCTAACCAATTTTCAATCACAAACACAAGTAGGAATGTTCAAGCGCACTCAAGCAGTTATATCAAATAGAGTAATTAGCAATTAAACATAATTATTCACATAGGCAAACCAAGTACAATATGCACATCCAAACAATGCCACATATATAGATGCAAATGATGAATGCCTACCCTATGGCTGATGAGTCTCATCTGTCGGTTATCAAGCCAACCCAACAAGTCTGGCTGCTAAACCCTGGACTGTCCCCCCGACGCGCATCCCGGGAATTTATAAGTGCCCGGTCACACTTACGTTGTAAGGTCAACAAAGTATCGAGTCTTAACTTGAAACACGTGGTGGTAAGCGACGGTACTTTACCTAGGAAAACTCGCATCTCGGATAAAGGAAGTGCAAAGGTCCCATATTCATTTATTCATTATTATTTTCGCACTTCATTAATAATTCACATCAAATCAATCATCATTCAGGCCATAAGTCACTTTTTCTCAAATCTTTTTACTTTGAAACCAAAATCAATCCATCTCAGTCTTAACTCTAAAATCCTCATGTCTCAAATTATTCCAAGTTCATAATCCACTTTTTCTTAAAAATCATATCAAAAGGGAATTCTCTTTGAAAAGAATCAAATCCTTTACTTTTAAAATCATTTGTTTAACTATTTTAAATCAGAATTATTAATTAACAACCTTGGAAAAGACTCAAGACTCTAGAAAAGATTAACCTACCTCATTTCTTAAATTTTTTAGAAATCCTCAAAATCATAGTTATTTAATTTGAAGTCAATTGAAATAGAAACTTAAAACAAAAACCAAAGCATGTAAAATTATAGTGAAAATGAATCCAATTTTAAAACCAAAATTATTGAAATCAATTAAAATGGAGATTTAAAACCAAAACCAAAGCATGTTTAAAACACTAAGTTCCAAACCAATTCTATTTTATTCTTAAACCAGTAACCTTCCCAAAGGTCCGGAATTGTTTAATCTTGCTAAATCAAAATTTAAAGAATACTTTAAAAGCAAAACGAACTTAATTAATCAAAGTTCAATTTCTTTTAAAATTTACCAAAACATCCCCAAAGGTACTTCTTTAATCAAACTTTAAAACATAGGTTCTTTCATATTTAAATCAATCTTAAAACATAAATTTTTCTTAAACAAATTAAACTTGAAACACCTATTTCTTAGTAAATCAAAAACCAAATAATAGAACCTCTCAAATTCATTCCTTTTCTAAATCACATTTTAAAACAGAATCTTAAATCTCATAAAAATTTGGCAGCATCTCCCCTAAAACTTGGACTTTGCCACCCTTTTCAGGTCCCAACCAAACCATTCTACAGCCCCTTCCACTGTTCAAAACCAAATCAGTTTAAAATTAGACTAATTCCAAAAATTCATATTTCAAAAATTAACTTCATTTTCAACAGATTAAACTCAATTTCAAAACTTTAAAGAAACGCTTCAAGAACCGTCTGTTTCACAAAACCAAACAATAATCTAGTCAAACAAGAATTCATATCCATCCAAGACAACCAAACAATACATAAGACTTATACAATCACTAGAAGTACATTACTCACATCAATATCCATATATAGCAACTCCGAATTATAAAGTTTAGTTTTCTGAAAAAGTCTCAACCTCGATAAGCAAAACCACAACCCAAACGTGTTAACTGAACTCTTTTCTCTCAATCCGGAATCAACAACAACCAAAACCTCAGCTCCGCTTGCTTTCTCAATAGCAAAACAGCCTCAATTGCAATATGCAAACTCGATTTCTAATTCCTAAAAACATTAATATCGCGAAAATCTTAAAACACATAATGGAAAACTAACGATGAGGGTTCGAAATAGAGTACACTTATGATAACAGCAGAACTGAGCAGCTATAATCCCGAACTAACTCGGTGGCAGCTTCAACAATGGCCAAAAACTCCGGTGGTTCAATGGCAACCTAAAATTTGACATGCAAACCTCGGAGCTCGACCATACGGTAGTCAAGATCTCAACCTCGTTAACAAATTTTAACAGAACAATAACACTGAGAGTTTCAAAAAAGGAAAGTTACCGTGCTCAGGAAGGATGCCGGAATAAAGCGGTGGTAAAGGCGTTTTCTCGGCGGCAGCTCCCAGCAACAGCGGTGACAGAGCACGCGACGGCGGCGGTAGTTTTGCATAGAACGGCGATGCCTCCCCTTTCCCCCACCGTGACCCCTCTCTCTCTCGCCCTCTGCTCCAATGATGGCAATGATTTGCAAAGGGAAAGACAGCGGCGAGGACTTCATGACGGCGACGCAACTGGGCGGCCACCGGGTTCGTCAGCGATGGCAACTCCACACGCGACAATGGCGCAACGGTTTTGCCTCCTCCTCGCGTGGTTCTGTGTCTTGATGGTGGCTTCATGGCGGACCAGCGGCGACGGCGGGCTGGGTGGTGGCGGACTGATGGTGGCAACGGCGCAAGTGATACGACGGTGGTGGTGCCGACAGCTCCTCTCCCCTAGCGCTCTCCCTCTCTCACGGGTCTCCCTCTCTTCCTCCTCCTTTCCTTCTTTCCCTCTTCCTTTATTTTTTTCTTTCTTTCTTTTTTTCTTGTCTGAAGCTAAAGCTAATTAGTGTTACGGCATGGGGAAAGGCTGCGGCGCTAGGAGAAGAGTGAGGGTGAGTTAGGGTAGGAAATTAGGGTTTGGGGTAGATTAGAAAATTTTAAAAAAATAGGGGGTAAAAATATAATTTTATAAAACAAATGAAAAGATAGAATAATAATTAAAAATCAAATTAAATATAAAGTATCTATCTTTAAAAAAATAACTTTTAATTACCAATCTGTAAATTATTTTTAGTTAAATACTAATTTAATAAAAATTAGAGATAAGTAAACTAATTATCCTTTATTTATAAAATAAGGTTAAAAATCTATTTGTTAAAATTAAGGTATATAAAATACTCATTATTTTTCAATTATAAGAACTCTAAATAATAAATAAAAATTTACTCAACTTATATATAAAAATCTCCAAAAATATTATCTTAAATAAATAGAATGGAAGATAAATATTTTATTAATAACTTTTCAAAATTCGGAATCTTACATCCTACCCCACTTATAAAAATTTTTGTCTTCAAAAATTAACTTAATACACAAAATACTAAAATAGTTTCTATTACTTTATTTTTGTATACTTTAAAAAAACAGAAGTCTTGGCATATATATAAATATAATTTTTCAAATACCGGATAACTCATAAAACTTAGGTGTAAGGGAAAAGTGTGGCCTAAAGCAAAAGTTATAAGATGGTTTAAAACAAAGATATCACATGGGACTACTATTTTACCAAAACTTAGCACAAGAAGGTGCAAGTGTTCTAGGTAGGTGTTTGCAAAAACAAGGGGTATCTAGGTGTCAAAAGTTTGAAAACAGGTTGACGTAAACAACTAGGATAACGTCAGCGCACATACCTCGTACCAACTTCAAAACTTAAACTTCCCAAATCCATCAGTCACTTCACAACCCCATAACCGGTCATAAGCCTAACAACCGCAAACTCTTCCGCGAGAAGTGAAACTCTCACAACTTCTCATAACATTGTACACTTACCGATCCACCTTTCACGTTCACGAACAGCATTTTAAAGTTTTATTTGCTACGCCTAAAGGTCATACGTGACTCCAAAGCAATTCTCAAATTTATTCAGAAGAATACAAGACCTTGGAAAAGGACAAGCGAAAAGGACAAAATTCGCAAGAGTTTAAAAGGATTGTTGAGATCACAAGTAATTAGAGATGCACAGAGAATAAAGAATGCCAGAAAGAAAATTAGTTTGGCAATCTCAAGAGTGACTCCCGAATTAACAAAATTCGATAGGAATAACAAGAGAAAAAGTAGTGCAGTAGTTTAAAACAAAACCAAGTTGAGTCAAGGAATATGAGGTTTACAGTAAAAGAATGTCTAAGACCAAAGACAAAGCTCATAAGACTTGAGTAGAATTAAGAATACTTTTGAATGAATTACTCATAAAGAATGGAAACTTTTTCAAAAACCATTTCACATTCTCAAAGAAAAGATGCGTAACAAACATTTTGTAAAAGAATAACAAGCATGTAAATGTGCCATTACCTTAATACAATTTTATGTTAAAATGGATTATGTAGAGTTTTAAAACAAATGAACACTAGTTTGGCTAAAAGCAAATTATTTTCTCAAATATTTAGAAAGGTAGTTAGGTGCCCAACTTCACAAAAAATATGCATAAAGCTAGGAAGAAAATCAAAAGTTTGTTCAAAAATTTCTCAAAGTTCATATTCAATTAAACATGTATGAAAGTTATACCAAAGATAGAAGAAGTCAAACTCTATTTAGAATAGTGAAATCTGAAGTAAAAATTTTCGTAAACACACTTTTATCAAAAGCAGAGTTCCACGTACGCGAACACCCTTCCGCGTATATACGCATGGGCGCTAAAATACCCATCTCGCGTACACATGCCACCTACGCGTACGTGAGTATGCGAAATAGAAGGTATGCTCCGCGTTGCGTGCCAACTACCGCGTACGTGAATGCCTGAAAATTTTCACCTCCGCGTACGCGCGCCAGAGCAGCGTACGCATAATAAGGTCTTTAGAACTTCACGTAAAGAAGTGTATGCTAAGTCAAAATAACCTTATCAAAATTTAATAAATGGTTTTCAATTACAATCACGCAGAAAAATTTAATTTGAAACTCCTTTAAAGAGAATTTAAAACTTCTTTAAAAATTGTTCAAAACAAAACTCCAAAAGTATACTTGAAATTACCACATTCACAGGAATATTCAAGAGATTAAGATGCACTTAAAAGAAAATCTACATAAAAGGATCTTTAAATCAAGGGAATTCAAACAAAAATTTACTAGGCTTGGAATATCAAACAAGTTTTCAATTGATCCAAAAGAATACAAGACGCGTAAGAAGAGACAACTCAATCAATAAAAAATTCTCAAGAAAGAACCTTTGACTAAAGAAAAATAAATAAGAGGATAAACGGTGCATTAGATGGAAACAAATTCAAGTTGACTCGGATGAGTATGAGATTCATAAGAGAAGGAAAACTAAGACTAATGGTGACGTTAACAAAAGTAAGAGAATAATAAAAAATAGAATCAAATATGACCTCTATATATAGAAATGAAAAGCTTAAGAAGGGAATTGATCCATTCATAAGAAGAAAAATATGAGTCCAATATTTTTTAAAGAGCAACAAATACATAAATAGTGTGTTATGCTAAATCAAATTTAAATATATTATTATTATTATTATTATTATTATTATTATTATTATTATTATTATTATTATAAAACACTTTAGATAAAATTTTGTGATCAATGAGAATAAAAACAAAAATCCTTTTTTTGAAGAATATCTAAATACATAATACAATAAAGATATTTGTAAAAACTGTAATATAGTTGTTAGAAAATTAAGTTGTATTTTTAAAATAAGTATATTTTCATAAACCAGTAAAAAAACTGGTGAGGTATTGGAAGTAAATAGATTTTAAATTGCTCAAAGAATTTTTAAAGTTTTATATAGAGAAGGTTATGTCAAATCAAAAACAATTTTATAAGGCTTCAAGAATAATGGTTGTAAATATAGTCAAGTAAGAGAAAAATTAAATCACAATTTCTTTAAAAAGAACTCAAAATAGGAACTTAAAAAAATACATTGCATCAAAACAAATTTAAAGTTGTACAAAAAAATACATGGATCAATAAAAGAGTTTAAACAAAGAAAGACAAACACAACAAAGACGTTAAACAAGCATATGCGGTTAGAATCAAACGAAAAAGCATATGAACAAAAGAATAGAGTTGGAGAAACATCAATTTATTTCCCAAAAGAAATAGCAATTGAGGACTTCAAGGTAAACTTGCGAGAGAACAAGTCACATGACATTCATATAGAGTTCAAGACACCTAACTGAGTAACCTCGAGGAATAGATTCTAACGTTCCCAAAAATTCGCGACTCGTATTATCCATTACTCGTATATCGTCTATGATAACCCATTAGTACTTCCATATATATAATCTACTAGTTTTAAGCCGGCCAAATCTAATACCAGGAATTATACAATGCAAGACTAATGACATTAATCAATAGACCGTCATGTGTATAAAACTCTAATTCTTGTTATCTGAACTAAACCTACTACATGACAGATGTTCAGAATATGCAATTGAAGTATAGTTTGTCCATTTTTTGGACTTTACAAGAAGGACCGTTCTGATACCATAATGTAAGACCCTAACTATCAGAATGTCACGCTTCTAACTGCGCCACTCTGATAATTCGAGTATTACGACGACTCTTGTTTAAAACTTAAATCGTATTATCGCATACTGTGGTGGATTAGTTCTTAGCCAGCCAAACTAAAAGATACCATGAAAAAAAATATGGACAGTTTTTTTTTTAAGATTAAAGTGACTAAATAAATTCATATAAATGAATTGTTATATATTTAATATTATATTTAGGTATGCATTTGCATAGAAAAAGAAAAATGAAAGAAGTTAAAGTTACAAATTAAAGATAACACTAATAACTAGATAACAAAAAAGGTATAGGTAAACCTAAAGTTATTAATATGATCAGACGAGCTAAAATCACATCCTAATAAATTAGATATAAATCATTATTAAATTGTTGTCCTTTATTTCCCCATTACCCCTCTTCCACGCTTGAAGTTACATTGCCAAAAGCCATGTTTGATAATGATGAGCCAATATCAACAAGTCCATCTTATTTGGAAGGCATCTGTGCCAACAACTACAAAGTTATCACATGGTCTTGTTGGAACACCAAATTTAGTATTTAACAGTGAAAATCTTTGCAATTTTGTTATGCCAACAGTTAGCGAAGGTTTTGAATAAGATGACTAGTGTGCGATACTCAAATAAATGATGATAAGTGTGCTAATAATGACAATATTTAAGAGTAGAATCATCAAAGTTTATGCCAAATGATACGTTAAATTTGGAAGTTAGCTTAGATATATTGGAAGTCAGTCTTTTGTTGATGGTTTGAATTTTGTTTGAGATTTTAGATTAGCGCCTATTTGGTATATACATATGCCTGATAAAGTTTTAAGTTATCGGTATAGTTTTGATAATGGGAATTGGAATCTTGATGTAGTTATTACTTTTGTCTTTAACTACTTGGGCATTTATTAATTATTGCACCGAAAGAAATGTTGAACAAAAATGTTTAACTAATATTTTGTTAATTTGATGATGATCGACCATTAAGCATTGTGAATTGACAAGGGAAAGAGTATATCTATAGCATTTTAAGAATATAAAAGATAGCAAGTAGTGTTTGAAAGAAATTGAAATATAAATAGATAAATTTTAACTATTACTGAAGAAAGGAAAAGGAAAAGTAGTTTGACCTAAATGAAAGTAAAATGAGAAGTGAAAGAAATTTTAGAGTTTTTTGTTTTTTGAGTATCTGTTCTCGTTAATGTGATAATAAAATATTGAGAATACTCTTCAAATAGTTTCAACCATTGTTTGTGATTCTAAAAGTTATATTTATAAATAATTCTAGAAAATTTAAATTATAATTATATTCCAATAAGGATTCTCAACTATTAATTTCTGATGAAAATAACTGTTTAATTTTTTTACTATAAATATATATATCAGCAGCATTATTAAGCAAATTAAAGTGAGAATTGAAGAGAAGCATGCATGTTGTGCATACTATTTGAGAATTGAGACGGATCAGTTGTAAAGCGAGAAGTAGAGATCAGAGTAATGAATAAGAACAATGCAGTGACTTCGTCAATTCATCAGTCGCAAATAATGACTGGAAAATGACAAATAAGCCTCAATATCATATGCATTATTATTTGGTTTTGAATCTTTGCCAAACTATTGAAAATGAAGCTGAACGACATGTATAAAATGATATATTCTTCTCAAAGTGAATTGACAACTAACCCCACTTTGCAACATGGCAGATGCCTCCAAACTACTTTAAATATATTATTTATAATAGCATATTAATAGACACTAATTTATCTATTAATTTATTTTTTACTTATTAAATATATATAATAATTAAAACTTGTGATATTAGTTAATATAGTGCATATTTACATTATTATAACGGAAAAAGTCTTAAATGAAGTTTACAAAATAAGAATGTTTTTTGATAAATATACATGATAAAATATATTTCAAAAGAAAAAAGAACTTGAAATCTCCATCCCGCCATATATAATAGAATTAATAAGAAGTAAATAATTATACAATATTACTATATAAAAGTAAAAAAATAATGTTAAACTATAAAGTCTAAATTCTAAACAATCTATTTTAATTTTTAAATTCTAAATTTTAAGATTTTAAAATTTTTAAAAAATAAAAAAATTAATAATAAAAAATAAATAATATTAATTAATTAAAAATTAATTCTTTATATTTATTCAATCGAGATTTTTTTCTATTTTTATGATTAATATTATATAACTATAAAATTTATTATTTTTAATTAATATTTAACTAATTTCAAACATTAAATACTAAATTCTAAATTATAAATCTTAGTTCCTATCCTAACATTTTTTTTCCAAATAATTCCCGCGTGGTTAAAACATATGGTTCCTTCCATGTTGTGCTGCCAGCTAGTGTTGGCTTCTTCCAGTTTCCGTCCAATGTGATCCCTCACTGTACTCACATGCATAATGTATTTCCTCCAAATTATTACGAAAAAATATCCCAATTATTTTTTAAACCTTAAAAAACGAAAATTCCCAAACAACTCCCCAATACTTCCTTATAAAACCCCATAACAACCTCCTCCAACCACCATCACTACTCACAACTCACAAGAAAAGAAAACCAAAGTAACAAACAAATAATAGTGTCCCAAAGAAAGTGTAGTTATTACTTCATTACTAGCACCAACTGTTTGTGAAATGGCTTCAAAGAGTGCTCTTCTCATTGCCCTCAACATTCTCTTCTTCACAGTTGTAACCTCAAACTACGTGCCATGTCCACCACCACCAACCAAAAGCCACAACCACAAACCGCCATCCACAAAGCCCCCCTCACAACCCAAATGCCCAAGAGACACGCTCAAGTTCGGCGTGTGCGCCGACGTGTTGGGTTTGGTGAACGTTCAGCTTGGAAATCCAGCAAAGACACCATGCTGCTCCCTCATTAATGGCCTCGTTGATCTTGAAGCTGCTCTTTGCCTTTGCACCGCTCTTAAAGCCAATTTGCTTGGTATCAACCTTAACATTCCAATCAGCTTGAGCTTGATTCTCAACTACTGTGGAAAAGGTGTCCCTAACGGATTCGTCTGCCCTTAAATTATGGTTCTTAATTAAACTGCTATTGCCATACTTAAGAGTAAAGACCCTGGTATTGTTGAATGAATGGCAATGGCACTTCACATATATGTGTGTCTCTCAAAGTTCTATACAGTTTTTACTTTTGTTGTTCTGATTGGCACGTGCCTTGCTTGTGCTAATTGATACTTCCATGTTCAATCAATACTTTAGATATGTTAGTGATTATTACTGTTCTTGTTGTATTACACGTAAGTGAAATTTCTAAGTGATAATAAAATTTTCTCTTTATAATAGCCTATCAGCATAGTTTGTCTATGAACAATTTTTTTTGGAGCCACTCGTATAAAAATATTTATTTTTAAAGATATTTTTTAATAATTAAAATTTAATACATATAATTAATTAAATTATATTATTTTTGTTAAAATTAAATCAAATAAATTAATTTAATCAAAAAATAATAAATTAAATCTTAAACTGATCTAAATTAATATTATTTTTTATAGAAAATAACTATAATACTCTTATTATAGAAAATAACTAAAATACTTTTATATATATATATATATATATATATATTTAAAAACTCTAAATCCTAATTTTATGACAATAAAAAAGTTAAGTAAAAAATTAAAATTTAAAATTTTTAAAATAAATAAATATATATAATAAAAATATTTTAGTCATTTTTTATAATAAAAATATTATAGTAATTTTTTTATAAAAAATAATATTAAATTAAATCAATTTAATATTTGATTTATCATTTTTTTTGATTAAATTAAATTATCTTACCTAATTTTTATAAAAATAATATAATTTAATTGATTATATATATTAAATTTTAATTATTAAAAATTATATTTAAAAAATATATTTTAGATATTTTTATTTGAGTCATTTTTTTTCTTTAACTTGTCCTTATGCTATAATAGAATAATAGATACGTATATATAGAATTGCTATAGTAGAATAATAGATACGTATATATAGAATTGATCAATGAAAGTAGGTCTTCCAAAGGCATCGGTAGAAAAACGCGTATCGATATATATCATAAGATAGAGTAGGGAAATATAATAATAAATAATAGTAGCAGAAGCATCATTTGTGATTGTTAAAAAATAATTTTCTAAAATAGTTACTTAGTAACCATAAAAAGGCTAATGTTTCTTATAGTGATGAAATTAAATATAAAGAATAAAAACATTAATAAATACTGTATGTGACACAGTTATTTTTCCGTGTTTATTAATGGTGTTTTTGGATAACCGATTTTAAGGTAGAGCTAGTTGAATTACAAGTTTAAGTTCGTCTTTTTTCAAATCAAGTCAATTATACATCAATTTTTTTAAGAACGATGGCGGTAGACACCTGCAAAGATACTCCAACGCTTAAGTCAGTAAAAATGTGAGTAATAAAAATGATATTCAGAATGAATAAGATACTTATGACCTAGTGAGTCACTTATATTTATAAAGTTGTATTTGAAATGGTTATCAGCATTTCTGTAACTGTTTTGAAGTGCTATGACTGATCATACGATAAATATGTTTTAGTGATTCGCTTAAAATTTGTGTAGAGAGATTTGAGCAGAAATTTCTGTGTCGATTTAGGTTGGTACGTGATCATTTATTTTTATCAGATAAGTCAGTTAAAGGAACAAAATATGTATTCTACACACTATTGATATAAAACGTATTTATTTAATTTTAAGCAGATTTCGATTTATAGATATATTTGAGTCGAAGTTATAACCCACGGATGAAATGGTATTATCATCATATGTTTTAGAGCCATAAATTTTGTGGTTCCAATCGCATGCTTCTATTCGATTTGGAAGCTCATCAATACAGGAGAAGAACGATGAAATTTCAGAGACTTGATCATGATATATTCAGAACCATACTAATATAAATGGCTAAGGCCCAAATTCAATAATAACTTAATAAGTCCATTATCTAGCAAGGGATAACAACGGGAAAATCAATCAATATCATTGTACCAAAAAAAAAAAAAAATCAATATCATATATGCGAACATGTTATCACTTAAATAACATAATTTTTTTTTCTATTTAAAAATTTTGGGTTCAAATTTTATCATTGATCCAAAAAAATCTGCTAACTATTACTGCAAAAAAAAAAAAAAATCAATATCATATATTTATGTATAAAAAATTGAATTTACAACTTTTAAAAATTTATTTAGTATATTACGTTTGAGGCATATAACTTTATTATTTAGATTTCTTTTTATGAATATATGCTTATGTAGTGTACGATTTCAAATGATACTCGATTATATATCACGATTTAAAATTTGGTCAAACAACTTACTGTTGGTAAGCTGTATTTGACATGATACAGTAAAAAAAAAAAAGCTATCACCCAAAAATTTAAGAAGGCACAAGCTACGTACTCCTATATATCACAAATAGTCATTTTGGCATCGAAAAATTATATTTTTGATAAAAATAGATCTCAACATTTATTTTTGATAAAATATATTTTATTTGACAAAATAATCCAAATATTTGCTCAATAATTAATTTATTTAATCAACTGTGAATTTATTATAAAATTACTAATCTATTCTCAGGTCTATTCTTTCTCTTCACTTGTCCAGTTATTACTATATACTCCACTATATTATCATTGTAACAATTTTCATCAGCAATCCACCACTAACACTAATCTTTTCAAAGTGGAAAAGTTCCGTTGCCAACCCTATTTCTTTTATTTCCCCGTCGCAGCCTTTCCTCTCTCTCTCTCCCACGACCAACCACATTGCAAAAGCATCTCCACCTTATTTGTGGTCATCATGGTTGGTCCTACGATGAGAGGATCTCTACTTAATAACTTAATAAGCTAATAAACTCATTAGTAATATACAATTTTACATATATATTAATGTTTTTAATTATTTAAAATTTTATATTTATTTTTTATATATAATTTTGATGTAGGATATAAATAAAAAATTTATAATTGATAGATAGACAATATATAAAATTAATTTTTTTAATATTTTTAAAAATATATATGTTATAATTTATTGATATAAAATTATAGATTATATTCTTATTATATGAACTAGATTGTGAGCTTGAACCAACTTATGAGCTTTCCATGAGCCGAACTTAAACTTAAGAAATATATTTGATTGTTAATGAGTCGAGTCGTGAGCCAGGCTCAATTTCCGTGAGCCAAGCTCAATTTCCATGAGCCAAACTTGAACTTGATCTAACTCGACTCAACTCGACTCACTTTCAGTCCTAATTCTCCCTATATTTTCTCTTTTTTTTTTTTCGTCTTCATCTTCCCCATATTCGAATTGTTCATCGTTTTCTATTGAAATTTTGGGTTAAGATATGTTTTTGGTTTTTTCGTAGCCTGCGATTGTAAATATCTAATTTCACAACACCGCATACTCCTTTTTGTTGTTGGAATTTATTGTGCTTTGCCCCCTATTTGATTATTGGATTAGATTCCATCATTCATTATTTGATTATTGTAAAATTATTTTTTAGACTTTATTTTGTTTCTTTGTTTATTGCTATTTGTAAGTTTTTTGGTTGATTTAGTGATGGTTATTAGGTTAATATTTTACTTATTTTGGTTGATGCAATGGAGAATTGAAAATTGGTTATGGTGGTGGTAGAAGCGGAGGTAGGGCAGGGAGAGGATGTGCGATAAGGTGGGTAAAGAATGTAGGAATAGTGGTAGGCAATTGTGAGAGAGTGTGAATAGATTTGTAATCTTATAAGAGAAGATAAGGATAAATTAATATTTTTATGAAAAATTTAACAGTTGACTAAATAAATTAACCATTGACCAAACGTTTAAGTCACTTTGTCAAATGAAATATATTTTTTTGGGTTCATTTTGTTAATAACAAATGCTAAAATTTGTTTTATTAAAAACTAAATCTTTTGAGTACCAAAATGACTATTTACTCCTATTGATATATATTTACTACAAAAAAATCACTTGTTCAGGTACACTTAAAAAGTGTAGCCAAAAATAAAATAATGATGTCTTGGGTTAAGGCTACGCTTTTTAAGCTTCGGAGACGCTTTAGTGGGGGTCTCTATACCGGTGTTGCCTATTCTCAAATGCTACGCTTTTCTGTATCAAAGACTACGCTTTTGGCATTTGAGAATAGGATGTGCTTTTCAAGTGATGCTCTTCAGAACTAAAGGTTACACTTTTCAGCACTAATGGTTACCAGAATTCAAAAGAATAGGCTACACTTTTCTTTGCTACGACATCACTTTAGAAACGTAGCAACATTGTACACCATAACTGTAAGAACCAGAGTTTTTACGTAATATCGTTTTAATAAAATAATAATTTATAAGTGTCCGGAGTAGATTCAAAATTTAGAAGTTTTAATTTAAAAATTTAAAGGTAAAATTTGATTTAATAAATTTTTTCCGAGTTGGAAAATGTATCTTTCTCAAAAAGTTTTTGTAAAAATGCGCACTGGCGCTTAAACCGGCAGTACCGGCTCTAGTCTGTCTGGTACTGTGTTTTGAGAAAAATAAGATTTTGAAACCCCATTGTCACTATTCATCATCACCTTCCGTGAGCCATAACTTGAGTTACGGAACTCCGATTGACGAGTCGTTTGCGGCCACGCGAAGCTCTTGACGAGCTCTTTCTTTCTATTTAGGTTTTTTTGGTAAGATTTTGAAACTCACACACCAGTTTCCTGCCCTAACTTCTGCATTTTTTAGGGGTTTGGTTTTTGAGTAGATTTTGTGATTTTGCTTGATTAGGTGATCTCTAGTGGCGGATAATTATTGGATTTTACCCCTAATCTCATTGGGTAAGGTAAGATTTCACTAAACCCTTGTGTTTAGTTATTTTTGTGAACCTTAGGTTTGATGTTTGTATGTTACATGATGTTAGTTTGAGCTTTGGTGCTTGTTGGAGTTGGCTTGGCTTTTTGAAAGCTTGTTTAGACTCAAAGTGATGTTTTGTACATATTGAGAATCAGCCAAGGTATGGTTTCATTTTTCTTTATATAATATGTAATGTTTCTGGATACTTAGGCTAGTGAACCATATGATAGGATTGAATTGGATGTGTAGTTGTTTGTGGTATATGCATGATGATGAAGATTGTGAAAAATGTATATGTTGGGGTATGATTGTGGTGGATTCTAATATGATGATAGATTGATGTTGATTACTAGTGGTTATTGATTTTTGTGGGTGATGGTGATTTGTTGAGGAATTATTGGTGCTAATGATATATTATGATGTTGGTTGATATTGATGAGTGTGTATGTTAATTGTGGAAATATGAATGTTGATAATGATTGCTAATATTGAGATTAATTGATAAGGAGTATGAATATTGATTTTGATGACAATTGGTGAAGGATGTGAGTTTTATGAGGATAATTTGAGGAATAAAGATTATGATGGATTTGGTTAATGTTAGATATTGTTTGGTGATGATTGTTGGAATTGATGAGGATTTGTAGTGATTGTTGATGTTGTTGTTGGTTGATGATGATTATGAGTGTGGATTTATGATTAAATTGGAAATTATGGATTGGTAGTAATATATGGTATAATGGTTAAGTAATTTAGGTATGAAGTTGAGGAGAATGATATGAAATGGTAAAATGTTGTGTGTGGTAGTGTTTTATGACGATTGAGCAAGTTTTGATTTGGTTTTGATTTGAGAGTTGGTTGAAATTGAGATTTTAAGGCTTTTCGTAAAAATAGATTTTTGGTGAAATTTGACGGATCATAACTTGAGCCTTAGTTTTCAAAATTTGTTGAAATTTCTTTTAAATTAAAGTTCATTGAAAACTCTTTAAATGGATATAAATTTTATAAGAAATGGACTTTTTTAGAGGAAGTTATGATCATTCAAAATTTGGTGTCAAAATCTGAAATTCTGCAAAGTTGCAGAATTTTGTGATTTCTAGTATGTGCGCACGCACACCCCTGTGAGTTTTTGAACTTGTGCGCACGCACACCCCTGTGAGTTCTTGAACCTGTACGCACACACAGCCTTGTGCGTACGCACACACAGGGGAAGGCTTGCTATTGAGAGCGTTAGCACGACCTGTGTGCGCACACAACCAATGAAGTTTTGCAACCTGTGCGTACGCACACGTTGGAAGGTGCACTCTGTTGAAGGCATTTGCACGCTTTGTGCGGATGAATAGAGTTGAAATTTTTACTATCTGTGCATACACACACCTCTATCCATACGCACACATTTGAAAACTTTCTTGGGCGTGCGCACGCACACCTTTGTGCGTACGCACATCCCCTGTTTCTCAACAAAAGTCTTGTTTTTAACTGGTTCACCTTCCCAACAAGCTTGTAAATTTCTGTGACACCTATTTAATACTTTTTGGCTTGTTTTTGGATGTTAAACATAGAGAAGGTCTTGGGCAAAATTAGTTGGGTATTACCTTGAAAAGTTAGAGGACGTAGGTTTAAGTTTCTGGTGTATTAAGGATGAGTTTGGTTGAGAGAGGAGGAAGAGTAGTGGACTTGGTGATTACTGATAATGAATTGAGAAACTGATGAACTTGAGAAATATGAATGTTTAAGGATGTTAATAGAAATGATGACGATTGTGATGAGTTGAGGATTCAAAGAGGAATGATGATCTTGTTGAATGTGGAAAGTGTGCTAGGCACTATATCCTTGGAATATTGAGAATTGATAATTGAAAGTGGTTTGAGACGAGAAATGGTGATGACTGATGATGATTTGAGGTGGATGGACTTGTTGGATGTGGAAAGTGTTCCAGGCACTATATCCTCGGAGTGATAGTGTGCCAGGCACTATATCCTTGGAATGATTTATGATGAGATATATGTTGTTGTTGTTTTCCTTCTCTGCCGCAAGAGTGTGCCAGGCACTATATCCTCGGAACGATAGTGTGCCAGGCACTATATCCTCGGAACAAAAGCTTGCCAGGCGCTATATCCTCGGATGTGGCAGAAAGGTGACATCCGAAAGGATGTGTTGGGTTGGCATTCATAGACCGACAAGTAATATCACGAGCCAATAGGACAGGCATTCATCAAATGCATTTCTTATGTGTTTGTTTGCTTTGATTACTTGAGTTTGCCTAATTGTATAATATGTCTATTTGCTTCTTGAATTACTTGTTATATATGATTACTACCTGTGTATTACTTGTGTGCATTAATTGTGATTGTCTGGTGCTGAGGAGGTTAGGTAGGCGGTAGCGATGGGATCGGGCGGAGGTTAGGTTGGCGAAGATTGTGGGATACAGCGGTGTGATTAGTATTAGTTAGAATTTCCCTAAGTTTAGATAACCCTATTTATGGTTAAGTTCTTTATTTATTTATTTATGTTAAGCTTGAATATCTGTTTAGTGTGAAGTTCTAGGATTGTCTTCGGCGTCCCGAAACCTTACATTTTACATTATTGGGCACTGTTACTGTTCATACCCTGGGTCGAGCTGTCTGACCCGGGATGTTCTACAGACAAAGTGACCGACCTCTTCAGGTCAGGACAACCCGACCTCTTCTCAAAGAGCTCGGCCAAGTCACAGGAAAGCCCAAACAAAGGGCCCAAATAGAGGAACACGTCCCAAATCCAAGGGCAGCCCAAGCCCATAGAGATAAAGACGGTTCCCTTAAAGATGACCTCACTTAAAGATAAGATAAGATAAGATAACTAACTTATCTTATCCAGAGGAGGCCACATCTCACCATTATAAATACACTGGAGCACCCAAGTATAACTCATACTCTGATTCTACTCAATACCTGCTTAATACCCTTGCTAACTTAAGCATCGGAGTCTCTTGCAGGTACCCCCCACCCTCCGGGGACGAATGATCAGCACCACCACCAAGTCCAACAAGTCAGACACACCAGCTCTGGCCGATACCCACCTGCCGGACACGTCGGTTCCGACCAACACAGACGATCTCCTCCGAGATCGACCTACAGTTTCAGGTAACCCCTGGAACATTGGCGCCGTTGCCGGGGAACCTGGAAGTCATCCCATTGACATGGCAGATGACCATGACAACGACCACGATTCAGGTTTGGAAGACAGAACGCCGCATAAAAATGCGGACACAATACTCAAAGATACTCCAGAAACCAATGGAGACAAAAATTCATCAAATCCAGGAGTAATAGAAGCACTTCAAAATTGATTGGAGCAACTCGAGAAAGAAGCCCAATATCGACGTGAAAAGGAAGAAGATCTACGCCGGGAGATAAGGCGGCGCAGAGAACTAGAAGATAAGCTTGTAAAACTCGAAGCCGATCTCAAAACTAAAGCTACTCGATCATCCGCAGAGGATAGCTCTCAAAAAGATCAAGATCCATTCACCAGAGAAATTATGAAGACCAAAATTCCAAAAGATTTCAAGCTTCCGGATATGACTCTATATGGCGGCACCTCGGACCCCAACCATCATCTTAGCAACTTCAGAAGTAGAATGTACCTCACAGATGCCTCAGATGCAGTTCGCTGTAAAGCCTTTCCAACAACTCTCACCAAGACATCCATTAAATGGTTTGACAACCTACCTCCAAAATCCATCTCGAGTTTCGATGACCTGGCCAAGAAGTTCCTGGCCCGATTCTCCATACAAAAGGACAAAGCCAAACACGCACCTAGCCTACTAGGGATCAAGCAAGGAGATCGGGAGAGCCTTCGCAACTACATGGAAAGATTCAACAAAACATGTATGGACATACAAAGTCTACCAACAGAAGCTGCCATTATGGGCCTTATAAATGGCCTACGAGAAGGACCATTTAGCCAATCTATATCAAAGAGATACCCTACATCCTTAGACGAAGTACAAGAACGGGCACAGAAATACATCAACATGGAGAAAAATTCTCGACTTGGCGAAACCTCAAGGTTCGGTTCTGCCTACCGAGATAAAGAATCCAAGAAAAAGGAAGATCGCTCCGGAGAAAAAATCAAAAAATATCATAATTATACTCCTCTTAGGGTATCCTTGGTAGATGTTTACAAAGAAGTCTGCCATACAGAGAAAATCCCTCCAGCTCGGCCACTTAAAGGCAAAAGAGGAGGAAGAAATCGGAATGAATACTGTGAGTATCACCGACTTCGAGGGCACTCCACCAATGAATGCTTCGACTTGAAAAACGTCATAGAAAAACTAGTAAGAGAAGGAAATCTAGATCGGTTTTTGGCCAATCGGGATGACGAACCAAGAAAAAGAAGAAGGAATGAGGATGTTGGACGATCTGAACGATCACCTCGCACACCGGAAAGACACGTTCACGTAATACACGGCGGATTTGCTGGAGGAGGAATCTCCAAATCATCTCGAAAGTGACACCTCAAAGAAGTATACCACGTCGAAGGAAAAAAGGAAGCCCCAGACATCCCTGCAATCACGTTTACCAAGGAAGACGCATCCGGAATCATCTCGGGACACGACGACCCCATGGTCATTACGATCATACTGGCAAACGCCAACCTTCACCGTACATTAATTGACCAGGGAAGCTCTGCCGACATCTTATTCAAAACTGCCTTCGACAACCTCGGTCTAGAAGAAAAAGAGCTAAGAGCATACCCGAACAGCCTGTTCGGACTAGGAGATGCCCCAGTTCAACCGCTGGGATACGTATCGCTGCATACAACCTTTGGAAAGGGGAACCAATCCAGAACACTCAAGATAGACTACATCGTGGTCGACGTAAGCTCAGCCTACAATGCCTTAATAGGTCGGACAACGTTAAATCAACTCGGCGCAATAGTTTCAACCCCACATCTATGTATGAAATTCCCAACTGCGGAAGGGATAGCTACGATAAAGGCTGATCAAAAGATGGCACGTCGCTGTTATAACGAAAGCCTAAACCTCCGAGGTGAAGGAGGAGAGTTCCACACAATCGAGCTCGGTGGAGTTCAGAGGCGAGAAGAATTCCGACCACAACCCGAAGGAGAAGTAGAAAGAGTCCAGATCAGAGACACCTCGGATAAAACAACTAATATTGGCACGATCCTGAAAGGAGACACAAAGGAATCACTAATACGGTTCCTACGAGATAATGTTGATCTCTTTGCATGGAAAGCTGCCGACATACCAGGTATTGATCCCGAACTAATGAGCCACAAATTGGCAGTCTATCCGGGATCCCAGCCGGTACAACAAAGACGAAGAAAACTTGGACCAGAACGAGCTCAAGCTGTAGAAGAACAAGTACAAGCGCTACTTGAGGCTGGGTTCATAAGGGAAGTCAAATATCCACTATGGCTAGCAAACGTCGTCTTGGTGAAAAAGTCAAATGGGAAGTGGCGAATGTGCACCGACTACACCGACCTCAACAAAGCCTGCCCAAAAGACCCCTACCTACTCCCAAACATCGACGCTCTAGTGGATGCTTCATCAGGATATAAGTATCTCTCATTCATGGACGCATATTCAGGGTACAACCAAATCCCCATGTATCCACCAGATCAAGAAAAAACCTCGTTCCTATCACCGAAAGCAAACTACTGTTACATCGTGATGCCTTTTGGTCTCAAGAACGCAGGAGCTACTTATCAAAGGCTAATGAATAAAGTTTTCTCAGATCACATCGGAAAAAACATGGAAGTTTATGTAGACGATATGTTGATAAAGACACAAAGCGAAGATGCATTGTTATCCGACCTGATTCAAGTGTTTTACACTATCAGGAAACATAACATGCGACTCAATCCCGCAAAATGCACCTTCGCAGTAGAAGCTGGCAAATTCTTGGGCTTCATGCTCACACAAAGGGGGATTGAAGCAAATCCAGACAAGTGTCGAGCCATACTCAACATGAAGAGCCCAACCTGTGTCAAAGAAGTACAACAACTCAACGGGAGGTTGGCCGCTCTATCCCGATTCTTAGCAGGAGTTGCGATAAGATCTCTTCCCTTCTATGCTACTTTAAGAAAGGGAAAACAGTTCGAATGGACGACAGAATGTGAGCAAGCCTTCCTAGACTTCAAGGAGTTCTTAGGACGACCATCTATCCTATCTCGGCCACGAGAAGGGGAACCGCTCATATTATATCTCGCAGTAGGGAGCTGGGCAATAGCCTCAGCACTAGTAAGAGAAGACGAACATAGGCGAAAACCCGTCTACTTCATTAGCAAAGCACTACAGGGATCCGAGCTGAACTACCAGAAAATAAAAAAGTTTGCCTATGCTCTGATCCTCACATCCTGGCAGCTTCGCCCATATTTCCAAGCGCATACCATTAAAGTTCGAACCAACCAACCCATAAAAGGGATATTGCAGAAAACATATCTAGCAGGAAGAATCCTACAATGGGCAATCGAGTTGTCCGAATTCGACCTCCAATATGAGGCGCGTACAACAATCAAATCGCAACACCTGGCCGACTTCATCGCAGAATTTACAGACATCCCGGAAATCCCCATAGAATGGAACATATACGTGGACGAATCCTCGAATAAAACAGGAAGCGGTGCGGGTGTGATAATCGAAAGCAACCAAGGAACTCAACTTGAGCTCTCCCTTAAATTCGGATTCCTGGCCTCAAACAACCAGGCAGAATACGAAGCACTATTAGCTGGTCTGAAGCTGGCCAGGGAGGTTGGAACTCGAAAACTCAACATCTACAGTGACTCACAAGTCATCACCTCACAAATAACAGAAAACTACCAAGCCAAAGATCCGACCATGAAAAAATATTTGGATAAAACCAAAGAACATCTCGGATAACTCGGGGAATATAGGATCCACCACATACCTCGTGAGCAAAATGCCCGAGCTGACGCCCTTTCAAAATTAGCCAGCACCAAACCAGGGGGAAACAACAGAAGCCTCATCCAGGAGGTACTACAGAACCCGTCAATAGCGGAAGAAGAAAGAATCCTAGCCATAATAGGTCGGGATCAAGGATGGATGACCCCCATAATAAACTACCTCAAAACAGAAGAACTCCCTACAGATGAAAAGGAGGCAAAGAGGCTGAAAAGGGAGGCACAGTACTACACTATCATAAACAACACGCTGTACAAAAGAGGGATATCAACACCTTTACTAAAATGCGTACCAAACTCCAACACAAAGGAAGTTTTGGAGGAAGTACACAGCGGCATTTATGGTAATCATCTCGGAGCGCAAGCTCTCACCAAAAAGATACTCCGGGCGGGATTCTATTGGCCAACTCTACAAAAGGAGGCTACAGAATTTGTAAGGACATGTCCACCATGCCAGAAGCATGCCAATTTTCACATTGCCCCACCAAAAAAGCTCATCAGCGTGACCTCACCCTGGCCATTTACGAAATAGGGGACTCGACCTTCTCGGACCCTTTCCACAGGGATCGGGACAAGTAAAATTCCTCATAGTAGGAGTAGACTATTTCACAAAATAGATCGAGGCAGAATGGTGGACGAAATTGTGATCAACAATGATGCCTCTTTGGCATGTGCCTAAAAACTAACTCAGCACTTTCTTTTCACAACTCCGTTCAACTTAACCAGCAAGTGTACTGGGTCATCCAAGTAATACCTTACGTGAGTAAGGGTCGATCCCACAGAGATTATTGGTATGAAGCAAGCTATGGTCACCATGTAAATCTCAGTTAGGCAGATTAAATTGGTTTATGGATTTTCGAATAATTAAAAATAAATAGAAAATAAAAAGGGATAGAAATACTTATGTAAATCAATAGTGGAAATTTCATATAGGCGTGTGGAGATGCTGTGCTCCTTTCGAATCTCTACTTTCTTATTGCTTTCATCCAATCCTTCTTACTCCTTTCCATGGCAAGCTGTATGTAGGGCATCACCGTTGTCAATGGCTACATCCCATCCTCTCAGTGAAAATGGTCCTATGCTCTGTCACAGCACGGCTAATCATCTGTCAGTTCTCAATCAGGTTGGAATAGAATCCCTTGATTCTTTTGCGTCTGTCACTAACGCCCAGCCTTCAGGAGTTTGAAGCTCGTCACAGTCATTCAATCCCAGAATTCTACTCGGAATACCACAGACAAGGTTTAGACCTTCCGGATTCTCATGAATGCCGCCATCAATTCTAGTTTATACCATGAAGATTCTGTTGGGAAATCTAAGAGATATGCGCCCGGCCTAAGGTAGAACGGAAGTGGTTGTCAGTCACGCGCGTTCATAGGTGATAATGATGATGAGTGTCACGGATCATCACATTCATCAAAGTGTTGTGCAACGTATATCTTGGAATAAGAATAAAAGAGAATTGAATAGAAAGTAATAATAATTGTATTGAAACTTGAGGTACAGCAGAGCTCCACACCCTTAATCTATGGTGTGTAGAAACTCCACCGTTGAAAATACATAAGTGAAAGGTTCAGGCATGGCCGAATGGCCAGCCCCCATGGTCTAAGGACTAGGCGTCCAGAGATGTTCCTTAGATCTAAAGTGATCAAAAGATTACTAATACATTAGTAAAAAGTCTTATTTATACTAAACTAGCTACTAGGGTTTACATGAGTAAGTAATTGATGCATAAATCCACTTCCGGGCCCACTTGGTGTATGCTTGGGCTGAGCTTGATCTATCCACGAGTTGAGGCTTCTCTTGGAGTTGAACTCCAAGTTATAACGTGTTTTGGGCGTTCAACTCCGGATCATGACGTGTTTTTGGCGTTTAACTCCAGACAGCAGCATGTACTTGGCGTTCAATGCCAAGTTACGTCGTCAATTTCCGAATAAAGTATGGACTATTATATATTGCTGGAAAGCTCTGGATGTCTGTTTTCCAACGCCGTTGAGAGCGCCCCATTTGGAGTTCTGTAGCTCCAGAAAATCCATTTTGAGTGCAGGGAGGTCAGATTCCAATAGCATCAGCAGTCCTTTTGTCAGCCTTTTTTCAGAGTTTTGCTCAAGTCCCTCAATTTCAGCCAGAAATTACCTGAAATCACAGAAAAACATACAAACTCATAGTAAAGTCCAGAAATGTGAATTTAACATAAAAACTAATGAAAACATCCCTAAAAGTAGCTTGAACTTACTAAAAATTACCTAAAAACAATGCCAAAAAGCGTATAAATTATCCGCTCATCACAACACCAAACTTAAATTGTTGCTTGTCCCCAAGCAACTGAAAATCAAATAGGATAAAAAGAAGAAAATATATTATAAATTCAAAATATCAATGAATATTAATTCTAATTAGATGAGCGGGACTTGTAGCTTTTTGCTTCTGAATAATTTTGGCATCTCACTTTTTCCTTTGAAGTTTAGAATGATTGGCTTCTCTAGGAACTTAGAATTTCGGATAGTGTTATTGATTCTCCTAGTTAAGTATGTTGATTCTTGAACACAGCTACTAATGAGTCTTGGCCGTGGCCCTAAGCATTTTGTTTTCCTGTATTACCACCGGATACATAAATGCCACAGACACATAACTGGGTGAACCTTTTCAGATTGTGACTTAGCTTTGCTGAAGTCCCCAGTTAGTGGTGTCCAGAGCTCTTAAGCACACTCTTTTGCTTTGGATCACGACTTTAACCACTCAGTCTCAAGCTTTTCACTTGGACCTTCATGACACAAGCACATGGTTAGGGACAGCTTGATTTAGCCGCTTAGGCCTGGATTTTATTTCCTTGGGCCCTCCTATCCATTGATGCTCAAAGCCTTGGATCCTTTTTACCCTTGCCTTTTGGTTTTAAGGGCTATTGGCCTTTTCTGCTTGCTTTTTCTTTTTCTTTCTATTTTTTTGTCATTTTTTTCGCAAGCTTTTTACTTTTCACTGCTTTTTCTTGCTTCAAGAATCAATTTCATGATTTTTCAGATCATCAATAACATTTCTCTTTGTTCATCATTCTTTCAAGAGCCAACAGTTTTAACATTCATAAACAACAAAATCAAAATTATGCACTGTTCAATCATTCATTCAGAAAACAAAAAGTATTGTAACCACATCAATATAATTAAACTAAATTCAAGGATAAATTCGAAATTTATGTACTTCTTGTTCTTTTGAATTAAAACATTTTTCATTTAAGAGAGGTAAATGATTAATTGATTTTATTCATAGCTTTAAGACATGGTTACTACATACTAATGATCATGAAGTAGAGACACAAAATATAGATAAACATACAACATAAAAACCGAAAAGCAGAAAGAAAATAAGAACAAGGAATGAATCCACCTTAGTGGCGTCTTCTTCTTGAAGGACCAACAATGTCCTTAAGCTCTTCTATGTCCCTTCCTTGCCTTTGTTGCTCCTCCCTCATTGCTCTTTGATCTGCTCTTATTTCATGGAGAATGATGGAGTGCTCATGATGTTCCACCCTTAATTGTTCCACATTGTGGCTCAAATCTTCTAAGGAGGTGTTGAGTTGTTCCCAATAGTTGTTGGGAGGAAAGTGCATCCCTTGAGGCATCTCAGGGATTTCTTGATGATGAGCTTCCTCATGCATCTCTTGAGAACTGTGAAGGGTCTCTCTTGCTTGCTCCATCCTCTTCTTGGTGATGGGCTTATCCTCTTCAATGGAGATGTCTCCTTCTATGATAACTCCAGCTGAGTAACATAGATGGCAAATAAGGTGAGGAAAAGCTAGCCTTGCCATGGTGGAGGGCTTTTCGGCTATTTTGTAAAATTCATTGGAGATGACTTCATGAACTTCTACTTCCTCTCCAATCAAGATGCTATGAATCATGATGGCCCGATCCACAGTAACTTTAGATCGGTTGCTAGTGGGAATGATGGAGCGTTGAATGAACTCCAACCATCCTCTAGCTACAGGCTTGAGGTCCAGTCTTCTTAGTTGGACTGGCTTGCCTTTGGAGTCTCTCTTCCATTGAGCTCCTTCCACACATATGTCCGTAAGGACTTGGTCCAACCTTTGATTAAAGTTGACCCTTCTAGTGTAGGGGCGTTCATCTCCTTGCATCATGGGCAAGTAGAACGCCAACCTCACATTTTCCGGACTAAAATCTAAGTATTTCCCCCGAACCATTGTGAGATAATTCTTTGGACTCGGGTTCATACTTTGATCATGGTTCCTAGTGATCCATGCATTGGCATAGAACTCTTGAACCATTAAGATTCCGACTTGTTGCATGGGGTTGGTTAGGACTTCCCAACCTCTTCTTCGGATTTCATGTCGGATCTCCGGATACTCATTTTTCTTGAGCTTGAAAGGGACCTCAAGGATCACCTTCTTCTTTGCCACAACATCATAGAAGTGGTCTTGGTGGCTTTTGGAGATGAATCTTTCCATCTCCCATGACTCGGAGGTGGAAGCTTTTGTCTTCCCTTTTCCTTTTCTAGAGGATTCTCCGGCCTTAGGTGCCATTGATGGTAATGGAAAAACAAAAAAAAAGCTTATGCTTTTACCACACCAAACTTAAAATATTTCTCGCCCTCGAGCAAGAGAAGAAAGAAGAGAAGAAGAAGAAGAAGAAAATATGGAGGAGAAGGTGGAGTGTGGGTTCGGCCAAGGTATAGTAGAGGGGGTAGTGTTGTGTGAAAATGAAGTAGAATGGAAGGGTATATATAGGGAGAGGGGGGAGGGTAGGTTCAGCCATTTAGGGTGGGATTGGGTGGGAAAATGTTTTTGAATTTTGAAGGTAGGTGGGTGATGTGCGGAAAACGATCCAACACAAAACTCACCGGCAAGTGTACCGGGTCGCATCAAGTAATAATAACTCACATGAGTGAGGTCGATCCCACAGGGATTGAAGGATTGAGCAATTTTAGTTTAGTGGTTGGTTTAGTCAAGCGAATCAAGTATTGGTTGAGTGATTTGTGTTTAACAGGAAGTAAATGACAGTAAATGTAAAGGGGGAAGGGTAGAATTGCAGAAAGTAAAAGAAACTGAAAGTAAAAGGACTGAATCTTAAAGAACAAGAAAGTGATGACTGAAACTTAAAGTGCAAGAAACGTAAATTGCAGTAACTTAAATTGCAAGGATATAAATTGCTTGAATGTAAAAGGGATTTGAGGACAGGGATTTCAGAATTTAAACAAGAGAAATTGAATTGCAACAATCAATAGAACAGAAATTGAATTAGAAGCAATTGGAATTCAAACAGAAGAAAATTAAATGCAGCAAAGGTTCACAGAAGAACCAAAAGTAAATTGGGATCTCAGGACTCCAGAGACTAGGTAGCAAAGCCTAGATCTCAATTGCCTTCCCAGATCCAAGTTCACACAGCAAATGACAAGAAAATAGAAGAAGAAGCAGTAAAGGGAATGTAAATGGGTTCAATTATGCAGAAGAAGATTTAAAGAGATTTTGAATGGAGATTGAGACTGAATTTCCTCAATTCTTCACACCCAAAACTCAAAACAACAAAAGTAAAAGTGCCCAAGCAAGAACGAGGAAGAAGAGAGATCAATTCTCCTCCCCAATTCTCTGAAATCTCAGTGAAGTCACCAAGAGAAG
The DNA here is from genome assembly GCF_014773155.1 of Arachis stenosperma. Classification (NCBI taxonomy): domain Eukaryota; kingdom Viridiplantae; phylum Streptophyta; class Magnoliopsida; order Fabales; family Fabaceae; genus Arachis; species Arachis stenosperma. The sequence continues at coordinate 46,707,571 of NC_080377.1, forward strand.
TTCCAAAGCTCAAAGTAAAAGTCAAGGTTCAAAGGAAAATTCAAAGTTCAAAAGTAGAGCAAAAGGTCCTAATTACATTAAACTAGCTCCTATTTATACACTTTCCATTCTTGGATCTTAGGATTTGGATGGGCTTTTGATTTGGTGAAGAAATGAATTTTATTGGATTTTTAATCCAATTTTAGCCCATGAAGGATTGCTTCCAGGAGGCTGCCCTGCCCTTGTGGAGGGCAGGGCAGGATTTGGTGCTTGGTGCGTGCGTAGTGCGGGCGTGGTGCAGGCTTGGTGCGCAGGATGCTGCCCTGCCCTCGCGGAGGGCAGGGCAAAAAAAGTTGGTGCGCTGCTGGTGCTGCCAGATGATGCTGTGGTGCGCCAGAATTGTGCCTTGGTGCGCCAGATTCATGCCACCACAAAATGCTGCCCTGCCCTCGCGGAGGGCAGGGCAATGTTTCCACTTTGACGTCCCGAGTTCGAAACTTGGATGCTACACACGCTACCCATTTTCCTTGGCTTTCTTGGTACCAAAGTGAGGCTTAATTCCTTGCTTCCTCATGGTCCCGTGTTCAACTCTTGTGGCAAGCATTGTAGGCATTTTCCTTTGATTTTCTTCCCTTGGTGAGCCCGATACTGCCCTTGTGGAGGGCAGGGCAAGGTTTTATTCTTCTTGATTCCAAGGCACAAATTTGTGCTCTGCCCTTGTAGTGGGCAGGGCAGAGTTGCCTTTCATGCTTTGTTCCCTTATGTTGCCCTCCTAGAGGGCAGTGTGCCCTTGTGGAGGGCAATGCTTGCCTTCCTCATTTTGTGTGCCACACTTCTTCTCTCTTTAACCATATTTTCTTCTCCTTGGACCACACTTTCTTAGGCCACGCTTTTCTCTTTTCTTCTTTTCTTCTTTTCTTCACCTACAATAAATCAAAACAACCACTCCAAGTATCACTAAATTCACAAGGCTTATAAATCAATTAAAAATCAATTAAATTTAGCTTAAACCTCATGAGTTAACATTAATTTCATGGTGGTTGTTTGATTTAAAGAAGTTATACATTTTCACTCCAAATCACTTACTTAGGATGCAAGAAAGTGCATAAAGACTAACAAAACAAGTAAAATTAGCTTGAAAAATGGGTATATGATGACTTGTCATCACAACACCAAACTTAAATCTTGCTTGTCCCCAAGCAAGCATCAAAACTAATAGAAATTGAAATAAACAAGAAAAGAACACATATCCTTATTAGGCATATAGCAGAACTTGATTTTTGGGGTCTTCATGCAGACAATGATAACTCAAGTTATTATTTGTTGTTACATAGTATACATTTTCCATCAAGGGTTTGCTAAACTTGCTGTTATAAGACTTGCTCTTTAATCACTCCCTTGCTAACTTTTCTTTCTTATAATGCTTAACAAGCTTATTCTTTTGGAGGTTTGGTGTCAAATGTTGCAGTAGTAGCCTTTGGCTCTATTGTTTTCTTTCTTTTACTCAACATCTTTCCACCACAGACACATGGCTCACTAATTCTTCCTAGGATCATTGATGCCCAGCATCTCTTTGGATAACTAAATGTTCTGTATCTAAGTTGCTCTTTATTGTGGACTTTCAATTGGCCATCCCAAATCAGTTGATCTAAGTGACCGGGTTTTAAAATACCCCTTAGAATTTACTCATCCAAGCATATCTTAGTACAAGAACACCACAGGCATGTGTCCTAGGGTCCAAGCTATTGGTGTCCAACCTTTATTCTTTGTTTTTCTTGCCACTTTGGCTTTTTCTTCTTCATTTTCTTTCTTATTTTTGTTTTTGTTCTCAAGGGCTTTTTATTTATTGATGAGGATCTTTATAACAGCAAGCCAACTCACACTTGAATGAGAATGATATTATGCAACAATTATTTCATGAGTTATGCATTTAATCAAACATATATACCACCATTAACTTCCATTCTACTTATGCAACATTGGATATTTCACTTTTCAATTCAAACCAAATCTCTTTTATTCAAGCATATGGGAAACAAAACAAAATTAAAGCTAAGTGATGAATGACAAGCATTATGCAAATTTGGCATTTTTAGCAAACAATTTCACTTGCAACTAGATAAACACTTTAGCAAGACATACAATGGTTCCCAGATTCAAAACATTTCACAGCAGCAAGGATTAAGTTTAGATACAACCTTTGAAGTTGCAGCCCTTTGATTCTTCCTTCTGTTGTGTTCTCTTTGAGTTAAGATGCATAATGTCTTCAAGTGTTGACTCATGTCCTGCATAATTCTCAAAGTTGCTTGCTTCTCAAGCCCTTAAGTGTATGGTTAATATGCATAGATTGAGTGTGGCTCTTGGATTTGTTTTTGTGTGTGAACACCAAACTTAATTGTTTGCCACTGTCTCAGATGCAACAAGTTAACCATATTTGAAACCTTGTATTCTTGCTAAAGGTTATGAAATTAAAAACTAGAAAACAGTTAAGTAGTTGAATAATTTGTTTGATTGCTTGGAGCTAGCATTGTGCAGGAAGTGAGAATGTGCTTTTAAGTGGGCTTTTTGGTGGAACACCAAACTTAGAATCCTTCATTCTCACTTAAATTGTTTTGGTGTGCAACACCAAACTTAGCTCTTTGCAATGCATATCAGTTATTCAACATTATTATTGAAAAAGCTATGAAAAGAAAACTACCTCAGGTTGGGTTGCCTCCCAACAAGCGCTCTTTTATTGTCACTAGCTTGACATCTTCTGTTCTGCTGATCATGGAGGTTGAAAATCAAAGTGCCTTAGCTTGTCTTTCTTCACTGTGAACTTCCTTCCGGTTTCCTCTTTGATGACCTCTATAAATTCTTGTGGAAGGATCTTAGTCACAATGTAGTGATCAGACAACTGTGGGGACACCTTCATGGTTTGAATATTGATCATCAGTCTATCCCCTAGTGAAAATTTTCCAGTGGGGGTTTTCTGCTTTTCTTTAGTTCTATCCTCTGTCTCTCCTTGAAAGAGTTCCTTGTTGTGTTTTTCTTGGCTGGTACTTCCTTTGTCTAGTATTTTCTCATTGTCCTCTATGATCCTCTTCCATCCTTCCTTCTTTGTAGCATCTTCGTTGTTGGTTGGTTTGTCTTCAATGGTTTTGAGGAAAGTATTTGGTTTTTTCTCACCCATTTCTGCGAAGTACTTCACCAGTTGAGCTATCTGCTCCTCAATTCCTCTGATTAACATCTCTTGGTTCCTTGTTGTTTCCTCTTGGTGTTTCATCATTCTCTCTATTAGGATCTCTAAGTCTGTGATTCTCTGAGAATCTTGTGAGATTGGTTGGTTATGAGATGTTAAAGGTTGGAATAGTAGGTGTGGTGGTGGCATGTAGTGGTTGTTATTGCTATAATGGTTTTTTTGCTGGTTTGAGAAATTGGGGTTGTTGTAATTGAAGTTCCTTAATTCGTGATTTTGGTTTTCAGTCCTTCTCCAGTTGGAGTAAGTTTGACAGTGTGTGTTTTGTGAGTATTGGCTTTGATTGGCATTGGTGGATAAGTGATGTTGGTTGTTTGTGGTCATGGATTTGCCCTGGTTGAAATTTCTTTGTTCTTGATATCGGGCCTCCCCCATTCTTAGATAAGAATGAGGTCTCCATGGTGGAAATTTAGCATTCACTGCAGTGGACTGCAGGCCATCAACTTTTCCATCCCTCAGCCCCATGTGTTGCTGTGTTTGATTGTTCGGGTTCGTGGATGCCTTCATTCCTTCAAGTTTCATTACTTCTTTTTCCGAAATTGCATTCTGTGGTTTCTCGCATGAGTGTTGGTTGATGACTCCTTTGTCATTGAAATTTGCAATTCCTTGGGTAGTTGTTGTTGCTTTGAGTAGGCCATCTGAGAAGTAATCCACTGCTTTTCTTGTTTCTGGGGTTAGTCCTTCATAAAAAGCTCGGAAGCCCACCTTATCAGTTGCTTTCTTGTATCTTTCCCAGGCCTTGAAAAGTGGTTCTTCCTCCCCTTGTGTGAATAGATGTTCCTCCTCTTTCAGCTGGATGATCTGTCTAGATGAGGTGAATTTGGCCAAAAATTTGGTAACCAAATCATCCCAACTAGTGATACTTCCTTGGGGAAAAGTTTCAAACCATTGTGCAGCTTCACCCTTTAATGAGAAGGGGAACAACAGGATCTTATAAGTGTCATGATCTGAACCATCGGTTTTGACCGCATTACAAGTCTTCAGAAAAGTGGATATGTGCTGCTGAGGATCTTCCGATGGATTTCCGTCATAAGAACAATTGTTCTTAATGAGTGTAATAAGTGGTGGCTTCATGTCATGATACCCTTTGTCTATAGAAACTCGATTTCCTGTGGTACGCAAACAATCAGGATGACCAAACAACAGCACGCTTGAGAATTGAGTGCAGTTAATTGAGATAAATTGTTAACGAGTTAATAGAGGCAATTTCTCAAACAGTTAGTATGTTAGTAAAAAATAAGGAAAAAGTGCTTGATCTAGACCTCCACTTCACTTAATCATTGTCAATCTATTTCAATCCCCGGGAACGGCGCCAAAAACTTGATGTGCGGAAAACGATCCAACACAAAACTCACCGGCAAGTGTACCGGGTCACATCAAGTAATAATAACTCACATGAGTGAGGTCGATCCCACAGGGATTGAAGGATTGAGCAATTTTAGTTTAGTGGTTGGTTTAGTCAAGCGAATCAAGTATTGGTTGAGTGATTTGTGTTTAACAGGAAGTAAATGACAGTAAATGTAAAGGGGGAAGGGTAGAATTGCAGAAAGTAAAAGAAACTGAAAGTAAAAGGACTGAATCTTAAAGAACAAGAAAGTAAATGACTGAAACTTAAAGTGCAAGAAACGTAAATTGCAGTAACTTAAATTGCAAGGAATATAAATTGCTTGAATGTAAAAGGGATTTGAGGACAGGGATTTCAGAATTTAAACAAGAGAAATTGAATTGCAACAATCAATAGAACAGAAATTGAATTAGAAGCAATTGGAATTCAAACAGAAGAAAATTAAATGCAGCAAAGGTTCACAGAAGAACCAAAAGTAAATTGGGATCTCAGGACTCCAGAGACTAGGTAGCAAAGCCTAGATCTCAATTGCCTTCCCAGATCCAAGTTCACACAGCAAATGACAAGAAAATAGAAGAAGAAGCAGTAAAGGGAATGTAAATGGGTTCAATTATGCAGAAGAAGATTTAAAGAGATTTTGAATGGAGATTGAGACTGAATTTCCTCAATTCTTCACACCCAAAACTCAAAACAACAAAAGTAAAAGTGCCCAAGCAAGAACGAGGAAGAAGAAAGATCAATTCTCCTCCCCAATTCTCTGAAATCTCAGTGAAGTCACCAAGAGAAGTTCCAAAGCTCAAAGTAAAAGTCAAGGTTCAAAGGAAAATTCAAAGTTCAAAAGTAGAGCAAAAGGTCCTAATTACATTAAACTAGCTCCTATTTATACACTTTCCATTCTTGGATCTTAGGATTTGGATGGGCTTTTGATTTGGTGAAGAAATGAATTTTATTGGATTTTTAATCCAATTTTAGCCCATGAAGGATTGCTTCCAGGAGGCTGCCCTGCCCTTGTGGAAGGCAGGGCAGGATTTGGTGCTTGGTGCGTGCGTGGTGCGGGCGTGGTGCAGGCTTGGTGCGCAGGATGCTGCCCTGCCCTCGCGGAGGGCAGGGCAGAAAAAGTTGGTGCGCCAGATTTGTTGCCTTGGTGCGCTGCTGGTGCTGCCAGATGATGCTGTGGTGCGCCAGAATTGTGCCTTGGTGCGCCAGATTCATGCCACCACAAAATGCTGCCCTGCCCTCGTGGAGGGCAGGGCAATGTTTCCACTTTGACGTCCCGAGTTCGAAACTTGGATGCTACACACGCTACCCATTTTCCTTGGCTTTCTTGGTACCAAAGTGAGGCTTAATTCCTTGCTTCCTCATGGTCCCGTGTTCAACTCTTGTGGCAAGCATTGTAGGCATTTTCCTTTGATTTTCTTCCCTTGGTGAGCCCGATACTGCCCTTGTGGAGGGCAGGGCAAGGTTTTATTCTTCTTGATTCCAAGGCACAAATTTGTGCTCTGCCCTTGTAGTGGGCAGGGCAGAGTTGCCTTTCATGCTTTGTTCCCTTATGTTGCCCTCCTAGAGGGCAGTGTGCCCTTGTGGAGGGCAATGCTTGCCTTCCTCATTTTGTGTGCCACACTTCTTCTCTCTTTAACCACATTTTCTTCTCCTTGGACCACACTTTCTTAGGCCACGCTTTTCTCTTTTCTTCTTTTCTTCACCTACAATAAATCAAAACAACCACTCCAAGTATCACTAAATTCACAAGGCTTATAAATCAATTAAAAATCAATTAAATTTAGCTTAAACCTCATGATTTAACATTAATTTCATGGTGGTTGTTTGATTTAAAGAAGTTATGCATTTTCACTCCAAATCACTTACTTAGGATGCAAGAAAGTGCATAAAGACTAACAAAACAAGTAAAATTAGCTTGAAAAATGGGTATATGATGACTTGTCATCAGTGGGGTTTATGGGGAAGAGTGGATGGATGTGAGTGGTGAAGGGGGTAATTGGGAAGAGAGATTGAGGTGATTGGTGAAGGGTTTTTGGGAAGTGTGATATGGGGAAGAGTGAAAATAGGATTAGGAGGTAAGGTGGGAATATATTAGGTGGGGATCCTGTGGGGTCCACAGATCCTGAGGTGATCCTGTGGGGTCCACAGATCCTGAGGTGTCAAGGAATTCCATCCCTGCACCAAATAGGCATGTAAAATGCCTTTGCATACCATTCTGGCATTTAAACGCCGAGTGGTGCACGTTCTGGGCGTTCAACGCCCATGTAAAGCATGTTTCTGGCGTTGAACGCCAGTTTCATGCTTGTTACTGGCGTTCAGCGCCAGCTTTTCTTCTAGGCACATTCCTGGCGTTCAGCGCCAGAATGTTGCTTGTTTCTGGCGTTCAGCGCCAGATTCATGCTCTGTTCTGGCGTTGAACGCCAGCCAGATGCTCCTTACTGGCGTTGAACGCCAGCCTGTGCTTTCTCCAGGGTGTGATTTTTCTTCTGCTGTTTTTTGATTCTATTTTTAATTTTTATATTTTTTTCGTGACTTCTCATGATCATGTACCTAATAAAACACAAAATAACAATAAAATAAAATAAAATAAAAATTAGATAAATAAAATTGGGTTGCCTCCCAACAAGCGCTTCTTTAATGTCAATAGCTTGACAGTGGCTCTCATGGAGCCTGATGAGCGGATAATTTGTACGCTTTTTGGCATTGTTTCTAGTATGTTTTTAGTATATTTAGTTGAGTTTTTAGTATATTTTTATTAGTTTTTAGTTAAAATACACTTTTCTGGACTTTACTATGAGTTTGTGTGTTTTTCTGTGATTTCAGGTATTTTCTGGCTGAAATTGAGGGACCTGAGCAAAAATCTGATTCAGAGACTGAAAAGGACTGCAGATGCTGTGGGATTCTGACCTCCCTGCACTCGAAGTGGATTTTCTGGAGCTACAGAAGCCCAATTGGCGCGCTCTCAACGGCGTTGGAAAGTAGACATCCTGGGCTTTCCAGCAATATATGATAGTTTATTCTTTGCCCAAGATTTGATGGCCCAAACTGGCGTTCAAAGTCACCTTCAGATTTCCCAGCGTTAAACGCCGAAACTGGCACCAAAATGGGAGTTAAACGCCCAAACTGGCATAAAAGCTGGCGTTTAACTCCAAGAAGAGTCTCTACACGAAAAATGCTTCATTGCTCGGCCCAAGCACACACCAAGTGGGCCCAGAAGTGGATTTTTATGTCATTTACTCATCTTTGTAATTCTTAAGCTACTAGTTCCCTATAAGTAGGACCTTTTACTATTGTATTTTCATCTTGGTTCTTCTGGTTCCCTCTCTGGGGCCGAAACCAATGATCACTATTGTCTTATGTATTTTCAACGGTGGAGTTTCTACACACCATAGATTAAGGTGTGGAGCTCTGCTATACCTCGAGTATTAATGCAATTACTATTGTTCTTCTATTCAATTCCGCTTGTTCTTGTTCCAAGATATCACTTGTTCTTCAACTTGATGAATGTGATGATTCGTGACACTCATCATTATTCTCACCTATGAACGTGTGACTGACAACCACCTCCGTTCTACCTTAGATTGGGTGGATATCTCTTGGATTCCTGATACACGATGCATGGTTGATCGCCTGACAACCGAGCGCTCGCCTGACAACCGAGCCAGCCATTCCGTGAGATCAGAGTCTTCGTGGTATAGGCTAGAACTGATGGCGGCATTCAAGAGAATCCGGAAGGTCTAACCTTGTCTGTGGTATTCTAAGTAGGATTCAATGATTGAATGACTGTGACGTGCTTCAAACTCCTGAGGGCGGGGCGTTAGTGACAGACGCAAAAGAATCACTGGATTCTATTCCGGCCTGATTGAGAACCGACAGATGGAGAGCCGTGCCGTGACAGGGTGCGTTGAACATTTCCACTGAGAGGATGGGAGGTAGCCACTGACAATGGTGAAACCCTTGCATAAGCTTGCCATGGAAAGGAGTAAGAAGGATTGGATGAAGACAGTAGGAAAGCAGAGAGACAGAAGGGACAAAGCATCTCCATTCACTTTTCTGAAATTCTCACCAATGGAATACATAAGTATCTCTATCTTTATCTTTATGTTTTATTCATCATTCATAACCATTTGAGTCTGCCTGACTAAGATTTACAAGGTGACCATAGCTTGCTTCATACCAACAATCTCCGTGGGATCGACCCTTACTCGCGTAAGGTTTATTACTTGGACGACCCAGTGCACTTGCTGGTTAGTTGTGCGGAGTTGTGATAAAGAATTGAGATTGCAATGAGCGTACCATGTTGATGGCGCCATTGATGATCACAATTTCGTGCACCAAGTTTTTGGCGCCGTTGCCGGGGATTGTTCGAGTATGGACAACTGACGGTTCATCTTGTTGCTTAGATTAGGTATTTTTCAGAGTTCTTAAGAATGAATTCTAGTGTTTCAAGGTGATGTTCTTATCATCACCAAAGCTGATTGATTCTCATCAATTTAGCTCTTGAATGCAGTGTCCTGCTGAAGCTTGGCTATTCATGTCTAATTCCTTTAGACTGAAGCTTTAGACTAACATTGTATGATTCCTGGAATTCTCATTAAGAATTTTGATAACTTTATTTTCTTCTTCCACTTAATTTTCGAAAAATCCAAAAAAATTTTACAAAATTATAAAAACCAAAAATATTTTATGTTTCTTGTCAAGTCTAATGTCTCACTTTAAGTTTGGTGTCTTGCATGCATTGTTTATTTGATCTTGGTTCTATTTTCAAGTCAATAGTACAGGGAACTGTAGATTCAGAACATGCAGCAGAGGAATTACACAGAAAAAGCTGGGCGTTCAAAACGCCCAGTGAAGAAGGACAGACTGGCGTTTAAACGCCAGCCAGGGTGCCTGGTTGGGCGTTTAACGCACAAAAAGGTAGTGCATTGGGCGTTAAACGCCAGAATGTGCACCATTCTGGGGGTTTAACGCCAGGATGGCACAAGAGGGAAGATTCTATTTTTAATGCAAATTTTTTTTCAAGTTTTCAAAGTTTTTCAAAATCAAATCTTTTTCAAATCATATCTTTTCAATCAAACCTTTTTCAAAATCAATTTCTTTCCTTTTTCAAAGATACTTGCTAACAATTAATGATTTGATTGAACATTTTAAGTATGTTGTCTTTTCTGTTGAGAGAGGTTTAATGTTTGAATCATATCTTTTCTTGTTAGCCAAGTCATTAATTTTAAAATCAAATCTTTTTAAAATTGTTTTCAAATAATATCTTTTTAAAAGCATAACTTTTCAATCATATCTTTTTAATCACATCTTTTTCAAAATAGTTTTCAATCATATCTTTTTAAATTCTAATTTCAAAATCTTTTTCTAAATTACTTGATTTCTTCTCCATTCTTAGTTTTCGAAAATCAATTCAAGTTTTTCAAAATGTTTTTTTTAAATCTTTTACTTAATTTTCGAAAATTTCTTCCCCTATTCTCACATCCTTCTATTTATGGAGTACCACTCCCCCTCAATGCACAATTCGAACCCTATCTCACTAAGTTTGAATTCTTTTACCTCTTCCTTCTAATTTTCTTTTTCTCTGACACCTCAAGGAATCTCTATACTGTGACATAGAGGATTCCATATTTTCTTGTTCTCTTCTCTTTCATATGAGCAGGAACAAAGACAAAGGCATTCTTGTTGAAGCTGACCCTGAACCTGAAAGGACCTTGAAGCGAAAGCTAAGAGAAGCTAAGGCACAACTCTCTGTAGAGGACCTAACGAAAATCTTCAAAGAAGAAGAACCCATGGCAGCCGAAAACAACAACAATGCCAACAATGCAAGGAAGGTGCTTGGTGACTTTACTGCACCCTACTCCCGACTTCTATGGGAGAAGCATCTCTATCCCTGCCATTGGAGCAAACAACTTTGAGCTTAAGCCTCAATTAGTTTCTCTAATGCAACAGAATTGCAAGTTCCATGGACTTCCATTGGAAGATCCTCATCAGTTCTTAGCTGAATTCTTGCAAATCTGTGACACTGTCAAGACTAATGGGGTTTGACCCTGAGGTCTACAGACTAATGCTATTCCCTTTTGCTGTAAGAGACAGAGCCAGGACATGGTTGGACTCACAACCTAAAGAAAGCCTGAACTCTTGGAAAAAGCTAGTCAATGCCTTCTTGGCAAAGTTCTTTCCACCTCAAAAATTGAGTAAGCTTAGAGTAGAAGTCCAAACCTTCAGACAGAAGGAAGGAGAATCCCTCTATGAAGCTTGGGAAAGATACAAACAATTAATCAGAAAGTGTCCCTCTGACATGCTTTCTGAATGGAGCATCATAGGTATTTTCTATGATGGTCTGTCTGAACTGTCCAAGATGTCTTTGGATAGCTCTGCTGGAGGATCTCTTCATCTGAAGAAGACGCCTACAGAAGCTCAAGAACTAAATGAAATGGTTGCAAATAACCAATTCATGTATACTTCTGAAAGGAATCCTGTGAACAATGGGACAAGTCAGAAGAAAGGAGTTCTTGAGATTGATACTCTGAATGCCATATTGGCTCAGAACAAGATATTGACTCAGCAAGTCAATTTGATTTCTCAAAGTCTGTCTGGAATGCAAAATGCACCTGGCAGTACTAAGGACGCTTCATCTGAAGAAGAAGCTTATGATCCTGAGAACCCTTCAATGGAAGAGGTGAATTACCTAGGAGAACCCTATAGAAACACCTATAATTCTTCATGGAGAAATCACCTAAATTCCTCATGGAAAGATCAACAGAGACCTCAACAAGGTTTCAACAACAAAAATGGTGGAAGAAACAGGTTTAGCAATGGCAAGCCTTTTCCATCATCTTCTCAGCAACAGACAGAGAATTCTAAGCAGAACCACTCTGACTTAGAAACCATGGTCTCTGATCTAATCAAAACCACTCAAAGTTTCATGACTGAAACAAGGTCCTCCATTAGGAATTTGGAGGCACAAGTGGGACAGCTAAGCAAGAAAATTACTGAACTCCCTCCTAGTACTCTTCCAAGCAATACAGAAGAAAATCCAAAAGGAGAGTACAAGGCCATCAACATGGCCGAATTTGGAGAGGAAGGAGAGGCAGTGAACGCCACTGAGGAAGACCTCAATGGGCGTGCACTGACCTCCAATGAGTTCCCTAATGAGGAACCATGGGAATCTGAGGCTCAAAATGAGACCATAGAGATTCCAATGAATTTACTTCTGCCATTCATGAGCTCTGATGAGTATTCTTCCTCTGAAGAGGATGAGTATGTCACTGAAGAGCAAGTTGCTAAATACCTTGGAGCAATCATGAAGCTAAATGACAAGTTATTTGGAAATGAGACTTGGGAGAACAAACCTCCTTTGCTCACCAAAGAACTGGATGACTTGTCTAGGCAGAAATTACCTCAAAAGAGACAAGACCCTGGGAAGTTTTCAATACCGTACCATAGGTACCATGACTTCAAGAAGGCTCTGTGTGACTTAGGGTCAAGTGTAAACCTCATGCCTCTCTCTGTAATGGAGAAGCTAGGGATCTTGAGGTACAAACTGCAAGAATCTCACTAGAGATGGCAGACAATTCAAGAAAACAAGCTTATGGACTTGTAGAGGATGTTTTGGTGAAGATGAAGACCATTACATCCCTGCTGATTTCATAGTCCTAGAGACTGGGAAGTGCATGGATGAATCCATCATCCTTGGCAGACCCTTCCTAGCCACAGCAAAGGCTGTGATTAATGTGGACAGAGGAGAATTGATCATTCAAGTGAATGAAGAATCCTTTGTGTTAAGGCTCAAGGATATCCCTCTGTCACCATGGAGAGGAAGCATGAAGTGTTATATTTTATCTATTTTCTTTTGTTATTTTATGTTTTCTGTAGGTTGATGATCATGAGAAGTCACAAAATCAATTGAAAAGCAAAAACAGAATGAAAAACAGGAAGAAAAACAGCACACCCTGGAGGAAGGGCCTACTGGCGTTTAAACGCCAGTAAGGCTAGCAGATGGGCGTTTAACGCCCAGTCTGGCACCATTCTGGGCGTTTAACGCCAGAAAGGGGCACCAGACTGGCGTTAAACACCAGAAAAGGGCAAGCACTTGGCGTTAAACGCCAGAAATGGGCACCAGCCCGGCGTTTAACGCCAGAATTGGCTCAAGATGCATTTTTGCATGCCATTTGGTGCAGGGATGACTTTTCCTTGACACCTCAGGATCTGTGGACCCCATAGGATCCCCACCAACCCCACCACCCTCTCTCTTCTTCACCCATTCACCAATCACCTCACCCACTCTTCCCCAAAAACCCTTCACCTATCAAATCCCATCTTTCTCTTCACCACTCACATCCATCCTTCATAAAACCCCACCTACCTCACCATTCAAAATTCAAACCACTTTCCCTCCCAAACCCACCCATAATGGCCGAACCCTACCCCTCCCTTCACCCCTATATAAACCCATCCTCACTCCTTCATTTTCACACAACCTAAACACTACTTCTCCCCCTTTGGCCGAACCACAAAGCCACCTCCATCTCCTCTATTTCTTCTTCTTCTACTCTCTTCTTTCTTCTTTTGCTCGAGGACGAGCAAACCTTTTAAGTTGGTGTTGTAAAAGCGTTGCTTTTTTGTTTTTCCATAACCATTTATGGCATCCAAGGCCGGAGAAACCTCTAGAAAGAGGAAAGGGAAGGCAAAAGCTTCCACCTCCGAGTCATGGGAGATGGAGAGATTCATCTCAAGGGTGCATCAAGACTACTTCTATGAAGTTGTGGCCTTGAAGAAGGTGATCCCCGAGGTCCCTTTCAAACTCAAAAAGAGTGAATATCCGGAGATCCGACATGAGATTCGAAGAAGAGGTTGGGAAGTTCTCACCAACCCCATTCAACAAGTCGGAATCTTAATGGTTCAAGAGTTCTATGCCAATGCATGGATCACTAAGAGCCATGATCAAAGTGTGAACCCGAACCCTAAGAATTGGCTTACAATGGTTCGGGGAAAATACTTAGATTTTAGTCCGGAAAATGTGAGGTTGGCATTCAACTTGCCAATGATGCAAGGAGATGAACATCCTTACACAAGAAGGGTCAACTATGATCAAAGGTTGGACCAAGTCCTCACTGACATTTGTGAAGAGGGCGCCCAATGGAAGAGAGATTCAAGAGGGAAGCCGGTTCAATTAAGAAGGCATGACCTCAAGCCCGTGGCTAGAGGATGGTTGGAGTTTATCCAACGCTCAATCATTCCCACTAGCAACCGTCTGAAGTTACTCTAGACCGGCCATCATGATCCATAGCATCATGATTGGAGAAGAAGTAGAAGTTCATGAGGTTATAGCCCAAGAACTCTATAAGGTGGCGGACAAGTCCTCTACCTTAGCAAGGTTAGCCTTTCCTCATCTCATTTGTCACCTCTGTTATTCAGTAGGAGTTGACATAGAAGGAGACATCCTCATTGATGAGGACAAGCCCATCACTAAGAAAGGATGGAGCAAACAAGAGACCCCTCTCATTATGAGATCCCTGAGATGCCTCAAGGGATGCACTTTCCTCCACAAGACTATTGGGAGCAAATTAACACCTCCCTAGGAGAATTGAGTTCCAACATGGGACAACTAAGGGTGGAGCACCAAGAACATTCCATCCTCCTCCATGAAATTAGAGAGGATCAAAGAATCATGAGAGAGGAACAACAAAGACAAGGAAGAGACATTGAGGAGCTCAAGCACTCCATAAGATCTTCAAGAGGAAGAACAAGCCGCCATCACTGAGGTGGACCCGTTCTTTAATCTCCTTGTTCTTTATTTTCTTGTTTTTCGAATTTTCATGCTTATGTTTATCCATGTTTGTGTCTTATGATCATTAGTGTCTTAGTGTCTATGCCTTAAAGTTATGAATGTCCTATGAATCCATCACCTTTCTTAAATGAAAACTGTTTTTATTACAAAAGAACAAGAAGTACAGGATTTCGAATTCATCTTTAAAACTAGCTTAATTATTTTGATGTGGTGACAATACTTTTTGTTTTCTGAATGTATGCTTGAACAGTGCATATGTCTTTTGAATTTGTGGTTCATGAATGTTAAAATTGTTGGCTCTTGAAAGAATGATGAAAAAGGAGACATGTTACTGAGGATCTGAAAAATCATAAAAATGATTCTTAAAGCAAGAAAAAGCAGTGAATTCAAAAAAAAAAGAGGAAGCGAAAAAAAAAGAGAAAGAAAAAGAAAGAAATAAAGTTGTGATCCAAGGCAAAAAGAGTGTGCTTAAGAACCCTGGACACCTCTAATTGGGGACTCTAGCAAAGCTGAGTCACAATCTGAAAAGGTTCACCCAATTATGTGTCTGTGGCATGTATGTATCCGGTGGTAATACTGGAAAACAGAGTGCTTTGGGCCACGGCCAAGACTCAATAAGTAGCTGTGTTCAAGAATTATCATACTTAACTAGGAGAATCAATAACACTATCTGGATTCTGAGTTCCTAAAGAAGCCAATCATTCTGAATTTCAAAGGATAAAAGTGAGATGCCAAAACTGTTCAAAGGCAAAAAGCTACTAGTCCCGCTAATCTAATTTGGAGCTAAGTTTCATTGATAATTTGGAGTCTATAGTATATTCTCTTCTTTTTATCTTATCTGATTTTCAGTTGCTTGGGGACAAGCAACAATTTAAGTTTGGTGTTGTGATGAGCGGATAATTTGTACGCTTTTTGGCATTGTTTCTAGTATGTTTTTAGTATATTTAGTTGAGTTTTTAGTATATTTTTATTAGTTTTTAGTTAAAATACACTTTTCTGGACTTTACTATGAGTTTGTGTATTTTTCTATGATTTCAGGTATTTTCTGGCTGAAATTGAGGGACCTGAGCAAAAATCTGATTCAGAGACTGAAAAGGACTGCAGATGCTGTGGGATTCTGACCTTCCTGCACTCAAAGTGGATTTTCTGGAGCTACAGAAGCCCAATTGGTGCACTTTTAACGGCGTTGGAAAGTAGACATCCTGGGCTTTCTAGCAATATATGATAGTTCATACTTTGCCCAAGATTTGATGGCCCAAACCGGCGTTCAAAGTCACCTTCAGATTTCCCAGCGTTAAACGCCGGAACTGGCACCAAAATGGGAGTTAAACGCCCAAACTGGCATAAAAGCTGGCGTTTAACTCCAAGAAGAGTCTCTACACGAAAAATGCTTCATTGCTCAGCCCAAGCACACACCAAGTGGGCCCAGAAGTGGATTTTTATGTCATTTACTCATCTTTGTAATTCTTAAGCTACTAGTTCCCTATAAGTAGGACCTTTTACTATTGTATTTTCATCTTGGTTCTTCTGGTTCCCTCTCTGGGGCCGAAACCAATGATCACTATTGTCTTATGTATTTTCAACGGTGGAGTTTCTACACACCATAGATTAAGGTGTGGAGCTCTGCTGTACCTCGAGTATTAATGCAATTACTATTGTTCTTCTATTCAATTCCGCTTGTTCTTGTTCCAAGATATCACTTGTTCTTCAACTTGATGAATGTGATGATCTGTGACACTCATCATCATTCTCACCTATGAACGTGTGACTGACAACCACCTCCGTTCTACCTTAGATTGGGTGGATATCTCTTGGATTCCTGATACACGATGCATGGTTGATCGCCTGACAACCGAGCGCTCGCCTGACAACTGAGCCAGCCATTCCGTGAGATCAGAGTCTTCGTGGTATAGGCTAGAACTGATGGCGGCATTCAAGAGAATCCGGAAGGTCTAACCTTGTCTGTGGTATTCTGAGTAGGATTCAATGATTGAATGACTGTGACGTGCTTCAAACTCCTGAGGGCGGGGCGTTAGTGACAGACGCAAAAGAATCACTGGATTCTATTCCGGCCTGATTGAGAACCGACAGATGGAGACCCGTGCCGTGACAGGGTGCGTTGAACATTTCCACTGAGAGGATGAGAGGTAGCCACTGACAACAGTGAAACCCTTGCATAAGCTTGCCATGGAAAGGAGTAAGAAGGATTAGATGAAGACAGTAGGAAAGCAGAGAGACGGAAGGGACAAAGCATCTCCAATCGCTTATCTGAAATTTTCACCAATGGAATACATAAGTATCTCTATCTTTATCTTTATGTTTTATTCATCATCCATAACCATTTGAGTCTGCCTGACTAAGATTTACAAGGTGACCATAGCTTGCTTCATACCAACAATCTCCGTGGGATCGACCCTTACTCGCGTAAGGTTTATTACTTGGACGACCCAGTGCACTTGCTGGTTAGTTGTGCGGAGTTGTGATAAAGAATTGAGATTGCAATGAGCGTACCATGTTGATGGCGCCATTGATGATCACAATTTCGTGCACCAGAGCCACAAGGTGATCAGGTTAATGTTGTATAGTCCCAACACCAAACTTAGAGTTTGGATATGGGGTCTTAACACCAAACTTAGAGTTTGGTTGTGGCCTCCCAACACCAAACTTAGAGTTTGACTGTGGGGGCTCTTCTTGACTCTGAACTGAGAGAAGCTCTTCATGCTTGCTCTCTTTTGTCACAGAGGGATGGCCATGTGCCTTAAACACAAGGTAGTCCCCATTCAATTGAAGGACTAATTCACCTCTGTTGACATCTATCACAGCTCCTGCTGTGGCTAGGAAAGGTCTTCCAAGGATGATGCATTCATCCTCTTCCTTCCTAGTGTCTAAGATTATGAAATCAGCAGGGATGTAAAGGCCTTTAACCTTTACTAGCACGTCCTCTACTATTCCATAAGCTTGTCTTAATGACTTGTCTGCCAATTGTAATGAGAACAAGGCAGGTTGTACCTCAAAGATCCCCAGCTTCTCCATTACAGAAAGTGGCATAAGATTTATCCCTGACCCCAGGTCACACAGAGCTTTTGCAAAGGTCATGGTGCCTATGGTACAAGGTATCAAGAACTTGCCAGGATCTTGTTTCTTTTGAGGTAGAATTTGCTGAATCCAGGTATCCAGTTCACTAATGAGCAATGGAGGTTCACTTTCCCAAGTCTCATTACCAAACAACTTGGCATTCAGCTTCATGATAGCTCCTAAATATTGAGCAACTTGCTCTCCAGTCACATCTTCATCCTCTTCAGAGGAAGAATAGTTGATGAGCGGATAATTTGTATACTTTTTGGCATTGTTTTTAGTATGTTTTTGATATCTTTTAGTTAGATTTTAGTACATTTTTATTAGTTTTTATTTAAAATTCACTTTTCTGGACTTTACTATGAGTTTGTGTGTTTTTCTGTGATTTCAGGTATTTTCTGGCTGAAATTGAGGGACCTGAGCAAAAATCTGATTCAGAGACCAAAAAGGACTGCAGATGCTGTTGGATTCTGACCTCCCTGCACTCGAAGTGGATTTTCTGGAGCTACAGAAGCCCAATTGGCGCGCTCTCAACGGCGTTGGAAAGTAGACATCCAAGGCTTTCCAGCAATATATAATAGTCCATACTTTGTCCAAGATTTGATGGCCCAAACCCGCGAAGCAATCCGGCCTCAGGAATTCCAGCGTTAAACGCCGGAACAGGAATAAAAGTTGGAGTTAAACGCCCAAACTGGCATGGGAGCTGGCGTTTAACTCCAGAAAAGGTCTCTACACGAATTTCCTTGATTGCTCAGCCCAAGCACACACCAAGTGGGCCCGGAAGTGGATTTTTATGTCATTTACTCATTTCTGTACACCTTAGGTTACTAGTTACTATTAATAGGACCTTTTACTATTGTATTAGTAGACTTTGGTAGCTATCTTCACTTTTATGCTATCTTAGATCTTTGGGAGGCTGGCCATTCGGCCATGCCTGGACCTTATGCTTATGTATTTTCAACGGTGGAGTTTCTACACACCATAGATTAAGGGTGTGAAGCTCTGCTGTACCTCGAGTATTAATGCAATTACTATTGTTCTTCCATTCAATTCCGCTTGTTCTTTTACCAAGATATCACTTGTTCTTCAACATGATGATGGTGATGATTGACGCCCATCACCACTCTCACCTATGAACAAGGTGACTGACAACCATTCTTGTTCTACAAGCATTCGAGGCTTAGTGAATATCTCTTGGATTCTTCGGAGTCTTCGTGGTATAGGCAGGACCTGATGGCAGCATTCAAGAGAATCCGGAAGGTCTAACCTTGTCTGTGGTGTTCTGAGTATGATTCAATGACTGAATGACTGTGACGTGCTTCAAACCCTGAGGGCGGGGGCGTTAGTGATAACGCAAAAGAATCACTGGATTCTATTCCGCGCCTGATTGAGAACCGACAGATGAATTCCGCTATGCCGTGACAGGACATATGCAATCGCTTTCACTGAGAGGATGGGAGGTAGCTGCTGACAACAGTGAGACCCTACACGAGCTTGCCATGGAAAGGAGTAAGAAGGATTGGATGAAGGCTGTAGGAAAGCAGAGAGACGGAAGGGAAGGCATCTTCATACACTTGTCTGAAGCTCTTACACCAATGATATACATAAGTATCACTATCTTTATCTTTTATGTTATTTTCGTTCATCATCATCATATACATTTGAGTTTGCCTGACTAAGATTTACAAGATGACCATAGCTTGCTTCAATACTAACAATCTCCGTGGGATCGACCCTTACTCACGTAAGGTTTATTACTTGGACGACCCAGTGCACTTGCTGGTTAGTTGTGCGAAGTTGTGTAATGCCATGGTATTGAGCCACCAAGTTCTTGGAGCCATTACCGGGGATTATTTGAGTTGTGAAAAAGTATTGTTCACAATTTTGCGCACCAAGTTTTTGGCGCCGTTGCCGGGGATTGTTCAAGTTTTGAGCAAGCTTTTGGTAACATCAGTGCCAAGATCCGGCAACAACATCAAGTTTTGGTGTTATTGCCCGGGATTGTTTAGGCTGGACAACTGACGGTTCATCTTGTTGCTTAGATTAGGTGTTTATTTTTTTCGAAATTCTTGAAGGTGAATTCTAGAGTTTCATGATGATTTGTTGAAATCTGGCTGGCTGAGAAGCCATGTCTAATCTGATTGGACCGAGGTTTCAACTTATCACCACAAGAGCTTGTTGACTCTCATCATTTTGCTCTTGGAGCAGTGATCTGCTAAAGATTTGGCTGACCTTTGGTCATGTCTAGTGTTTTGGACCGAAGCTTTCTTTGAAAGCTTGGCTGGCTGTGAAGCCATGTCTAATTCCTGGACCGGAGTCTTAGACTAGCACTGCACTGATTCCTGAAATTCTCATTAAGAATTTTGATACCTTTTTCCACTTAATTTTCGAAAAACACAAAAAAAATTTACAAAATCATAAAAAGACCAAAAATATTTAAATGTTTCTTGCTTAAGTTTAGTGTCTCATCCTAAGTTTGGTGTCAAATGCATGTCTTTGTTATATTTTTCGAATCCATGCATATATTTTGTGTTCTAATCTTTGAATTCTATTGACTTGAAGTATTTTTTTTTGTGTCTCATATGCATTCTCATATTGTTAGTGTCAGTAGTACACAAACTGCTAAGTTTGGTGTCTTGCATGCATGTTATTTGATTCTTGTTGCATTTTGATTATTAAAAATCCAAAAATATTTTTAATTTGTGTCTTTTCAAGTCAATGATACAAAGAATTGAAGATTTAGAACATACTGCAGAGGAATTATACAGAAAAAGCTGAGCATTCAAAAATGCCCAGTGAAGAAGGCAGACTGGCGTTTAAAACGCCAGCCAGGGTACCTGGTTGGGCGTTTAACGCCCAAAGAGGTAGCATTTTGGGCGTTAAACGCCAGAATGTATACCATTCTGGGCGTTTAACGCCAGGATGGTGCTAGGGAGAAGATTTTGTTTTCAAATCAATTTTTTTCAAATTTTTCAAAATCAAATCTTTTTCAAATCAAATCTTTTCAATCAAATGTTTTCAAAATCAATTTCTTTCCTTTTTAAAAGATACTTACTAACAATTAATGATTTGATTGAACATCTCAAATTTGTTACCTTTTCTGTTGAGAAAGGTTTTTAATGTTTGAATCATATCTTTTCTTGTTAGGCAAGTCATCAATTTTTAAAATCATATCTTTTCAAATTGTTTTTAAAATCATATCTTTTCAAATAGTTTTCAAATCATATCTTCTCAATCACATTTTTTTTCATATCTTCTTAACCACATCTTTTTCAAAATAACTTTCAATCAAATCTTCTTAATTTCTAATTTCAAATTCTTTTTCAAAAATCACTTAATTTCTTTTCCACTTTTATTTTTGAAAATTAATTAATGTTTTTCAAATAATTTCAAAATTTTTCACTTGATTTTCGAAAATAAACTTCCCTCCTTCCCACATCCTTCTATTTATGGAGTGCCACTCCTTCTCAATGCACAATTCGAACCTTATCTAACTAAAGTTCGAATTTATCTTCTATTTCTCTTTTCCTCTGACACTTAAAGGAATCTCTATACTGTGACATAGAGGATTCCACATTTTCTTGTTCCCTTCTCTTTCATATGAGCAGGAGCAAGGACAAAGGCATTCTTGTTGAAGCTGATCCTGAACCTGAAAGGACTTTGAAGAGAAAGCTAAGAGAAGCCAAAGCACAACTCTCTTTAGAGGACCTGACCGAATTCTTCAAGGAAGAAAACATGGCAGCAGAAAACAACAACAATGCAAACAATGCAAGGAAGGTGCTGGGTGACTTTACTGCACCTACTCCTGATTTTTATGGGAGAAGCATCTCTATCCCTGCCATTGGAGCAAACAACTTTGAGCTTAAGCCTCAATTAGTTTCTCTAATGCAACAGAATTGCAAGTTCCATGGACTTCCAATGGAAGATCCTCATCAGTTTTTAGCTGAATTCTTGCAAATCTGTGACACAGTCAAGACTAATGGGGTTGACCCTGAAGTCTATAGACTGATGCTATTCCCTTTTGCTGTAAGAGACAGAGCTAGGATATGGTTGGACTCTCAACCTAAAGAAAGCCTGGACTCTTGGGAAAAGCTAGTCAATGCCTTCTTGGCAAAATTCTTTCCACCACAAAGATGGAGTAAGCTTAGAGTGGAAGTCCAAACCTTTAGACAAAAGGATGGAGAATCCCTCTATGAAGCTTGGGAAAGATACAAACAATTAATCAGAAAATGTCCTTCTGACATGCTTTCTGAATGGAGCATCATAGGTATTTTCTATGATGGTCTCTCTGAACTATCTAAGATGTCCTTGGATAGCTCTGCAGGAGGATCTCTTCATCTGAAGAAGACGCCTACTGAAGCTCAAGAACTGATTGAAATGGTTGCAAATAACCAATTCATGTACACCTCTGAAAGAAATCCTGTGAACAATGGGACTAGTCAGAAGAAAGGAGTTCTTGATATTGACACTCTGAATGCCATTTTGGCCCAGAATAAAATATTGACTCAACAAGTCAATTTGATTTCTCAAGTCTGTCTGGAATGCAAAATGCACCAAACAGTACTAAGGAAGCTTCATCTGAGGAAGAAGCTTATGATCCTGAGAACCCTTCCATGGAAGAGGTAAATTACCTAGGAGAACCCTATGGTAACACCTATAATTCTTCATGGAGAAATCACCCAAATCTTTCATGGAAGAATCACGAGAGACCTCAACAAGGTTTCAATAACAATGGTGGAAGGAACAGGTTTAACAATGGCAAGCCTTTTCCATCATCTTCTCAGCAACAGACAGAGAGCTCTAAGCAGAATAATTCTGACTTAGCAACCATGGTCTCTGATCTGATCAAAACCACTCAAAGTTTCATGACTGAAACTAGATCTTCCATTAGGAATTTGGAAGGACAAGTGGGTCAGCTGAGCAAGAAAATTACTGAACTTCCTCCAAGCACTCTCCCAAGTAATACAGAAGAAAATCCAAAAGGAGAGTGCAAGGCCATTAACATGGCCGAATTCTGGGAGGAAAGAAAGGAGGTGGACGCCACTGAAGAAGACCTCAGTGGGCGTGTACCAATCTCCTCTGAGTTCCTCAATGAGGAACCTTGGGAATCTGAGGCTCAAACTGAGACCATAGAGATTCCCTTAGACTTACTACTGCCTTTCATGAGCTCTGATGAGTATTCTTCCTCTGAAGAGGATGAGTATGTCACTGAGGAGCAAGTTGCTAAATACCTTGGAGCAATCATGAAGCTAAATGACAAGTTATTTGGAAATGAGACTTGGGAGGATGAACCTCCTTTGCTCACCAAAGAACTGGATGACTTGTCTAGGCAGAAACTGCCTCAAAAGAGGCAGGATCCTGGGAAGTTTTCTATACCTTGTACCATAGGCACCATGACCTTCAAGAAGGCCTTGTGTGACTTAGGGTCAAGTGTGAACCTCATGCCCCTCTCTGTAATGGAGAAATTAGGGATCTTTGAGGTGCAAGCTGCAAAAATCTCACTAGAAATGGCAGACAACTCAAGAAAACAAGCCCATGGACTTGTAGAGGATGTTCTGGTTAAGGTTGAAAACCATTACATTCCTACTGATTTCATAGTCCTAGAGACTGGGAAGTGCATGGATGAATCCATCATCCTTGGCAGACCATTCCTAGCCACAGCAAAGGCTGTGATTGATGTTGATAGAGGAGAGTTGATCATTCAAGTGAATGAAGAATCCATGGTGTTTAAGGCCCAAGGATATCCCTCTATCATCATGGAGAAGAAGCATGAAGAGCTTCTCTCAAAACAGAGCCAAGCAGAGCCCCCACAGTCAAACTCTAAGTTTGGTGTTGGGAGGCCACAACCAAAATCTAAGTTTGGTGTTGAAACCCCACATTCAAACTCTAAGTTTGGTGTTGGGAGGTTTCAACAAGGTTCTGAGTGTTTCTGAGGCTCCATGGGAGTCCTCTGTCAAGCTAATGACACTAAAGAAGCGCTTGTTGGGAGGCAACCCAATGTTATATTTTATATATTTTCTTTTGTTATTTTATGTTTTTTGTAGGTTGATGATCATAAGAAGTCACAAAAACAATGAAAAAAGCAAAAACAAAATGAAAAACAGGAAGAAAACAGCACACCCTGGAGGAAGATGCTGCTGGCGTTCAAACGCCAGTCAGCCTAGCAGTTGGGCGTTTAACGCCCAGTCTGGCACCTTTCTGGGCGTTTAACGCCAGAAAAGGGCACCAGACTGGCGTTAAACGCCAGTAAAGGGCAACAACCTGGCGTTAAACGCCAGGAATGGGCACCAGCCCGGCGTTTAACGCCAGAAATGGGTCAAAACGTGGATTTTGATGCCATTTGGTGCAAGGATGACTTTTCCTTGACACTACAGGATCTGTGGACCCCACAGGACCCTACCATCACTCTCTCTTCTTCCCCCATTCACCAATCACCTCAACACCTCTTCCCCAAAAACCCCTCACCTATCAAATCCCATCTTTCTCTTCACCACTCACATCCATCCTTCATAAAACCCCACCAACCTCACCCTTCAAATTCAAACCACTTTCCCTCCCAAACCCACCCTCAAATGGCCGAACCTTTACCCCCTCTCTCCTATAAATACCCTTCTTCAACCCTTCATTTTCACACAACCTAAAGACCACTTCTTCCCCCTTTGGCCGAACACACTACCCTCCCCCTCTTCCTCATTTCTTCTTCTTCTACTCCTTTCTTTCTTCTTTTGCTCGAGGACGAGCAAACATTTTAAGTTTGGTGTGGTAAAAGCGTTGCTTTTTCGTTTTTCCATAACCATTATGGCACCAAAGGCCGGAGAGACCTCTAAAAAGAGGAAAGGGAAAGCAAAAGCTTCCACCTCCGAGTCATGGAGATGGATAGATTCCTCTCAAAGGTGCATCAAGACCACTTCTATGAAGTTGTGGCCTTGAAGAAGGTGATCCCCGAAGTCCCCTTTTTACTCAAAAAGGGTGAATATCCGGAGATCCGCCATGAGATCCAAAGAAGAGGTTGGGAAGTTCTCACCAACCCCATTCAACAAGTTGGAATCTTGATGGTTCAAGAGTTCTATGCCAATGCATGGATCACAAAGAACCATGACCAAAGTGTGAACCCGAATCCAAAGAATTATCTTACTATGGTTCGGGGGAAATACTTGGATTTTAGTCCGGAGAGTGTGAGGGTGGCGTTCAACTTGCCTATGATGCAAGGAGATGAGCATCCTTTCACTAGAAGGGTCAACTTTGATCAAAGGTTGGACCAAGTCCTCACAGTCATATGTGAAGAGGGCGCACAATGGAAGCAAGATTCAAGAGGAAAGCCGGTCCAATTGAGAAGGCATGACCTCAAGCCCGTGGCTAGAGGATGGTTAGAGTTCATACAACGCTCAATCATTCCCACTAGCAACCGGTCCGAAGTTACCATAGACCGGGCCATCATGATCCATAGTATCATGATTGGAGAGAAAATAGAGGTTCATGAGGTTATAGCTCAAGAACTCTATAAAGTGGCAGACAAGACCTCCCCTGTGGCAAGGTTAGCCTTTCCTCACCTCATTTGTCACCTCTGTTATTCAGTTGAAGTTGACATAGAGGGTGACATCTCCATTGATGAGGACAAGCCCATCACCAAGAAAAGGATGGAGTATACAAGGGACCCTACTCATCATGAGATCCCTGAGATTCCTCAAGGAATGAGTTTTCCTCCACAAAACTATTGGGAGCAACTGAATACCTCCCTAGGAGAGTTGAGTTCCAACATGGGACAACTAAGGGTGGAGCACCAAGAACACTCCATCATCCTTCATGAGATTAGAGAAGATCAAAGAATCATGAGGGAGGAGCAACAAAGGCAAGGAAGAGACATTGAGGAGCTCAAGCACTCCATAGGACCTTCAAAAGCAAGGAAGAGCCGCCATCACTGAGGTGGACCCATTCCTTGATTTCCTTGTTATTTATTCTTCTGTTTTTCGAATTTTATGCTTTATGTTATCCATGTTTGTGTCTTATGATCATTAGTGTCTTAGTGTCTATGCCTTAAAGTTATGAATGTCCTATGAATCCATCACCTTTCTTCAATAAAAACGTGCTTAATTGAAAAGGAAAGAGTTGC
The DNA here is from genome assembly GCF_014773155.1 of Arachis stenosperma. Lineage (NCBI taxonomy): Eukaryota > Viridiplantae > Streptophyta > Magnoliopsida > Fabales > Fabaceae > Arachis > Arachis stenosperma. The sequence goes on from NC_080377.1 coordinate 46,733,108, forward strand.
ATGAATTTTGAATTTTATAATAGTTTAATTATTTTGATGTGGTGGCAATATTTTTGTTCCCTGAATGTATGTGTAAACAGTGCATATGTATCTTGAATTTGTGGTTCATGAATGTTGGCTCTTGAAAGAATGATGAAAAAGGAGACATGTTACTGAGGATCTGAAAAATCAATAAAATGATTCTTGAAGCAAGAAAAAGCTATTCAAAAAAAAAAAAAAAAAAAAAAAAAGAGAAAAAAACCGAAAAAAAAAAAAAATCGAAAAAAAAGAAAGAAAAGAAAGAAAAAGAAAAGAAATAAAGTTGTGATCCAAGGCAAATAAGAGTGTGCTTAAGAACCCTGGACACCTCTAATTGGGACTTTAGCAAAGCTGAGTCACAATCTGAAAAGGTTCACCCAATTATGTGTCTGTGGCATGTATGTATCCGGTGGTAATACTGGAAGACAGAGTGCTTTGGGCCACAGCCAAGACTCAATAAATAGCTATGTTCAAGAATCATCATACTTTACTAGGAGAATCATTAACACTATCTGGACTCTGAGTTCCTAAAGAAGCCAACCATTCTGAATTTCAAGGGATAGATTGAGATGCCAAAACTGTTCAGAGACAGAAGGTTAAAAGCCCCGCTCATCTAATTAATACTGATCTTCACAGATGTTTTTGGAATTCATTGCATATTCTCTTCTTTTGATCTTATTTGATTTTCAGTTGCTTGAGGACAAGCAACAATTTAAGTTTGGTGTTGTGATGAGCGGATAATTTGTATACTTTTTGGCATTGTTTTTAGTATGTTTTTGATATCTTTTAGTTAGATTTTAGTACATTTTTATTAGTTTTTATTTAAAATTCACTTTTCTGGACTTTACTATGAGTTTGTGTGTTTTTCTGTGATTTCAGGTATTTTCTGGCTGAAATTGAGGGACCTGAGCAAAAATCTGATTCAGAGACCAAAAAGGACTGCAGATGCTGTTGGATTCTGACCTCCCTGCACTCGAAGTGGATTTTCTGGAGCTACAGAAGCCCAATTGGCGCGCTCTCAACGGCGTTGGAAAGTAGACATCCAAGGCTTTCCAGCAATATATAATAGTCCATACTTTGTCCAAGATTTGATGGCCCAAACCCGCGAAGCAATCCGGCCTCAGGAATTCCAGCGTTAAACGCCGGAACAGGAATAAAAGTTGGAGTTAAACGCCCAAACTGGCATGGGAGCTGGCGTTTAACTCCAGAAAAGGTCTCTACACGAATTTCCTTGATTGCTCAGCCCAAGCACACACCAAGTGGGCCCGGAAGTGGATTTTTATGTCATTTACTCATTTCTGTACACCTTAGGTTACTAGTTTACTATTAATAGGACCTTTTACTATTGTATTAGTAGACTTTGGTAGCTATCTTCACTTTTATGCTATCTTAGATCTTTGGGAGGCTGGCCATTCGGCCATGCCTGGACCTTATGCTTATGTATTTTCAACGGTGGAGTTTCTACACACCATAGATTAAGGGTGTGAAGCTCTGCTGTACCTCGAGTATTAATGCAATTACTATTGTTCTTCCATTCAATTCCGCTTGTTCTTTTACCAAGATATCACTTGTTCTTCAACATGATGATGGTGATGATTGACGCCCATCACCACTCTCACCTATGAACAAGGTGACTGACAACCATTCTTGTTCTACAAGCATTCGAGGCTTAGTGAATATCTCTTGGATTCTTCGGAGTCTTCGTGGTATAGGCAGGACCTGATGGCAGCATTCAAGAGAATCCGGAAGGTCTAACCTTGTCTGTGGTGTTCTGAGTATGATTCAATGACTGAATGACTGTGACGTGCTTCAAACCCTGAGGGCGGGGGCGTTAGTGATAACGCAAAAGAATCACTGGATTCTATTCCGCGCCTGATTGAGAACCGACAGATGAATTCCGCTATGCCGTGACAGGACATATGCAATCGCTTTCACTGAGAGGATGGGAGGTAGCTGCTGACAACAGTGAGACCCTACACGAGCTTGCCATGGAAAGGAGTAAGAAGGATTGGATGAAGGCTGTAGGAAAGCAGAGAGACGGAAGGGAAGGCATCTTCATACACTTGTCTGAAGCTCTTACACCAATGATATACATAAGTATCACTATCTTTATCTTTTATGTTATTTTCGTTCATCATCATCATATACATTTGAGTTTGCCTGACTAAGATTTACAAGATGACCATAGCTTGCTTCAATACTAACAATCTCCGTGGGATCGACCCTTACTCACGTAAGGTTTTATTACTTGGACGACCCAGTGCACTTGCTGGTTAGTTGTGCGAAGTTGTGTAATGCCATGGTATTGAGCCACCAAGTTCTTGGAGCCATTACCGGGGATTATTTGAGTTGTGAAAAAGTATTGTTCACAATTTCGCGCACCAATAGTCTTCAGAGCTCATGAATGGCAGAAGAAGATTTAATGGAATCTCTATGGTCTCTATATGAGCCTCAAATTCCTTTGGATCCTTAATAGGAAACTCCTTCTTGCTTGAGGGACGTCCCAGGAGGTCTTCCTTACTAGGATTTTCATCCTCCTCCTCCCTTGTGCATTCGGCCATATTGATTATATCAATGGCCTTGCACTCTCCTTTTGGATTCTCTTCTGTATTGCTTGGGAGAATACTGGGAGGAGTTTCAATGACTTTCTTACTCAGCTGGCCCACTTGTGCCTCCAGATTTCTGATGGAGGATCTTGTTTCACTCATGAAACTGAAAGTGGCCTTTGACAGATCAGAGACTAGATTAGCTAAATTAGAAGTGTTTTGTTCAGAATTCTCTGTCTGTTGCTGAGAAGATGATGGAAAAGGCTTGCTATTGCTCAGCCTATTGCGTCCACCATTGTTAAAGCATTGTTGAGGCTTTTGTTGATCCTTCTATGAGAAATTTGGATGATTTCTCCATGATGAGTTATAGGTGTTTCCATAAGGTTCACCCATGTAATTAACCTCTGCCATGGCAGGGTTCTCAGGATCATAAGCTTCTTCAGAAGCTGCCTCCTTAGTACTGTTGGATGCATGTTGCCATCCATTCAGATTTTGGGAGATCATGTTGACCTGTTGAGTCAACACTTTGTTCTGAGCCAATATGGCATTCAGAGCATCAATTTCAAGAACTCCTTTCTTTTGAGGTATCCCATTATTCACGGAATTCCTCTCAGAAGTGTACATGAATTGGTTGTTTGCAACCATATCAATGAGTTCTTGAGCCTCTTCAGGCATTTTCTTTAGGTGAATAGATCCACCTGCAGAGTGGTCTAATGACATTTTTGAAAATTAAGATAGACCATAATAGAATATATCTAATATGGTCCATTCTAAAAACATGTCAGATGGACATCTTTTGGTCAGCTGCTTGTATCTTTCCCAAGCTTCATAGAGGGATTCACCATCTTTTTGTTTGAAGGTTTGAACATCCACTCTCAGCTTGCTCAGCTTTTGAGGAGGAAAGAATTTATCTAAGAAAGCTGTGACCAGCTTATCCCAGGAGTCAAGGCTATCCTTAGGTTGTGAATCCAACCATATTCTAGCTCTGTCTCTTACAGCAAAAGGGAAAAGCATGAGTCTGTAGACTTCAGGATCAACTCCATTCGTCTTTACAGTATCACAGATCTGCAAGAACTCAGTTAAAAACTGATAAGGATCTTCAGATGGAAGTCCATAAAACTTGCAGTTTTGTTGCATTAAAGCAACTAGTTGAGGCTTAAGCTCAAAATTATTGGCTCCAATGGCAAGAATGGAGATGCTTCTTCCATCAAATTTGGACGTTGGCTTTGTGAAGTCACCAAGCATTCTCCTTGCATTATTATTATTTTCGGCTGCCATCTCCTTCTCTTGTTCGAAAATTTCTGAAAGGTTGTTTCTGGATTGTTGTAATTTAGTTTCTCTTAGTTTCCTTTTCAGAGTCCTTTCAGGTTCAGGATCAATTTCAACAAGAGTGCCTTTTTCCCTGTTCCTACTCATATGAAAGAGAAGAAAACAAGAAAAGAAGAGGAATCCTCTATGTCACAGCATAGAGATTCCTTTATGTTAGTAGAAAAAGAAAGGGGAGAAGAATGTAGAAGAGTGGGTTCGGATTTTTAGATGAAGAGAGGTGAAGAGAATTGTTAGTAATTAAATAATTAAATAGAATAAGAAAAGAGAGGGAGAATTTCGAGAATAATTTTGAAAAAAAAAAGGTTAGTAATTTCGAAAATTAGAGATAAGATGTAATTAAAATTAAAACATGAAACAATTAGTTAATTAAAAAGAATTTTTGAAAAAGGGGTGAGATATTTTTGAAAATTAGAGAGGGAAAAGTAGTTAGGTGGTTTTGAAAAAGATAAGAAACAAACAAAGAGTCAAATAGTTAGTTGAAAAAGATGTTAGAATCAAATTTGAAAAGATAAGAAGATAAGAAGTTTAGATAAGATATTTTGAAATCAAATTTTGAAAAAGATAAAATTTTTGAAAAAGATAAGATAAGAGATAAAAAGATTTAATTTAAAAATTTGAAATTACTTACTTCACTAACAAGAAACTACAAGATAAGATTCTAGAACTTAAAGATTGAACCTTTCTTAACAAGAAAGTAACAAACTTCAAATTTTTGAATCAATCACATTAATTGTTAGTGAATTTTCGAGAATATGATATAAAGATAAGAAAAAGATTTTGAAAATATTTTGAAAAAGATTTTTTTTTGAAATTTTTGAAAAATAGAAAAAAATGAAAAAGATATGATTTTTGAAAAAGATTTTGAAAAGATAAGATTTTTAAAATTGAAATTTTGACTTGACTTGTAAGAAACAACTAATTTTAAAAATTTTTGACCAAGTCAACCCAAAAATTTGAAAATTTGGAGGAAAATAAGGAAAAGATATTTTTTTGATTTTTGAATTTTTAATTATGAGAGAGAAAAACAACAAAAATACTCAATGCATGAAATTTTTAGATCAAAACAATGAATGCATGCAAGAATGCTATGAATGTCAAGATGAACACCAAGAACACTTTGAAGATCATGATGAACATCAAGAACATAATTTTGAAAAATTTTTTATGCAAAGAAAACATGCAAGACACCAAACTTAGAAATCTTTAATGCATGTACTCTAACAAACGAAAAATGCATATGAAAAACAACAACAACACAAAACAAGAAAACATCAAGATCAAACAAGAAGACTTGTCAAGAACAACTTGAAGATCATGAAGAACATCATGAATGCATGAATTTCGAAAAATGCAAGAAATTTTTTTTAAGCATACAATTGACACCAAACTTAAAAATTGACCCAAGACTCAAACAAGAAATACAAAATATTTTTGGTTTTTATGATTTTCTAATTTTTTTGTATTTTTATTAATTTTGTTTTTCGAAAATATTCTTTAGAAAAACGAAAATAGAAGAAAAATTTTGAAAACTTTTTGAAAAGAAAAAAAAAAAGAAAATTACCTAATCTGAGCAACAGGATGAACCGTCAGTTGTCCATACTCGAACAATCCCCGGCAACGGCGCCAAAAACTTGGTGGACGAAATTGTGATCAACAATGATGGCTCTTTGGCATGTGCCTAAAAACTAACTCAGCACTTTCTTTTCATAACTTCGTTCAACTTAACCAGCAAGTGTACTGGGTCATCCAAGTAATACCTTACGTGAGTAAGGGTCGATCCCACAGAGATTGTTGGTATGAAGCAAGCTATGGTCACCTTGTAAATCTCAGTTAGGCAGATTAAATTGATTTATGGATTTTCGAATAATTAATAATAAATAGAAAATAAAAAGGGATAGAAATACTTATGTAAATCAATAGTGGGAATTTTAGATAGGCGTGTGGAGATGCTGTGCTCCTTTCGAATCTCTACTTTCTTATTGCTTTCATCCAATCCTTCTTACTCCTTTCCATGGCAAGCTGTATGTAGGGCATCACCGTTGTCAATGGCTACATCCCATCCTCTCAGTGAAAATGGTCCTATGCTCTGTCACAGCATGGCTAATCATCTGTCGGTTCTCAATCAGGTTGGAATAGAATCCCTTGATTCTTTTGCGTCTGTCACTAACGCCCAGCCTTCAGGAGTTTGAAGCTCGTCACAGTCATTCAATCCCAGAATCCTACTCGGAATACCACAGACAAGGTTTAGACCTTCCAGATTCTCATGAATGCCGCCATCAATTCTAACTTATACCACGAAGATTCTGTTGGGGAATCTAAGAGATATGCGCCCGGCCTAAGGTAGAACGGAAGTGGTTGTCAGTCACGCGCGTTCATAGGTGATAATGATGATGAGTGTCACGGATCATCACATTCATCAAAGTGTTGTGCAACGTATATCTTGGAATAAGAATAAATGAGAATTGAATAGAAAGTAATAATAATTGTATTGAAACTTGAGGTACAGCAGAGCTCCACACCCTTAATCTATGGTGTGTAGAAACTCCACCGTTGAAAATACATAAGTGAAAGGTTCAGGCATGGCCGAATGGCCAGCCCCCATGGTCTAAGGACTAGGCGTCCAGAGATGTTCCTTAGATCTAAAGTGATCAAAAGATTACTAATACATTAGTAAAAAGTCTTATTTATACTAAACTAGCTACTAGGGTTTACATGAGTAAGTAATTGATGCATAAATCCACTTCCGGGGCCCACTTGGTGTATGCTTGGGCTGAGCTTGATCTATCTACGAGCTGAGGCTTCTCTTGGAGTTGAACTCCAAGTTATAACGTGTTTTGGGCGTTCAACTCCGGATCATGACGTGTTTTTGGCGTTTAACTCCAGACAGCAGCATGTACTTGGCGTTCAATGCCAAGTTACGTCGTCAATTTCCGAATAAAGTATGGACTATTATATATTGCTGGAAAGCTATGGATGTCTACTTTCCAACGCCGTTGAGAGCGCCCCATTTGGAGTTTTGTAGCTCCAGAAAATCCATTTTGAGTGTAGGGAGGTCAGATTCCAACAGCATCAGCAGTCCTTTTGTCAGCCTTTTTCAGAGTTTTGCTCAAGTCCCTCAATTTCAGCCAGAAATTACCTGAAATCACAGAAAAACACACAAACTCATAGTAAAGTCTAGAAATGTGAATTTAACATAAAAACTAATGAAAACATCCCTAAAAGTAGCTTGAACTTACTAAAAATTACCTAAAAATAATGCCAAAAAGCGTATAAATTATCCGCTTATCACAGAACCCCTGGCCAATGCCACCGCTCAAAGAAGTCAAAAATTCCTATATAGGAACATTATTACGAGGTTCGAGGTACCATACTCCATCACCACGGACAACGGTACCCAATTTACAGAGGCAGGCTTCAGAAAATTGGTGGCTGACTTGAACATAAAACACTAGTTCACCTCCGTCGAACATCCCCAAGCCAATGGACAAGCCGAAGTGGCCAACAAAGTTATATTGGCCGAACTAAAGCAGAGGCTACAAGAAGCAAAAGGAGCTTGGGCCGAGGAACTCCCACAAGTCCTATAGGCATATCGAACAACCCCCCATTCTACTACAAACGAATCACCATTCCGACTGGCATATGGAGCGGAGGCAATGATTCCAATAGAAATCGAAGAAGGATATCCCCAAGTAGTCCACTACAACGAACGAGCAAACTCCCAACTTCAGAGAGAAGAGCTCGACTTGTTACCCGAAATCCAAGAAAGAGCTCGGATCAGGGAAGAAGCTCTAAAACGACGAATGGCCTCCAGATATAATCTAAAGGTAGTGCTGAGAAGTTTTGCAGAGAATGATCTCATCCTAATCAGAAATGACATTGGAACAGCTCGACCCGGAGAAGGAAAGCTGGCAGCAAACTGGAAAGGACCCTACCGAGTCATTGAAGTACTGGGGAAGGGCTACTACAGACTGTCCGAGCTTGATGGACGAGAGCTTCATCGATCATGGCACGCCTGCAACCTAAGAAGGTACTACAGTTAGAAAAGGTAAAGGATCTCACTAAATGGATGCGCTCTTTTTCCTGAAAAAGTTTTTTAATGAGGCACCATGTAGAGACCTAGATCATACCCGACTTAAAGGGACAAGGAAAATCCCACATGTATATATTTGCATTTTTTCTTTGAATAAAGTTTACTTAGATATTCTACAAAATTCCAAGACGCATTAATATGAAGTATTTATCGTCCGATTATAAAGCAACAGGTCGGCAGAAAGTGAAAAACAAATTCACTACGCTACCACGATAAAGACAATCGTCCGATAAAGGTGAAAACGCGATTCACCCAAAAGACGATATAAAGACGCCAACCATTTCCTACAAATCGGCAAAGATGAACACAGAATAATGTAAGAAGTTATCGAAAACAATCCAAAAAAAGAACCTGACGAGGTCTTACGGATAGCTAATATAATAACTTAAAAGACTGGCCGACGTTCAGAAGTCGGACCAAGTCAACCCAAGTTATAAGTAAACCCTGGAAAGAGGTCTGGCCAACCCTATTAAAGAGGATTACTTTAACTTAGAAGGGCCTGACATAACAAAGTCAGCCCCAACTAAAAAGTTATATAAGTAGTCCCTGAAAGAGATCTGACAAAGATCCAAGAAAGAGGACTACAAAAAATAACTTAAAGGAGACCAACACAACCAAGTCGGACTCCTATCACTAAAAAAGTTATACAAGTAGTCCCTGAAAGAGATCTGACAAAGATCCAAGAAAGAGGACTACGAAAAATAACTTAAAGGAGACCGACACAACCAAGTCGGACTCCTATCACTAAAAAAGTTATACAAGTAGTCCCTGAAAGAGATCTGACAAAGATCCAAGAAAGAGGACTACGAAAAAATAACTTAAAGGAGACCGACACAACCAAGTTGGACTCCTATCACTAAAAAGTTATACAAGTAGTCCCTGAAAGATATCTGATAAAGATCCAAGAAAGAGGATTACGCCATAACTTAAAGGAGACCGACATAACGAAGTCGGACTCCTGCTACTAAAAAGTTATACAAGTAACCCCTGAAAGAGATCTGATAAAGATCCAAGAAAGAGGATTACAGATATAACTCAGAAGGGACCGACCTAAACGAAGTCGGACTCCTACGAACAAAAGTAATCCCTGAAAGAGATCTGATAAAGATCCAAGAAAGAGGATTACGCCATAACTTAAAGGAGACCGACATAACGAAGTCGGACTCCTGCTACTAAAAAGTTATACAAGTAACCCCTGAAAGAGATCTGATAAAGATCCAAGAAAGAGGATTACAGATATAACTCAGAAGGGACCGACCTAAACGAAGTCGGACTCCTACGAACAAAAGTAATCCCTGAAAGAGACCTGATGAAGGTCCACGAAAGAGGATTATAGAAATCAACGCAAAGAAATCAGTTGAAGAAACACCAAAAATACCTACAAAAACGAGAAAACAAGTCGGATCCACACAATTACAGAGGATCCAAGCTACAAACGATAAGCACGAGGCAATCCAAAAAGGTCAAACTGCAAAGTCCAACGTTCTCAGAAAACAAAAGAAAATATCAAAAACCTTGATATGATCTACAAAGTTTTAAAGCCTCGGAGGCCATCAAAAAAGGATAACGAGCTACTTTTGTTTTTCAAAAGGTTGCCAGAAGAAACAACCAGAAAACGGTAGCAAATAAATAAAAAGTTTTAAGAGCCCACAAGCCGGGCCAACTAACATGAGAATCCAGAAAAAAGATCAGCAAACATCAGGAGCATCCTTGGCAGTATCAGGACAAGGAGAAGGAGGACGAGTCTGAATAGGCACGGCATCTATAGCTCCATCCTCCCGGTTTAGAACTTGGCAATCCGAATCAGGTGCAACCGGAGGAGCAGAAGAAGTCGACACTTTGGCAGAAGACACAGGAGGAGGATCAGCATCATCATCACCCTCGTCATCAAGGACAATCTTGCCATCTCTGACAACATTGTCTAAACTAAAAAGGGTGAGATCGGCCTCGGGAGCAATGACCCGAACTTGCTCCTTCAAGTTCTCGTAAGCAGCAGTCACGCTGCCGACAAGATGACCTTGGAGCTCAGAATAATCCTCCCGAGCACTGTCCAACTCCCCCCTCAGACGCATCACCTCCCAATAAGTTGTGACATAACTATCTTTATGCATCAGGGCTGTGTCCTTGGCCAACCTCAAAGAAGCCGCCAATGAAAGGGAACTCGCCTTCTCATTCTCTAGATCCTTCTCTAACTTGTTCACCTTTAATTCGAGCTCCTCCTTTAGCCCCCTCATCCGGTCAAACTCTTGCTTTGCCTCCTCCATAAATGCCTTGGTGGCATGAAGAGGGAGACTTTGAGCAGTCCGGTGTATAGCGGCCGCCATAAACGCCATCTGCACGTGATTCCGGGCCATAAATTCCAAATGGTGGAGGATGGACACATCGTCCATCGAGAGGGTACCATAGGGCCCAATCTGTTGATCTATGAACTCGATGGCATTGAAGTCAGGGGCATTAAGGTCGAAAGGCTCAACCGTCTTTTGCTTCTTACTTGGAGGGGCAGCAGATGGAACGACAGAGGTAGGGTGAGGATCCACCAAGCGGACCCGAGGTGTCGGAATCACTTTCTTCACCAGGGGGGAACTCGGCACTGATGGCTTCTTGCACACTTGGGAGGACCCCTCCCCAGCCACCTTGGCGGCAATATTCCTGGCAGCAGTCGCCTTCTGTGCCCTTTTAAAAGCTCTCATAGATTCATTATTCTTCATTGCCTCTGCAAAAAAAACAAGAAGTCAAGCTACAAATTGAACAAGTCAGAAATACAGCTACAAGTAAACATAAAACAGATAGCAAAGAAAACACAAGATACCCAGTTCAGTTTGAAGAAGAGAAGGATTGGTTAGAAATTTCTTTGTATCAAGATGGGGAGGCTGACCCCAGCGCTCTTCCAAAACGGTCACAAAGGCCCGCTCAGCCTCATCCAACATGTCCCAAGAATACCTGGAGACCCTCACATCTTTTTGCCATTCCAGGGGAAAGGCAGGCTCATCATTTTCGTACAGAAAAAAGGGCCGAGCTCCTTCAACAGCTCGGACCTTGAAAAAGTAGTTTTTAAAATCACGGAATGACTCGTCAAACATGGAAAAGACCTTCTTTCCTTGGGTAGAGCGAAAGGAGACCCAAGCTGCCTTCTTTTTTACCACTCCGGGCTTAGTCAAGACAAACAGATAGAAAAAGAGAGATTGGGAAGCAGGGATACCAAAACCATTGCACAACAATTGAAAAATCTTTATAAAATCCCAGGAATTAGGGTGAAGTTGAGAGGGGGCAATATTACAAGACCATAACAAGTCGGTTTCAAATTAAGTAAAAGGAAGGGTAATACCCAGCGGACCAAAGAAAAAGTCATAAACATAAAAGAAAGGGCGACCATCAACAACCCGAGTTGAAAAACAGACTCTCTCGTCAGAAGAAGGAGGGACAAGTTCATAGTTCTTCTCATCACCGGAATTGCTACAGACACTATGAAACTGCCTAAGCTGAGCACAAAACTCAGAATCAGCCAGCGAGACACACGGGAGTACCATGGAGTCCACCCAATCGGCCATACCCGCAGGAACCTGGGAAGGCATCTCTACAACGTTATTTCGGGAAGACATGAGGCCAACTAAATCCTACAAAAAGAAAAGGAGAGTGGATTACTTAAAAACATCTCAAACATGGGTCAAAACATCTCAAACAGACGAATTAACCAAAAAGGGAAAAACCCTAAGACTCAAGAGAAGAAGTCTTGGAGCATCCCTTGGAGGTAGTAAACAAGAAGGGTCCTCAAAATCATTTCTACAATCTACATCTCGGCACTCATCAGAATAAAGTCCAGAAAAGAAAGCAAAGGAAGCAAAAAACGCAAAAAATCCACTCTTCTACAGTTTATCAGGAAAAGCATTGCTCCTACAGTTTACCAACACTACTGCTACAGTTCATCAGAATACCAAAAAAGCCAATGGAAAAACAGCAAAGGCACAAACTTTGCAAAATCAAGCAAAAATCATCATCCAAGGCACAAACAGAAACAGCGACAACATGCAAAAGAAAAAGATTCAAGCAAACAAAAAGATTCGCACCGAAAAAGAGAAAAAAACATAGCATGCAACAAGTCGAGCACGATAAAAACAGAAAGATCCAAACTTTCTCCAAAAGGAAGATCAAAAGGAAACTCCATCGCAAAATCAGAAATAAACGAGGAAACACGAAATGGGACTAACCTGGAGAATAGAAGAAAACCTCGAAGAAAGTTGAAAAGCAGAAGCAACAAAGCCACCCCCTCGAAAGTGGAAGAATGCAAAGACAGAAGGAGAAAATGCGGAACAAGCCCTCTTCCGAAAATGCAGTAGCAAAACAAACGTCACAAAGAAGAAACTACAAACTCTGGGTAAGAAACAGAAAATGAGAGAGTAAAGGGAGGAGTTACGGAGAAGAAGTGAAGAAGAGAAACCGTTTTTTGATTGAGAGATTCAAAATAAAAGCCAAGAGAGAATGGGGCAATTAATGCCAATTAAATGCGGATATTAAAACCGCTTGCGTTCCAAAAAAAAAGCGCTAATACAAAAAGCGCGCGCTTTTAGAGGAAAACGTTCTACATTCAAAAAGACTCTACAAAGAAAGGAATCGACAAAATGCTTGAGTTCGACTTCACTGAAGAAAGGACCGAAGTCAAAAGACTCGGCCTCGAAAAAAGAAGACCGAGCTCAAGCAGGGGCACTGTTCATACCCTGGGTCGAGCTGTCCGACCCGGGATGTTCTACAGACAAAGCGACCGACCTCTTCAGGTCAGGACAACCCGACCTCTTCTCAAAGAGCTTGGCCAAGTCACAGGAAAGCCCAAACAAAGGGCCCAAATAGAGGAACACGTCCCAAATCCAAGGGCAGCCCAAGCCCATAGAGATAAAAGTGGTTCCCTTAAAGATGACCTCACTTAAAGATAAGATAAGATAACTAACTTATCTTATCCAGAGGAGGCCACATCTCACCATTATAAATACACTGGAGCACCCAGGTATAACTCATACTCTGATTCTACTCAATACCTGCTTAATACCCTTGCTAACTTAAGCATCGGAGTCTCTTGCAGGTACCCCCCACCCTCCCGGGACGAAGGATCAGCACCACTACCAAGTCCAACAAGTCGGACACACTAGCTCCGGCCGATGCCCACCTGCTGGACACGTCGGTTCCGACCAACACAGACGATCTCCTCCGAGATCGACCTACAGTTTCAGGTAACCCCCAGAACAGTTACCATACTGAGAACCTTCGGTTCTCATACCATATGTTGTTGTTGTTGTTTTTTAGACGCAGGTTGCAAATCCATCTCGGTGAGATTGCGGATATGGTGACAGAGCGGAGTATGGTTCTTCCCTGGTTTATTTCTGTTTTATTTTGTTGTAGTACTTTCTCTCACCCTTTTTGTTTTAGACTTTATAGCCTTAGAGGCTTACTTGAGAGATAAGTTGTATAAGCTGTTTTAACTCTGAAACTCTGTATTTTTCTGTTTGTAACTAGTCGGCTTAAACTCCGCAAGCTGCGGCTAGTTCCCTATGATTAATATACTCTTACATCTATATATGTTTTATTCTCTTGCATCTATAACTATGAGAAAAGCAATATTTGTAACAAAAAAATTGTTACAGAAAACCAGATATTTGAAACAAAAATAATTTGTAACAAAAAAAATGACCATTGCAGTATGTCTCGTTACAAAAAGTTTTTGTAACAAAAAATGGAACTGTTACAATTCAAAGTAATATTTTGTAACAATTTTTTTGATACAAAAACCGAAATTCGTTACAAAAGTGATAGCGAATTTTGATCTTCAAAATATTTTTGGTAACAATATATTTTTTTCTATCATAAAATTTTGTTACAAAATATAACTTGATTTTGCAATATTTTTTTCTTTAGTTACAAAAGCACAATATTTATTTTGTAATATTTTTTAATACAAATTACATGTATAATTTACTAAAGTAATTTTTTAATTAACTGATATATTAACTACTTTACTTCGGAGGTCAACATTTATATAATATGAAAAAACACAGATAATTTAAACATGCTTCATTTAACTAAAATTGTTTTAAAAATAACATTAGTGTCTATATTGATCAGTTCTACAAGTTATATTTCTTACACAGTTTCAACCAAAAATTAAAAGTCTAACATGGATTAATGTCTCTATGAATCAAAATATTCTTGAGTCATTTAAGTAGCATGTTGTCACCATTTTAGCACCCTTGTAAATGAGAAAAACCGAAACAAAAAATTAGAAACAAGATATAACACTAATTATAATTTTTTCTATTAACTTTTATCCAAAATTTTTATGCAAAATCTATCCTAAAACTTGGATATTTTCACTGCCTACAGTTCCATCATAAACAACCAATTCATTACTTATTTCTCAGCCATTACACAAACAAATTTATCAAACTAAATAATATGACATTTGTCATTTCTCAACCATGACACAAGTAAAATGTAATAAATAGATCCATATACAATTAAACTATACTAATAATATATGAATCATCTATGAATATATGTGACAAATAAGTTAGCTAACAGTCATTTAAAAACCTTATTATGTGTGACATTCATGAAAAGGCTAAAGAATTGAAAAATAGATTCATATGCAAGCACATTCACATACAAGCCCTGCATATTCCGATATATCAATAATACTTGTAAAGTACAAGCACATAATTGACATTATATAATTTTAGCCTGATAATATATCAATTCAAAATAACCAATAACTTGGTGAACAAAACTGTAATGTTAAAACTGTAATGCACCTTTCCACGAGAAACACCAAGTAAAGCAGCTCCTCCTTTCTCAAAACCCTCTTGGGAATCAACTGGATGGAAGTGATTTGAATTAACTTCTTTAATCCTTCTTTTTCTTTGCGAACCAGGCTTTTTCCCATGATGAATCGAGTCATAATATCCTTTTATGGTAGTCTCAAAATCATCTTGCCCTCCAACTCGTGGTTTTGCATGTCAGGTACCAACAAAATATAGATTATTCAAGCAACCAAAATAATTGGCAAGAGACAAAAAAATCAACTTCACATATAAATCATCTCAACTTTAATGCTGTGGAGAAAAATAAAATGAATCAACAAAAACTAACAGATCTAAAACATATTCTGAAAGCACTTGGAAGAAGATAGATAGCTCACCAGCATAAAGGGACTTTTCTGCATTTAGTTGAGACCATTGACCTGTGTCAGACCAACGGTTGCATAATTTCTCCATGTTTGCAATATCAAAGTCCTTTCAGGTAAATAAATAAAGTAAATCGTCCCCCTTCCTCAAACAAAAACCCGTTATCACTTGGTGCAAAGTAGCCAAGGTGGGATGGTTGACAAAAACAAAAACTCTTTATCACTATTAAATTGCTGGTTCGCTTTCAAAGTTACTGTTTCATTTTAAAACTCAGATTTTCAGCTAGTAGTTTAGTATTTCAAAATTCAACCCTTTTAATACCTCTCAAAACCAATTCCAAATCAACCAGTTCACCATTACTACAATATATCAATCAACCAGCTTAGCGGCAACCAATCCAATGTAATCCACCAAAATTCAGAATTCTCAATAATTATTCATTAAACAATTCGCAAATCCACATAATCAATCAATATCACTAATCAACAATTTCAAACACATTTCACAGGCACAATTCAACATCCATATCATTAATTAATCACTCACAACAATTAAACCTATTTACAATTATTCAATAAATCTTTTGGGCATTCTTAAATTAAAACCATTTAAAATTAAACCCCCTACCTCGATGTCTCAATTAAAAGAAACCAGAGGTGAGGTTACAACATGGCAGCAGCGATAGCATTAATTCCCACAGAAACAGCAACAGCTCCGACACCTCTTATAACAGCTACGTCATTATAAATTGCAATTATAGCGGCTAAAACAGTTTCAAGAAACCCAAGACAAGGACATATACAAAAATCGAATCAGAACAAGTGTGGCAAAGACAGAGAAACATGTAAATGGACTAGAATCGAAGAAAAGTTCATACCAAAACTATTAGCGATAGCTCTTGTATTGGCTCCCGACGGCGATATAGGGCTTTAGTGATGGTTGAGCAACAGGAAGAAATAAATGGAGACACGACGAGTTGTATGGAGTCCGATTAGCAACCATGGCAGACCTCTTTGGGAGTAGCAACAATCACAGTTTTAGTAACTAACAAAGAACGGAATGGAAACAAGATAGCAGAAATAGGATAACAATAGAGTAAAAGTGGAAGTAGAACAAGTTAAAGGAGCGGAGGACCTAAACCAAAATAGAGGTAGTAAAGACACCTCCATCAATGATTCCAGCGTGGAGCTCAGTGGTGGTCATGGCAGCTTCCGACGATCCTAGCGACGGCAATGGCAGTGGTGGTGGCCTCCGGCATCCTCCTTCGCGTCTCTCTCTATCTGGTTCTGCTTCTCAACAGTGACAACGCAGGGCAAGGCGAACGCGCAAACAGCACCCCTCCTCTTCTTCTTCGTGGATAGGACGAGGACTACAGCGGCAACGGCGATGCTGGAGGCTTCAGTGGTGACCGAAACAGACCTCTCCTCCTCTTCTCGTCGCATCTCCTTCCTCTGTCCCTCTTCCCCCTTCTCTGTTTCTTCCCCACCTTTTTCTTTCTATTCCCCCCTTCGAGCTTCCCTTTTCTGAGTGTGTGTGACTAATTTAGGGCACAAATTAGGAAATTGTGATATTAGAGTTTAAATGAGGAATTGTGACTAATTTTTAGGATTTAGAGCCTCCTCTTTCCTTTGTTTCTGTTTGCCTTTCTCTTACTTTCTTTCGTTTCTTTTTGCTGGCCAAGTGTTTTGGAAAAGGGGAGGGCTGGCGGCTAGGTTTAGGGGGTGGGGTGAGTGCGAGTTGTATTAGGGTTAAGGTTTGGATAATTTAAATATTTTTAATAAAAATAAGGGTAATTAAAAATTAATTTTAATTTAGTATTAATTATATAAAAATATTATTTAACTATAAATTTTTTTAAAATATTTTTAAATAAATACACTAATTTTAAGAATTAGAGAAAATTAAATTAATTATTCTCAAAGATTATTTTATTATTAATTTATAAATTATTTTTAAATAAACATTAATTAAGATAAAATTAGAGATAATCAAGTTAATTTTTTATTCATAAAAATATCAAATATTTAAATTAAATTATATAAATTTTTTATTTTTTTTAAATTACTAAAATTTTAAATTATAAATAAAAAATATCCTGTTTAATATAAAAATCTTTAAAAATTCATTTTGAATATGATTTATTATTTAATTTTTAAAATATTTTTAAACTCAGCATCGTTAATTTGACTTAAATATTTTTAATAAAATAAATTTTTGAATATAAAATTTTAAATAAATATAATAAATCATAAATAACTCATTATGTTAATTTTCAAAAATGTGAAGTCTTATATTTAATATGTTGAAACAAAATTTTTAATTAGTTACAAAAAGTTTTTGAATTTTGTGACAAATAAATAACTTGTTATAAAAATATTGTATTTTGTGACATTAATTTTTTGTTACAAAATATTTAGAGCTTTTGAGACAAATAGATATTTTGTTACAAAATATTTTAAATTTTTGCAACAATATAATCCTTTGTTACAAAACATTATAACATTTTGCAACAAAACAACAATTCGATACAAAAGAAAACATAATTTGTAACAAAAGGAATTACGTTGTTACAAAATATTGAAATGTTTTGTAACAAATTTTTTTGTTGTTACAAAATATTCTTATATTGTAACAATAACTAATTATTGTTACGAAAAAACTATAATTTGTAACAATTTCACCATTTTCTTGTAGTATATACCTTGTGTCTTGTGCGTTAGCTTCGTGTGAACGTTTCACGCCTTTGTAATTCTGTTTTTGAGCTTAATTCTTCATCGGGCTTCGAGAATATGTTAATTCCTTCTATATATAAATATGTAAGCCTTAGAATTGTCGTAACCTTTGATTAACCATTGCTTTACGGCTAGAGGTAAGGTTTAGGGTAATTCGAGTGTTACAATAACTACTATATATAAGTACAGCCTTACCTCTCTCCTCTTATATATATATATATATATTATAAACCTAATATTTTAAGAATATATATAATCTTGTATTTTTAATTAAATTAGTCAAATATTATAAAATAAAATAAATACATAATAATACTATACAATAATCTTTAAATAATAAAAATTATCGTTAAACAAAATATATTTATAATGAACCAAAAGTATTGGGATGATCGTAATTTTGAGTATTCATACATCTCACACTAAATTAAATATACCTATATTAAAATATGCATGAAACCACTTAAAGTTTACTACTAATAAACTACGAAAAATTAAAATAATATATCCTACAAAAGTATCTTCTAATAAAGTCATCACTAAATATGGTGATTTCCTGAGCAGTTTACTTAATGATTTATCTAAAGGTGGGAAAGAATCTCTAAGTGCTTCTGCCTGCATAAGGATTAAACAAAAAGTTCAATGCTAGCATTGCAAATGGACAAAAAAGAAACAAAAAGAACAAGTACAGATTACCATTTGGAGGAATGTTTTGTATGCAAAAGCTGCAGTTGTGGAAGAAAAGAAGTCAGGCTCCTCTTTAGCCTCACCAAATCCTGAGACATTAGGTAACCATTGTCAGCATTTATAGATTGTATGTGAATGAATGCAGTCTGCGTGCAATATGTACAAACTTGTATGAGAACTGATTGATCACATTAAAAACAATAGCAAACTCAATTGGCACATATGCAATAACAAACAACTGAAATTATCTATTATATTAGTTTTGGTCTCTACACATTTGACTAAGGTAATAGCTCACCATAGACCATTGACTTGGGCTAAAGCAAAGTCCTTACCAACTTCCTTTCCCAATACCATTATCAAGAGGCAACACTGAATACGTAAGCCTGTCAACATCTGCAGAAAGGCAACTCTTATTCAAGTTAGTGATAAACTCTGGCTTACTTTTTTTTCATTTCTTTTCTGAGTAGCATTATTTTTCTCTCATAATCCAGCGAGACAGTATACAATAATCAGGTTTTTGTTTTCCTTAGAATCTTAGCATTGTAAAAGGAATAAATTATGTAAATCTAACTAGTTGTCTCTAGACAAAAATAATATACTTGACAAAAAGTTCATAGTTGCCTCTAGTAAAAAATCAAGTATGTTTTCTTCTCCAAGCAAACTTAAACATAAAAATTAATTCTGACTGCAAGGAAAGTCAGAATGAATAAGTACTTCTACCAGATGTATCTAGTTTGGATTCAATAAGATGACCATAAGAATCCACACTTTCTAATATTAAGTAGCCATTACCTGAAAAATGCATCAAGTTCAATCATGCATGCTATTGCATTATAAGGTAGCTAACAGAGTATTAGATTTAAAATAAGAATAATGCTGTATTGCTATTTAACCACATACTCCCAGTGTCGGCAAGAACAATGCTTTGAATTTCAAAATGATGAGAACAATGATTGATTATCGATGAGGCAATAATCTACAAGATGCCATATTATGCAAACTTACTAAATCAATAAATAAAAAATTAAGATTTAAGCATCTAGTATTTTACAATATACCTCAGTTTGTTGAGGAATCAAGAGGAGGTTTTCTTTTCCTTTGTTGACTGAAGATTCTTCCAGAGCAATCTACACATCAGATATGCTTTTTTGAGTTGAGTAAAACAAAGTCAAAAATCACCTAACTCAGCATTTTGAAATGAAAAGTGAAGACTAGGAACTTGGAGATTATAAATGTGAGGACCAGATGCTATGTAGAGAAAATAGGAACGGGAAGGGTCATGGCTAACTTGAGAGGGAACATTGAAGAAACTAAAACTCTAAAAGCTAGAAACATTGAGAGAAAATGAATTAATAGAGAGGGGAACAAACATGGAGAGCGAGGCGAGTAGATTGAAGGCTTCCGGCAGATGGATTCTCGATGAGGGTGGTCCGAAATCATGACAATACCAACCGTTGCAAGTATTAATCTAAATTAAATTAACATATACATATAGAGATTATTATTAAATATTATAATATAAGATATAATCTTCAAAATATTAATCATGTAAAAATATAAATGTTATATACCATTGGTTGAGGATTTGAGGAGTATCAGGTTGTTGGCACATGATCCATGGAACCCCAATGTGCAAAGACTCAGCCATATTTGCACACCAATTGATGTAAGGTTTTTCGGCATCTCCATAATCCACCATCACATTCCCATATTCGTTTTCAATCTAAATTCAAATAACAAATTGAATTGAAAAATAAAAATAAAAAACTAAAACATTTAAAAAATATACAGAGCGAATAATATATATTAGTCAACAACTGTAATTAGCAATGCAAGTGCACATCTTAAGAAATGACGCAATTATCACTGTATTTTATTTGTTAAATAGAATTCATCTTCGCTATTAAACTAGAGAGTAACCAAAAGTCAAAAGGTCAACACAGTGAAAAATAAATGCAAATACGAGCTGAGAATGAAGCAGTGAGAAGGAGAATGAGAGAGAACTTGCAAGACATTGACGAAGACCTTGCTGCAATCTATGGAATCCCCTGGCTTAATCTATTTTTGGCTAATGAGAACACAAAACAGAACTTATAACCTAAAAATTAGAAACAATACACATTTATAAGCTAAAACCCCCAAATTAAAAACCATCAAATCAAAACCCTAAATCGTAGGATACCTTAGGATACCTTCTCATAAAACCACAAAATCAATTCATCACAAATTGAATAAAGAACAAAATCAGAATTCAACACTAATAATAACAAGCAATGCTCACATGCGATTCTGCACGAGAAAGCTTTTAACACAGACAGCCTGGCAGAAAGACAGAAAAACCCTAATTAAATATGAAATTATGATATAGAACTGTTCATGCATCGGTCCGAGCTATAAAGGACCGAGTTGGCCGACCTCTTAGAAGGTTGGCCCATTACCGACCTCTTCTCAAAGAGCTCGGTCAAATCGCTATAAGAAGCCCAAGAAGGCCCAAACGAAGGGACACAGCCCAAATCTAAAGGCGGCAAAGCCTAAAGAAAGATAAGGCGGTTCCCCTTAAAGATAAGATGACTTCACTCAAAGATAAGATAAGATAAGTATCTTATCTCCAGAAAGGTCACTCCACGTTATTATAAATACACTGGAGCACCCAAGTATAACTCATACTCTAATTCTACTAAAAACCTGCTTAATACCCTTGCTAACTTAAGCAACAGAGTCCCTTGCAGGTACCACCACCCTCCGGTGACGAAGGATCAGCACCACCACCAACTCCAACAAGTCAGACACGGCGGCTCTGGCCACCATCATCAAGTCGGACTCAACAGCACCGACCACTACCGAAGATCTCGTCCGAGATCGACCTACAGTTTCAGGTAACCCTCGGAACATTGGCGCCGTTGCCGGAGAACCTGGAAGTCATCCCATCATAATGGCGGACAACCTTGACAACGACTACAACTCAGATCTAGAAAGTAGAACACCGCAGAACGACGCGGACACTACACCAAAGAAAATGTCTCAAACCAACAAAGACAAGAATTCACCAAGCAAAGAAATCATGGAGGAACTTCAAGCTCAACAGAATTGCCTCAAACAGCTCGAAAAAGAGGCGGAGCATCAACGAGAAGCCGAAAGGGACTTTCGGAGAGAAACTAGGCGACGCCGAGAGTTAGAGGACAAGCTCCCAAAGCTCGAAGCCGACCTCAAAACAAAAATCATCCAGCCTGATCCCGAAGACAGTTCCCATAAAAATCAAGACCCATTCACCAAAGAGATCCTGAAAGCTAAAGTCCCAAAGGACTTCAAAGCTCCCGACATGACCCCGTACGATGGCACATCGGATCCAAGTCATCACCTCAACAAATTCAGAAACAGAATGTATCTCACTGACGCCTCAGACGCCTGACGTTAGGATTTTTGCTAGTAAAGAATTTATAAAAATAGTCGCGTTGTAGATATAGTTTCTAAACTAACAGAAATCCCTTCGTACAAACGTTTTGGTTGTCACAAGTAACAAACCCCTAAATAAATTGATAACCGAAGTATTTAAACCTCGGGTCGTCTTCTCAAGGAATTGCAGGGAGGTATGTTCTTATTATTGGCTATGAAAAAGGTAAAATTGGGGGTTTTGGAAGTAAGGTAGGAATATGTTATATGACAAGTAAAATAAAATAATAATAACTGTAAAATAAACCTTGGCAAGGTACAAGAACTAGAAGTCCTATCCTAGTTATCCTTATCAATTGTGATGAGAATTGGATTTTTCTTCCAGTTTGTTAACCTCTAACTATGAAGGTAAGTTAAGTGGATGAATTCCAATTTTCAATTAACAATGAGTTTGATAACTCCAGAGTCACAAGTTATTTAACCAAAGCCAAAAGGAAAACTACCTACTCGAATGAAAATAATTTGGATAAGTACCAACAACATAAATTAAAGAAAGCAATTATAGATCTGAAATACCTCAAATAACATTAATTAAGAAAATCAATCTAAACATGGAACATTGAAAATAAATAAAATAAAGAACCTGGGATTGAGAGTCACTCCTAAAATTAAGAGAAGTCCTAAATCCTAATCCTAAGAGAGAGGAGAGAACCTCTCTCTGAAAATTACATCAAAAATAATAAAAAGAGAATTATGAAAGCATGTTTATGAATGGATGCATTCCCCCACTTTATAGCCTCTAATCTGTGTATTCTGGGCTGAAAACTAGGTTAAAAACAGCCCAGGAGTCACTTCCAGCGCTTTCTGGTCCGTACAGGTCGCGGAAAAGTGACGCGGCCGCATGGCTCACGCGGCCGCGCGGGTTGCGTTCCTGCCAGGTCACGCGTTCGCGTCGCCTGGCATCGGGGCAGCTATGGCAAATTATATATCAAATCGAAGCCCCGGACGTTAGCTTTCCAACGCAACTAAAACCGCATCGTTTGGACCTCTGTAGCTAAAGTTATAGCCGTTTGAGTGCGAAGAGGTCAGGCTGGACAGCTTAGCAATTTCTCCAACTTATTGTATTCCTTCCACCTTTGCATGCTTCCTTCCCATCCTCCAAGTCATTCCTGCCTTATAATATCTGAAAACACTTAACACACATATCAAGGCGTCTAATGGTAATAAGAGAGGATTAAACATAGGGAACTTAAGGCCAAAGAAGCATGTTTTCAATCAAAGCACATAATTAGGAAGGCAAATGTAAAACCATGCAAATAGTATGAATAAGTGGGTAAAGAGTTGATAAAAACCACTCAATTGAGCAAAGATAAACCATGAAATATGGGTTTATCAACGCCATTCGATGCAAAGCCTTCCCGACTACCCTAACGAAGACAGCATTAAAGTGGTTCGACAGTTTGCTTCCAAGATCTATCACAAGTTTTGACGACCTTGCTAAAAAGTTCCTCACCAGGTTCTCCATCCAGAAGGATAAAGCCAATCACGCTCCAAGCTTGCTAGGGATCAAGCAAGGAGATCGGGAAAATCTTCGTAACTACATGAAAAGATTCAACAAAGCATGTCTGGACATACAAAGTATACCAACCAAAGCAGCTATTATGGAACTCATCAATGGCCTAAGAGAAGGACCTTTCAGCCACTCAATATCCAAGAAGTACCCAACATTTCTAATTGAGGTTCAAAGAAAGGGCGAAAAACTATATCAATATGGAGGAGAACTCCCGATTGGGAGACAGCTCAAAAACCAGATTCTCCTAACCCACCAAGGGACAAGGATAAAGAGTCCAAGAAAAAAGAAGATTGATGAGCGGATAATTGTACGCTTTTTGGCATTGTTTTTAGTATGTTTTTAGTAGTTTGAGTTGAGTTTTTAGTATATTTTTATTAGTTTTTAGTTAAAATTCACTTTTCTAGACTTTACTTTGAGTTTGTGTGTTTTTCTGTGATTTCAGGTATTTTCTGGCTGAAATTGAGGGACCTGAGCAAAAATCTGATTCAGAGACTGAAAAGGACTGCAGATGCTGTTGGATTCTGACCTCCCTGCACTCGAAGTGAATTTTCTGGAGCTACAGAAGCCCAATTGGCGCGCTCTCAACGGCGTTGGAAAGTAGACATCCTGGGCTTTCCAGCAATATATGATAGTCCATACTTTGCCCAAGATTTGATGGCCCAAACCGGCGTTCAAAGTCACCCTTAGAATTCCCAGAGTTAAACGCCGGAACTGGCACCAAAGTGGGAGTTAAACGCCCAAACTGGCACAAAAGCTGGCGTTTAACTCCAAGAAGAGTCTCTACACGAAAATGCTTCAATGCTCAGCCCAAGCACACACCAAGTGGGCCCGGAAGTGGATTTTTATGTCATTTACTTATCTCTGTACACCCTAGGCTACTAGTTCTCTATATATAGGACCTTTTACTATTGTATTTTCATCTTGGTTCTTCTGGTTCCCTCTCTGGGGCCGAAACCAATGATCACTCTTGTTCTTATGTATTTTCAACGGTGGAGTTTCTACACACCATAGATTAAGGCGTGGAGCTCTGCTGTACCTCGAGTATTAATGCAATTACTATTGTTCTTCTATTGAATTCCGCTTGTTCTTGTTCCAAGATATCGCTTGTTCTTCAACTTGATGAATGTGATGATCCGTGACACTCATCATCATTCTCACCTATGAACGTGTGACTGACAACCACCTCCGTTCTACCTTAGATTGGGTGAATATCTCTTGGATTCCTGATACACGATGCATGGTTGATCGCCTGACAACCGAGTGCTCGCCTGACAAACGAGCCAGCCATTCCGTGAGATCAGAGTCTTTGCGGTATAGGCAAGAACTGATGGCGGCATTCAAGAGAATCCGGAAGGTCTAACCTTGTTTGTGGTATTCTGAGTAGGATTCAATGATTGAATGACTGTGACGTGCTTCAAACTCCTGAGGGCGGGGCGTTAGTGACAGACGCAAAAGAATCACTGGATTCTATTCCGGCCTGATCGAGAACCGACAGATGGATAGCCGTGCCGTGACAGGGTGCGTTGAACATTTCCACTGAGAGGATGGGAGGTAGCCACTGACAACGGTGAAACCCTTGCATAAGCTTGCCATGGAAAAGAGTAAGAAGGATTGGATGAAGACAGTAGGAAAGCAGAGAGA
This sequence comes from Arachis stenosperma, assembly GCF_014773155.1. Classification (NCBI taxonomy): domain Eukaryota; kingdom Viridiplantae; phylum Streptophyta; class Magnoliopsida; order Fabales; family Fabaceae; genus Arachis; species Arachis stenosperma. The sequence goes on from NC_080377.1 coordinate 46,758,283, forward strand.
CGGAATGGACAAGCATCTTCATACGCTTATCTGAAGCTCTCACCAATGATATACATAAGTATCTCTATCTTTATCTTTATGTTTTAGTCATATATCATCTATACCCATTTGAGTCTGCCTGACTAAGATTTACAAGGTGACCATAGCTTGCTTCATACCAACAATCTCCGTGGGATCGACCCTTACTCGCGTAAGGTTTATTACTTGGACGACCCAGTGCACTTGCTGGTTAGTTGTGCAAAGTTGTGTTTATGCCATGGTATTGAGCACCAAGTTTTTGGGGTCATTACTAGGGATTATTTGAGTTGTGAAAAGTAGTGATCACAATTTCGCACACCAAGTGTTTGGCGCCGTTGCCGGGGATTGTTTCGTGTATGGACAACTGACGGTTCATCTTGTTGCTTAGATTAGGTGTTTTTTCAGAGTTCTTAAGAATGAGTTCTAGAGTTTAATGATGATCTGTTGAAATCTGGCTGGCTGAGAAGCCATGTCTAATCTTATTGGACCGAGGTTTCAACTAATCATCACAAGAGCTTGTTGATTTCTATCAATCTTGCTATTGGAGCAATGATCTGCTAAGGCTTGGCTGGCCATTGGCCATGTCTAGTGTTTTGGACCGAAGCTTTCTTTGAAAGCTTGGCTGGCTGTGAAGCCATGTCTAATTCCTGGACCGAAGTCTTAGACTAGCATTGCAATGATTCCTGGAATCCAAATTGAGAATTCTAAAACCTTTATTTTCTATTTTCATATAATTTTCGAAAAACCAAAAAAAAATTTCAAAATCATAAAAACCAAAAATATTTTATGTTTCTTGTTTGAGTCTAGTGTCTAATTTTAAGTTTGGTGTCTTGCATGCATTGTTTAATTGATCTTGGTTCTATTTTCAAGTCAATAGTACAGGGAACTGAAGATTCAGAACATGCAGCAGAGGAATTACACAGAAAAAGCTGGGCGTTCAAAACGCCCAGTGAAGAAGGACAGACTGGCGTTTAAACGCCAGCCAGGGTGCCTGGTTGGGCGTTTAACGCCCAAAAAGGTAGTGCATTGGGCGTTAAACGCCAGAATGTGCACCATTCTGGGCGTTTAACGCCAGGATGGCACAAGAGGGAGGATTTTGTTTTCAAATCAATTTTTTTCAAGTTTTCAAAGTTTTTCAAAATCAAATCTTTTTCAAATCATATCTTTTCAATCAAACCTTTTTCAAAATCAATTTCTTTCCTTTTTCAAAGATACTTACTATCAATTAATGATTTGATTCAACATTTTAAGTATGTTGCCTTTTCTGTTGAGAAAGGTTTAATGTTTGAATCATATCTTTTCTTGTTAGGCAAGTCATTAATTTTTAAAAATCAAATCTTTTTAAATTGTTTTCAAATCATATCTTTTCAATCATATCTTTTTAAAAGCATAATTTTTTTATCATATCTTTTTAATCACATCTTTTTCAAAACAGTTTTTAATCATATCTTTTTGATTTCTAATTACAAAATCTTTTTCAAAAATTACTTGATTTCTTTCCCACTCTTGGTTTTCGAAAATCAATTAAAGTTTTTCAAAATGTTTTCAAAACCTTTCACTTAATTTTCGAAAATTTCTTCCTCTCTTTTCACATCCTTCTATTTATGGAGTACCACTCTTTCTCAATGCACAATTCGAACTCTATCTGATTAAGTTCGAATTCTTCTCCTTCTTCCTTCTATTTTTTTTCTTCTCTGACACCTCAAGGAATCTCTATACTGTGACATAGAGGATTCTATATTTTCTTGTTCTCTTCTCTTTCATATGAGCAGGAGCAAAGACAAAGGCATTCTTGTTGAAGCTGACCCTGAACCTGAAAGGACCTTGAAGCGAAAACTAAGAGAAGCTAAGGCACAACTCTCTGTAGAGGACCTAACAGAAATCTTCAAAGAAGAAGAAGACATGGCAGCCGAAAACAACAACAATGCAAACAATGCAAGGAAGGTGCTGGGTGACTTTACTGCACCTACTCCCGACTTCTATGGGAGAAGCATCTCTATTCCTGCCATTGGAGCAAACAACTTTGAGCTTAAGCCTCAATTAGTTTCTCTAATGCAACAGAATTGCAAGTTCCATGGACTTCCATTGGATGATCCTCATCAGTTCTTAGCAGAATTCTTGCAAATCTGTGACACTGTCAAGACTAATGGGGTTGACCCTGAGGTCTACAGACTTATGCTATTCCCTTTTGCTGTAAGAGACAGAGCTAGGACATGGTTGGACTCACAACCTAAAGAAAGCCTGGACTCATGGGAAAAGCTAGTCAATGCCTTCTTGGCAAAGTTCTTTCCACCTCAAAAATTGAGTAAGCTTAGAGTGGAAGTCCAAACCTTCAGACAGAAGGATGGAGAATCCCTCTATGAAGCTTGGGAAAGATACAAACAATTGATCAGAAAATGTCCTTCTGACATGCTTTCTGAATGGAGCATCATAGGTATTTTCTATGATGGTCTCTCTGAACTATCCAAGATGTCTTTGGATAGCTCTGCTGGAGGATCTCTTCATCTGAAGAAGACGCCTGCAGAAGCTCAAGAACTAATTGAAATGGTTGCAAATAACCAATTCATGTACACTTCTGAAAGGAATCCTATGAACAATGGGACAAGTCAGAAGAAAGGAGTTCTTGAGATTGATACTCTGAATACCATTCTGGCTCAGAATAAAATATTGACTATACAAGTCAATTTGATTTCTCAAAGTCTGTCTGGAATGCAAAATGCACCAGGTAGTACCAAGGATGCTTCATCTGAAGAAGAAGCTTATGATCCTGAGAACCCTTCAATGGAAGAGGTGAATTACATAGGAGAACCCTATGGAAAAACCTATAATTCTTCATGGAGAAATCATCCAAATTTCTCATGGAAGAATCAAGAGAGACCTCAACAAGGTTTCAATAACAATAATGGTGGAAGAAACAGGTTTAGCAATGGCAAGCCTTTTCCATCATCTTCTCAGCAACAGACAGAGAGTTCTAAGCAGAACTCCTCTGACTTAGCAACCATGGTCTCTGATCTGATCAAAACCACTCAAAGTTTCATGACTGAAACAAGGTCCTCCATTAGAAACTTGGAGGCACAAGTGGGACAGCTGAGCAAGAAAGTTACTGAACTCCCTCCTAGTACTCTTCCAAGCAATACAGAAGAAAATCCAAAAGGAGAGTGCAAGGCCATCAACATGGCCGAATATGGAGAGGAGAAATAGGCAGTAAACGCCACTGAGGAAGACCTCAATGGGCGTGCACTGACCTCCAATAAGTTCCCTAATGAGGAACCATGGGAATCTGAGGCTCAAAATGAGACCATAGAGATTCCATTGGACTTACTTCTGCCTTTCATGAGCTCTGATGAGTATTCTTCCTCTGAAGAGAATGAGTATGTCACTGAAGAGCAAGTTGCTAAATACCTTGGAGCAATCATGAAGCTAAATGACAAGTTATTTGGTAATGAGACTTGGGAGGATGAACCCCTTTTGCTCACCAAAGAACTGGATGACTTGTCTAGGCAGAAATTACCTCAAAAGAGACAAGATCCTGGGAAGTTTTTCATACCTTGTACCATAGGCACCATGACCTTCAAGAAGGCTCTGTGTGACTTAGGGTCAAGTGTAAACCTCATGCCTCTCTCTGTAATGGAGAAGCTAGGGATCTTTGAGGTACAAGCTGCAAGAATCTCACTAGAGATGGCAGACAACTCAAGAAAACAAGCTTATGGACTTGTAGAGGATGTTCTGGTAAAAGTTGAAGACCATTACATCCCTACTGATTTCATAGTCCTAGAGACTGGGAAATGCATGGATGAATCTATCATCCTTGGCAGACCCTTCCTAGCCACAGCAAAGGCTGTGATTGATGTTGATGGAGGTGAACTGATCATTCAAGTGAATGAAGAATCCTTTGTGTTTAAGGCTCAAGGATACCCCTCTGTCACCATGGAGAGGAAGCATGAAGAGCTTCTCTCAAATCAGAGTCAAGTAGAGCCCCCACAGTCAAACTCTAAGTTTGGTGTTGGGAGGCCACAACCAAACTCTAAGTTTGGTGTTGAACCCCCACATTCAAACTCTAAGTTTGGTGTTGGGAGGTTCCAACATTGCTCTGAGTATCTGTGAGGCTCCATGAGAGCCCTCTGTCAAGCTACTGACATTAAAGAAGTGCTTGTTGGGAGGCAACCCAATGTTATATTTTGTCTATTTTCTTTTGTTATTTTATGTTTTTTGTAGGTTGATGATCATAAGAAGTCACAAAATCAATTGAAAAAGCAAAAATAGAATGAAAAACAGGAAGAAAAATAGCACACCCTGGAGGAAGAACCTACTGGCGTTTAAACGCCAGTAAGGCTAGCAGGTGGGTGTTTAACGCCCAGTCTGGCACCATTCTGGGCGTTTAACGCCAGAAAGGGGCACCAGACTGGCGTTAAACGCCAGGAAAGGGCAAGAACCTGGCGTTAAACGCCAGAAATAGGCACCAGCCCGGCGTTTAACGCCAGAATTGGCTCAAAACGTGTTTTTTCATGCCATTTGGTGCAGGAATGACTTTTCCTTGACACCTCAGGATCTGTGGACCCCACAGGATCCCCACCAACCCCACCACTCTCTCTCTTCTTCACCCATTCACCAATCACCTCAACACCTCTTCCCCAAAAACCCTTCACCTATCAAATCCCATCTTTCTCTTCACCACTCACATCCATCCTTCATAAAACCCCACCTACCTCACCCTTCAAATTCAAACCACTTTCCCTCCCAAACCCACCCATACATGACCGAACCATGAGCCCCCCTCTCCTATATAAACCCTTCTTCACCCCTTCATTTTCACACAACCTAAACACCACTTCTCCCCCTCTTTGGCCGAACACAAAGCCATTCCCTTCTTCCTCATTTCTTCTTCTTCTACTCTCTTCTTTCTTCTTTTGCTCGAGGACGAGCAAACCTTTTAAGTTTGGTGTGGTAAAAGCATTGCTTTTTGTTTTTCCATAACCATTTATGGCATCCAAGGCCGGAGAAACCTCTAGAAAGAGGAAAGGGAAGGCAAAAGCTTCCACCTCCGAGTCATGGGAGATGGAGAGATTCATCTCAATGGTGCATCAAGACCACTTCTATGAAGTTGTGGCCTTGAAGAAGGTGATCCCCGAGGTCCCTTTTTCACTCAAAAAGAGTGAATATCCAGAGATCCGACATGAGATTCGAAGAAGAGGTTGGGAAGTTCTCACCAACCCCATTCAACAAGTCGGAATCTTAATGGTTCAAGAGTTCTATGCCAATGCATGGATCACCAAGAGCCATGATCAAAGTGTGAACCCGAACCCAAAGAATTGGCTTACTATGGTTCGGGGGAAATACTTGGATTTTAGTCCGAAAAATGTAAGGTTGGCATTCAACTTGTCTATGATGCAAGGAGATGAACATCCTTACACAGGAAGGGTCAACTTTGATCAAAGGATGGACCAAGTCCTTACTGACATTTGTGAAGAGGGCGCCCAATGGAAGAAAGATTCAAGAGGGAAGCCGGTTCAATTGAGAAGGCATGACCTCAAGCCCGTGGCTAGAGGATGGTTGGAGTTTATCCAACGCTCAATCATTCCCACTAGCAACCGGTCCGAAGTTACTCTAGACCGGGCCATCATGATTCATAGCATCATGATTGGAGAAGAAGTGGAAGTTCATGAGGTTATAGCCCAAGAACTTTATAAGGTGGCGGACAAGTCCTCTACCTTGGCAAGGTTAGCCTTTCCTCACCTCATTTGTCACCTCTGTTATTCAGTTGGAGTTAACATAGAAGGAGGCATCCCCATTGATGAGGACAAGCCCATTACTAAGAAGAGAATGGAGCAAACAAGAGACCCCTCTCATCATGAGATCCCTGAGATGCCTCAAGGGATGCACTTTCCTCCACAAGATTATTGGGAGCAACTGAACACCTCCCTAGGAGAATTGAGTTCCAACATGGGACAACTAAGGGTGGAGCACCAAGAACATTCCATCCTCCTCCATGAAATTAAAGAAGATCAAAGAATCATGAGAGAGGAGCAACAAAGACAAGGAAGAGATATTGAGGAGCTCAAGCACTCCATAAGACCTTCAAGAGGAAGAACAAGCCGCCATCACTAAGGTGGACCCGTTCTTTAATCTCCTTGTTCTTTATTTTCTTGTTTTTCGAAATTTTCATGCTTATGTTTGTCTATGTCTGTGTCTTATGATCATTAGTGTCTTAGTGTCTATGCCTTAAAGTTATGAATATCCTATGAATCCATCACCTCTCTTAAATTAACAATGTTCTTAATTGAAAAGGAGAAGAATTGCATGAATTTTGAATTTTATAACAGATTAATTATTTTGATGTGGTGGCAACACTTTTGTTTTCTGAATGTATGCTTAAACAGTGCATATGTCTTTTGAATTTGTGGTTCATGAATGTTGGCTCTTGAAAGAATGATGAAAAAGGAGACATGTTACTGAGGATCTGAAAAATCATAAAAATGGTTCTTGAAGCAAGAAAAAGCAGTGAATACAAAAAAAAAAAAACGAAAAAGAAAGAAAAAGAAAGAAATAAAGTTGTGATCCAAGGCAAAAAGAGTGTGCTTAAGAACCCTGGACACCTCTAATTGGGGACTCTAGCAAAGCTGAGTCACAATCTGAAAAGGTTCACCCAATTATGTGTCTGTGGCATGTATGTATCCGGTGGTAATACTAGAAGACAGAGTGCTTTGGGCCACGGCCAAGACTCATAAAGTAGCTATGTTCAAGAATCATCATACTTAACTAGGAGAATCAATGACACTATCTGGATTATGAGTTCCTAAAGAAGCCAATCATTCTGAATTTCAAAGGATAAAGTGAGATGCCAAAACTGTTCAGAGGCAAAAAGCTAAAAGCCCCGCTCATCTAATTAATACTGATCTTCATAGATGTTTTTGGAGTTCATTGCATATTCTCTTCTTTTTATCTTATTTGATTTTCAGTTGCTTGAGGACAAGCAACAATTTAAGTTTGGTGTTGTGATGAGCGGATAATTTGTACGCTTTTTGGCATTGTTTTTAGTATGTTTTTAGTAGTTTGAGTTGAGTTTTTAGTATATTTTTATTAGTTTTTAGTTAAAATTCACTTTTCTGGACTTTACTTTGAGTTTGTGTGTTTTTCTGTGATTTCAGGTATTTTCTGGCTGAAATTGAGGGACCTGAGCAAAAATCTGATTCAGAGACTGAAAAGGACTGCAGATGCTATTGGATTCTGACCTCCCTGCACTCGAAGTGGATTTTCTGGAGCTACAGAAGCCCAATTGGCGCGCTCTCAACGACGTTGGAAATTAGACATCCTGGGCTTTCCAGCAATATATGATAGTCCATACTTTGCCCAAGATTTGATGGCCCAAACCGGCGTTCAAAGTCACCCTTAGAATTCCCAGCGTTAAACGCCGGAACTGGCACCAAAGTGGGAGTTAAACGCCCAAACTGGCACAAAAGCTGGCGTTTAACTCCAAGAAGAGTCTCTACACGAAAATGCTTCAATGCTCAGCCCAAGCACACACCAAGTGGGCCCGGAAGTGGATTTTTATGTCATTTACTTATCTCTGTACACCCTAGGCTACTAGTTCTCTATATATAGGACCTTTTACTATTGTATTTTCATCTTGGTTCTTCTGGTTCCCTCTCTGGGGCCGAAACCAATGATCACTCTTGTTCTTATGTATTTTCAATGGTGGAGTTTCTACACACCATAGATTAAGGTGTGGAGCTCTGCTGTACCTCGAGTATTAATGCAATTACTATTGTTCTTCTATTCAATTCCGCTTGTTCTTGTTCCAAGATATCACTTGTTCTTCAACTTGATGAATGTGATGATCCGTGACACTCATCATCATTCTCACCTATGAACGTGTGACTGACAACCACCTCCGTTCTACCTTAGATTGGGTGAATATCTCTTGGATTCCTGATACACGATGCATGGTTGATCGCCTGACAACCGAGTGCTCGCCTGACAAACGAGCCAGCCATTCCGTGAGATCAGAGTCTTTGTGGTATAGGCAAGAACTGATGGCGGCATTCAAGAGAATCCGGAAGGTCTAACCTTGTCTGTGGTATTCTGAGTAGGATTCAATGATTGAATGACTGTGACGTGCTTCAAACTCCTGAGGGCGGGGCGTTAGTGACAGACGCAAAAGAATCACTGGATTCTATTCCGGCCTGATCGAGAACCGACAGATGGATAGCCGTGCCGTGACAGGGTGCGTTGAACATTTCCACTGAGAGGATGGAAGGTAGCCACTGACAACGGTGAAACCCTTGCATAAGCTTGCCATGGAAAGGAGTAAGAAGGATTGGATGAAGACAGTAGGAAAGCAGAGAGACGGAAGGGACAAGCATCTTCATACGCTTATCTGAAGCTCTCACCAATGATATACATAAGTATCTCTATCTTTATCTTTATGTTTTAGTCATATATCATCTATACCCATTTGAGTCTGCCTGACTAAGATTTACAAGGTGACCATAGCTTGCTTCATACCAACAATCTCCGTGGGATCGACCCTTACTCGCGTAAGGTTTATTACTTGGACGACCCAGTGCACTTGCTGGTTAGTTGTGCAAAGTTGTGTTTATGCCATGGTATTGAGCACCAAGTTTTTGGGGCCATTACTAGGGATTATTTGAGTTGTGAAAAGTAGTGATCACAATTTCGCACACCAAAGATCAACCCGGTGAGAAGCCTAGAAAATACCACAATTACACCCACCCCCCCTTCGGGTGTCTCTTGTGGATGTCTACCGAGAAATATGCCACACTGAGAAGATCCCACCACCTCACCCAATCAAAAGCAAAAAAGGAGGAGCAAATCGGATAGAATACTGCAAGTACCACCGAATCTACAGACATCCTACTAACGAGTATTTCGACCTAAAGAATGTCATAGAGAAATTGGCAAGAGAAGGGTGATTAGATCGGTACTTAGCCAATAAAGCGAATGAACCAAGAAAAAGAAGAAGGGACGAAGAGGTCGGACGAGCTGAAGGTCCACTTCACACCAAAGAGGTCGGACGAGCTGAAGGTCCACCTCACGCCGAAGAGGTCAGACGAGCTGAAAGTCTACCTCACACCAAAGAGGTCGGACGAGCTGAAGGTCCACCTCACGCCGAAGAGGTCGGACAAGTTGAAGGTCCACCTCACACCAAAGAGGCCGGACGAGTTGAAGGTCCACCTCAAACCAAAGTGGTCGGGCGAGCTGAAGGTCCACCTCACACCAAAGAGGTCGGAGGAGTCGAATGTCCACCCCCCCCCCCACCGAAGAGGTCGGACGAGTTGAAGGTCCGCCTCACACCGAAGAGGTCGGACGAGTTGAAGGTCCGCCTCACGCCGAAGAGGTCGGACGAGTAGAACATCCACCCCACACCGAAGAGGTCGAACGAGTTGAACGTCTACCTCACACCCCTGAGACACATGTTTATGGAGGATTCACAGGAGGAGAGATCTCTAAATCATCTCGCAAAAGAAACCACAAAGAGGGAAATTAAGAAAGGGAGAGAGGTTTGAATAAGACAACGAGGTGCAAACAAGCCTTCTGAGATTTCAAAATTCTTGGGGCAACCACCCATTCTTACCCGATCAAGGGAAAGGGAAGAGCTCATATTATACCTCGCAATGAAAAGTCGGGCAATAGCCTCAACACTAGTCAGAGAAGACGAAAGTGGGCAACAACCCATCTACTTCATTAGCAAAAGCTATACAAGGGGCCAAACTAAACTATCAAAAGATAGAAAAAGTTTGCCTACGCCCTCATACTCACCTCTCGACGACTCCACCCATACTTTCAAGCTCACACTATCAGAGTTCGGACCAACCAGCCCATAGAAGGTATCCTACAGAAAACAAACTTAGCAGGAAGAATCCTATAGTGGGCAGTCAAGTTATCCGAATTCGACCTTTGACATAAAGCTCGAACAGCCATCAAATCACAATATCTAGCCGACTTCATTACAGAGTACACTGACACTCCGGGAACTCCCACAAAATGGAATCTCTACGTGGACGACTCTTCAAACAAAACCGGAAGTGGTGCAGGTGTAATTATAGAAAGCGATAAGGGAACCCAAATCGAGCTAAGCAACCAAGCTGAATATGAGGCACTATTGGCTGGTTTCAAGGCTGGCTAAGAAGGTAGGAGCTTACCGTGTCTAGTGATTCACAAGTAGTCACCTCACAAATAGAAGGGAGCTACCAAGCTAAGTATCCCACCATGAAAAAATACCTCGGGTAATTCGGGAAACCCTGGACAAAACCAGAAAATAGCTTGGACAATTCGGGGATATGAGGTCCGACATATATCTCGGGAACAGAATGCCCGAGCTGAGGCATTTTCAAAACAAGTAAGCACCAACAGCTCGGACAATTCGGGGGATATGAGGTCCGACATATATCTCGAGAACAGAATGCCCGAGCTGATGTACTTTCAAAACTAGCCAACACCAAATCAAGGGGCAAAAATAGAAGCCTCACCCAAGAAACACTGCAAAATTCATCAACCTCGGAGGAAGAAAAGGTCCTAACCATATCAGGTCAGGGTCATTCCCCCGGAGTCAAGAAAGGAAAACAAACCCTCTCCTCAAGGTCCAGTGACACCAACTCATAATTCTTCTCCTCATTCATATCCCTACAAATTCTATGGAACCTCCTAAGTTGCACACAGTACTCAGGGTCAGCCACAGTAACACACATTAAAATTATGGAATTCAGCCAGTCAGACATGCCGTCTGGGATCTTAGTAGACATCTCAGCAATATTTTTGCGAGAAGACATAGGTCAAATATTCCTACAGTAAGAAAAAAAAAATAGGGTTACTACCAAACAACTCGGACAAATAAGGAAACAACTCGGACAATAACAGCAAAACATCAAGTGTCAGATACAGCAGTAAAAGGAAAACCACAGGACTCACACGAAAGTCCAGGGGCACCCTTTGGAGGCAACAACAGAGCAAAAACCCAAATACAAAGTCAAAGCTTTACATCAAAAGCATGCTAACTTCCACATTGCCCCACCAGAGGAGCTCATCAGTGTAAACATCACCTTGGCCGTTCGCAAAGTGGGGACTCGACCTCCTCAGACCCCTTCCCCAAGGATCGGGACAAGCCAAGTTCCTCATTTTAGGGGTGGATTACTTCACAAAATAGATTAAGGCAGAACCCCTAGCTAATTCCATTGCTCAAATAAGTCGAAAATTCCTATATAGAAACATTGTCACAAGGTTTGGGGTCCCTTACTCCATCACCACAGACAATGGCACTCAATTCACAGACGCAGACTTTAGAAAGTTGATAGCTGACTTGAAAATAAAGCACCAATTCACATCCGTAGAACACGCACAACCCAATGGACAAGCAAAAGCTGCCAACAAAGTCATACTAGCTGGGTTAAAATAAAAACTACAGGACGCAAAGGGAGTTTGGGCTGAAGAGCTCCCACAAGTCCTATGGGCATATCGGACAACTCCACACTTCACCACGGGGGAATCACCCTTCCGATTGGCTTACGGAATGAAGGCAATGATCTCGGTAGAAGTCGAAGAAAGGATCCCCCCGAATGATCCTCTACAGTAAAGAAGCCAACTCCCAAAATTCAAAGGAAAAAGCTCGACCTACTTCCAGAAATTCGAGAAAGAGCTCGGATCAGAGAAAAGGCGTTAAAACGTCGCACAACCTCAAGGTACAATCAAAAGGTAGTGCAGTAAAGCTTCGACAACAATGACCTCAATTCGAAATGATATCGGAACAAGTCGACCAGGAGAAGGAAAGCTAGCAGCTAACTGGAAAGGACCCTACCGAGTCATAGAGGTACTGGGAAAGGGCTACTACAAAGTGTCCGAACTCGAGGGGCGAGAGCTACCAAGGTCATAGCACGCAAGAAACCTAAAAAGGTATCATAGTTAAGAGGTAATAAAAGATCTTGGGACAAAAATGCACTCTTTTTCCTGAAAAAAGGTTTTTTAATGAGGCGCCAAGCCAAGATCTACAAAATTACCTAACTTAAGAAAGGTGAGCACCCACATGTATATATTTGCATATTTTCTATAAAGTTTTTTCAAGATTTTCTATAGATTCTCTTCATCAAGACGCATTAATCTAAAAATGCAAAAAATCATCGCCCGATTATAAAATTACAGATCGGCAAAAGTGAAAACCAAATTCACTGCCCGACGTGGTCGACAAGAATGAAAACCGAATTCATCAAAGGTCGGCCAACCGAGGATCAAACTCTACAAAATCGGTAAGATGAAAAAGCGATAAAAATATAATAATGAAAGAAGTTATAAAAAGCGATCCATGAATAGAGACACGACGAGGTCTGAAACAAAAAATGAATTGCTAGAAATAACTTAGAATGGACCGACATAAAAGAAGTTGGACCAGATCAAAGCGACAAAAAGTTATAAAAAGTAATCCCTAGAAAGAGGCTTGGCCAGCCCTAAAAAGAGGATTACTAGAAATAATTTAGAAAGGACCGGCATAATGAAGTCGGCCCGACAAAGCGACAAAAAGTTATAAAAAGTAATCCATAAAAAGAGACTGGACAAGGTCCAAAAAATGGATTACTAGAAATAACTTAGAAGGGACCGACACGAAGAAGTTGGCCCAAGCCGATCAAAGCGAAAAAAAATTATAAAAAGTAATCCATAAAAAAGACCTGACAAGGTCCAAATAAAATGGATTACTAGAAATAACTTAGAAGGGACCAAGACGAAGAAGTTGACCCAAGCCGATTAAAGTGACAGAGTTATAAAAAAGTAAATCCATAAAAAAGAGATCCAACGAGGTCCAAATAAAAATGGATTACTAGAAATAACTCGAGGAGATTCGACAAGAAAAATCGACCAACAGAAGGCGTGCGCTAAAAAGGGACACAGCTTTGCCCAAAAAGCCACGACTCCACGACAAGGCTATCAAAATTGTTCAGACTGACTAAAAGGTGTTCTACGAGAACACTAAAAAGTCGTCGGACAAGTTAGCCCCAAGGACCACCTCAACCAAACAGAAAGTGGACGAAACCAGAAGTGATCAAAAGAGGTCGGACAACAAAGTACCAACACCCTACAAAGATCCACAAAAAGGACAAAGACATCTCGCAAACGGCCAGAGAAAGGCCAGAAATGCTTTGCTAAAAGGTATGAAGTCTTGAAAAAAAGACACACTTAAAAGGCAAGAGCACAAATCAAAACGGCGCTACAAGGTCATCCAAACAAACTATAAAAGGGTTTCCCATCGGAACACTACCTAAAAAGTTGTTGGATTATGACTAAAAAGCCCGAACAGTGAAGACAAACAAATTAGAAGAAGACTGAAAAACCCCCTCAACAAACTAAAAGGGGCAATACCAGACTCGCACAAGGAAAAACTACTCAAAGTCAGAATGCTTGAGCACGACTTCCCCAAAGAGATCGAAACTTTGAAAGCACGATATCACGGAAAGGTCCGAACTCAAGTAGGGGCACTGTTCATGCATTGGTTCGAGCTATAAAGGACCGAGTTGGCTGACCTCTTAGAAGGTTGGCCCATGACCGATCTCTTAGAAGGTTGACCCATGACCGACCTCTTAGAAGGTTGGCCCATTACCGACCTCTTCTCAAAGAGCTCGGCCAAATCGCTATAAGAGGCCCAAGCAGGCCCAAACAAAGGGACACAGCCCAAATCTAAAGTCGGCAAAGCCTAAAGAAAGATAAGGCGGTTCCTCTTAAAGATAAGATGACTTCACTCAAAGATAAGATAAGATAACTGTCTTATCTCCAGAAAGGTCACTCCACGCTATTATAAATACACTAGAGCACCCAGGTATAACTCGTACTCTGATTCTACTAAAAACTTGCTTAATACCCTTGCTAACTTAAGCATCGGAGTCCCTTACAGGTAGAAGTGTCAATATGGTTGGCCCTATAGGGCTTTGGCCCTACTTTATAGGGCCAAAAAAATAAAAAGCCCTATAATTAATATGGTCAAATATTAAAAAAGCTCTCAGGGCCAAAAGCCCTCATAGGCCAAAAATTCTAGGGCTAACCCATGGGCTACCTAATTTTTTTACATTTTTTATCTCAACAACACATATAAAATTTATTAAAAATTATTTAGTTTATTCTATCACTTTATCATTTTTATGTGTAAAAAATAAAAAATTAAAAAATAAATATTAATAATGTGCACTAATAATAGGAAAAGTCTAGGGGGCCAGCAGTTTTATTGAATTTGGGCCAGCATGTAACCAGCAGAGAAAGGTGAGTCATTAGATGAAATCTCATACCAATCTCACACCATCAAATCATGATTGATGGCTAGTTGATGGCTAACAATTACAAAAACTGCTGGCCCCCTAGCATTGCTCCTAATAATATTAAAAGAATGGAATCTGTACAACATAAACTATAATGGCTGGCAAATTTTTCTTTTATTACTTTTATCAAACTTATAAGTTATAATCCTCGTTCTAAATATATAGATCCATGATTTAAAAGAATGGAAACTGTAATAATAATGTAGAGCACATTTTATATTATATTTTTGATATTATTAGTCGATTTCCACGTGTTGGAAAAGAAGTAAACGCCAAAAAGAAAAAGAAGCCATACCCTAAAATTTTATATTATTATTAGTTAGCTTTTCTCTAATACTCGATCTTCATTGATAGACATAAGGTTTATCGTTTTGCATAAATCCAGTGAAATGATTCCTTGGTTGCTTGCTATTCATAGAAATGATCATTGTAGCAATTTGCACAAAAGGAAAATTGGTGATTCATTTTTTCATTGAATCCAATATATAGGCGACAAACATTTAGCACTAGGATATGTTTTCATCCAATATTATCATTTAGCAATATTAAAAGAAATAAAAAAAAACTGAAGGAAAGTAATTAGTATAGCACGGAGTAATGTAGATTGTAGAGGTAATTCTTTGAACAATTTGTATTAGGAATGAAGAATAGGCAAAATTAAAGTTGGACTTCCCATGATTGGGGGCTTTTAGGGCTTGTAGGGCTAGCCCTGTTTTAATTTTTGTTGAGAGGGCTTAATTAGGGCTAGGGCTTACAAAAACATGATTTTGTAATGTTAGGGCTGTGGGCTAGGATTATTTTGGAGGGCTTAGGGCCAGCCCTAAGATTTTGGGCTCAATTGACACTAATACTTACAGGTACCACCACCCTCCGGTGACGAAGGATTAACACCACCACCAAATCCAATAAGTCAGACACGGCGGCTCCGGCCACCATCATCAAGTCGGACTCAACAGCGCCGACCAGTACAGAATATCTCGTCCGAGATCGACCTACAGTTTCAGGTAACCCTCGAAACAAGAACCCTACTTAAATTTAACACAAGCTAGTTATTAAGGAGTGGGGATTAGGAACCCTAATTGGCTAAATCAGGAAAAAAACTAAAAGCCTACCTATTGTGATGAGGGAAACACTACAACAAATTATTAGAATAGCGACCGATTTTAGCAACCGAAAAAATTGGTTGCTAATAGTGACTGATATAGAATTTCTAGGACCAAAAAAATGTTGGTCGCTAAATTACATTCAGCGACCAATTTTAGCGACCAACAAAATCGGTCACTAATAGCAACTGAATTAGCGACTAATATGTTTTAATACAACCAGAATGAAATTAGTCGCTAAAATTGGTCGTTATTTTTTAATTTAGCAATCGAATTAGCAACCCAAACAAAAAGTAACGTCTTTGGGACTGTTGGTCACAAAATCGGTTGCTATTTATTGTTTTAGCGACTGATTTTGCAACTAATAGTGAAATAGGGTGAACAATTTTTTTGTCGCTAATTTGGTCGTTAATGCCCTGGTCACTAAATCAGTTGCTAATTGTTAATACAATCGGTTGCTATTTTAATTTAGCGACCAAATTAGCAACCAAAATAAAAAAATAATGTCTTTGGAACTTTTGGTCACAAAATCGGTTGCTATTTTTTAGTTTAGCGATCAATTTTGCATCCGATAAAAAATAGGGTAAAAACCACTAAATTAGTTACTAAATTGGTTACTAATTTAAATAAACTAATCGGTCACTAAATCGGTCGCTAATTTAAATAAAGTAAGATAGCTACCGAGTTACCCTCACTAACCCTAACTCATCCACACCATTCTTATATATCTGCCCCCATTGCGGAGTTACCATTGTCGTCTTCTCAGATAGCGCTATTCTTTTCTCACCATTGCCTTCTTTAGTCATGCCGCTTCCTCTGATTGTCGCATCGCCGTCCAGATCCTCTTTCAGATCCACCATTGCTCATCGTCGTGTCATTCTTTTCTCAATTTTGCCTCCTCTGGTCTCGCCGGTTCCTTTGCTCACTCCTTTGTCATAGATTGTCACATTGACAAACCCCAATTTGACGGTTTATCTTGTATTGAATTTAGGGGATTTTATCACCTTTTATCCACATTTATTCAATGAAATAGCATGGTTTTGTATATTCTCCTTTAATTGTGCTTAAGAGTGAAAACATGCTTTTTAGGACTCAAAATAGCTAAATTTAATTCACCTTGATTCTATTAGATGCCTTGATATATTTGTTAAGTGATTTCAGATTTAGGAGGCAAAGATTGAATCAAGGGAATGAAGAAAAAGCATGTAAAGTTGGAGAACTCATGAAGAAATGATCGAACCAAAAAGCTGTCAAGCCTGACCTCTTCGCACTTAATTGACCATAACTTGAGCTACAAAGGTCCAAATGATGCGGTTCCAGTTGGGTTGGAAAGCTAACATCCGGGGGCTTCGAAATGATATAAATTTTGCCATATGTTGCTTCGCGTTCAGGGGCGCGCACGCGCACTTTGCGCGCGCGCGCCGATTCTGTCCGTGGCCCACTTTAATGAAATCGTCCCCAGCGGTTTTAGGAGCCTTGTGGGCCCAATCCAACTCATTTCTGATGCTATTTAATTCAAGTATTGAAGGGGAATCAACATACTTTAGATACTTTTAGATACTTTTGATCATTAGCTTAGTTTTAGGAGTTAGAGTTAGTTTTAGAGAGAGAAGCTCTCACTTCTCTCTAGGACTAGGAATTAGGGTTAGATTAGGATCTCATAGTTCTAGGTTTAATTCAAGTCTCCTTCTACTTCTACCTTCAATTGATGATTGCTACACTTTGGTTCTTCTTTCTATCCCTATCCTCTTATTGTAATTTCTCTTGTTTTGTTTCTAGGTTTTGTAATTGAGATATTTTTGTTCTTTTGTTTTCTTTTAATAATGCAATTTGAGATAATTCATGTGATTGTGATGTTGTTGATTGTTGTTTTGTTAATTCTTTGTAATTGTTAGTTGTTGATTCCTTTTTTCCTTACAAATAAAAATGCTTTCTTTCATTACCCTCCAAGTGTTTGATGAAATGCTTGAGAGGATGTTAGAGTAGGATTTTATGTTCTTGGCTTGAGAAGGTAACTTAGGATTTCTTGAGTCACTAGTGTCCAATTGATTGCTAGTTGATAGCCATTAACTCTAGCCTTCATTAATCCAATTAGTGGAAAGCTAGGACTTATGGACTAGGATTGATATAACTCACTTGACTTTCCTTTGTTAATTGATTTAAGGATGACTAAGTGGGATTAATCCTTGCAACTACCATACTTGTGGCTAGTGATAATGATGAAGACCCTTGACAACCAACTCTTGCCAAGACCATTTTGTTAATAAAGTTTTCTTACCATTTACTATTCATGTTTCTCATCTAAAACCCCAAAGTAACTCACAACCAATAACAAGACACTTTATTGTAAATCCTAGGGAGAACGACCCGAGGTTTAAATACTTCGGTTTATAGATTTTAGGGGTTTGTACTTGTGACAAACAAATTTTTGTATGAAAGGATTATTGTTTGGTTTAGAAACTATACTTTACAACGAGATTTTATTAATGAAATTCTAAACCGTCAAAAATCCAATCATCACACATCATCGTCCAAATCTGCCGTTGGTTGTCATCGCATCATTCTTTTCTCACCGTCGCCTCCATTGGTAACTTCTCCGGTAACAACAACAACAATAGTCTTCCGGTGAAGCTAACATGTATATTATTATTGACTTTTTACTATTGATGTTCTTTAATTTTGGCTCTATTCGTTTTTGTCTAGTAACAAAACTTGAAAAAATGAATCTCTGTATTTGTGTTGAAGTTTTTTATTAGAGCATCATGTTATGATGAGGTTTTTTATTGTGGGCATTGCCTAAGGTGTGTTAATTAATTTATTTTTTAATTCATGATCCTTTTATTACTACAGAAAATGTGGCATATTGTTTTGTTTCTGTTTTTGTTTTCACAAAACTTTGAGAAAATTAATGTTACGGATTTTCATGATATCCCATGCCATGAAATTAACAAGGTCTATTATTCAATTTTGTTAGAAAACTCTTCTGTTAATTAGAGATGGTTGTTATAACATGTTAATGATTATTTGGTTACATTTTAGGTCATTTGCCAAGAAATCTATATAGAAAAACATTTGTTATATTGCCACTCAATTTGTTGAAAGAAAGATCCAAACTCTATGTCTTTCAATTTGGAAAGTGTAGATGGGATATGTCCTGTTAAGTCATTGTAAGACAAGTTTATTGCTCTAATTCCTGTCATGTTTCCAAGTTCGGCCAGAATGTTCCCTTTAAATTTGTTCTGTGACAAGTCCACGCCGCTCATATAGGCAAAGATTATCCCTTGGTAATTTTATGTTCTGCTTTTTGTCATGAAGTTTACTCGACGAAGCACAATCAATGGCGGATATATGACTTGATCTAGTACATTAGACCAATTCATCAGGAAAAAATCTGTATTATCAAAACTTATATCTCCAAGATATTTAGGTATTGGACCAAAAAGACTATTATGAGAGAAATATATAATTGATAACACACTAGTAATATTGCACAATTCATTGGGTATGTTTCCTATAAGTTTGTTCCCTTTCAAGATAAGAATATTTAGAACACCAATGATGCTTATGATGTCTTCAATGGTGCCAGATATTTCATTTTTGCTAAGATCCAATTTTTGTTTGTGACCATCTCTAACAAGAGGCTATGTCTTGAATTTGAGGAGCTGCTGCAGTTGAATTTTTGCCCAAACTTATTTTTATCATACATTTCCAGTTATTATACCTGTCATATCATGCCAAAATGTCATAATTTTGCCTATTCTTTATTTAATGTCAAGGTTACCTAAGCTTCTAATCCTTTTCTAATCATCATTCTATCTTTCTTAAACTAGCTTAGACTTAATCATATTAGTCTTATAGATCCAAGAGCTTAGCTCTTGTTCATTTCATCATATAATCATACAAGAGTAATATAGTGCAACAATTAATCATAATAGCACTATAATCATAATCATCATGCCTAGTCAGCAACCACCATCAAGCAACCATTCATTTTGTTATCAAACATCATTAATCACATAATCATAAACATACAATTAAACTAGCCTAATCCCTACCTCGTTGGAGTTCACTCTTGGTCATACTCGGTTCAAGTTCTCTCTTCCTTTCTCGGTTAGTTTCCTTCCAAGCTTTGGTCAACCCTTCTTGGCTTGTGGTTTAGCTATTCTAACAGAGTTCAAATGGAATCAAAAGGAAGAATTAGAATTTTGTTAATCACAAGGCCATTCGGCCAATTCCAAGCAAAAATAAGGGAAGGATACTCACCCTTCTTTGCTTGTGATTTCAGCTTATTCTAACAGAACCTAACAGAAGAAATCAGAATTTTGAATTTGGAAGAGAAGAGATTAACGTAGTTGGTTCTTACCAGTAAAGAAAAATTGAAAAACCAAAGGGGGTGATGGGTGGCTCCTTCTCAGCTTCAGTCAATCACTTCTTGACCATCACTTCCCCCCTGATGATGGTGCAACGCAGAACAAGGAAAATATGGAGAGCTCCTCCTCCTCAGCTTTTGCTCGGCCAACTCCCTCTCTCTCTTTTCTTGCTTTTGTTTTTGCATTGCAGTGAAGACCCAAAAGAGGCAGATGCTCATATAAATAGAAGAAGAAAGGGTGGAGTGAGGTGGTATGAGAGCTACGTTGGTTTCATCTTCAAAGAACACCTAATCAGAAGCCATCATTGTAGGAGTGATGGCGTAAAAACTAACTCGACAAATGTATCGAATCGTATCAAGTAATATTACGGTGTGTAAATATTGTTCTCACAAAAATTAATAGACTTAGCAAACAATGATTAATTGATTATTACTAATTAGACAATTGAAACAAAGGAATCAGAGAATTCAAACATGTAATAGAGGCAAAGTAAATAAGCAAAGTAATGAGATGAAAAACAATAATGATGTGAATGTTAAGGTTTTGGAGATGTTTAATCTCTAGAAAAATAATCCTTGTGTTTATTTCTTCGAGGCATGTAAAGATCAATTCATGACAAATCATAAATAATTAAGTTCCAATTCATTGGCAATTCCTTACTCAATTATTTAAGAAAAGAGGTTAAGTACAATTCTAATTTATATTCACATAAAACTCAAGAGTGATTCTAGGTCGAATTATATGTCACTTATTCAAGCAAGTTCTAAACCAATTGAAGATTATGAGAATTACAACGTCGCACACTTTTTAAATAC
This sequence comes from Arachis stenosperma, assembly GCF_014773155.1. Lineage (NCBI taxonomy): Eukaryota > Viridiplantae > Streptophyta > Magnoliopsida > Fabales > Fabaceae > Arachis > Arachis stenosperma. The sequence continues at coordinate 46,778,895 of NC_080377.1, forward strand.
TATTCCTAATTGAGTTTAAAAAGTCATGAGAATGAGTTTTCAAGATAATTCAAATATTAAATTTACCAAAGTAATACTAGAATCCGAAACGGAGTTATAATGTTTTTCGAGAATTCTAATTTTTAGAGATGAAGAATGAAAACTCAATCATGAAATAGATCAAAGCATAAACCTCAAAATAAAATAAACACTTAAATTAATAATCCATTAAAAGATAGACAGAACTCTTAACCTTAACAAAGGAGAATTAGTTGCTCATGATGCAGAAAATCAAAACAAAAATTAGAATTCAAATAAGCTAAGATGTAATAAGATGGTATGTCCTTTAGTAAAATTCCTTTGACTTATTTATATTCTAACATAAATCTAACATTTAAATTCAAAATAGAATTAAATAAATTTTTTCTAATCAATCTAAACTAAAAGTGATCATCCTCTTTTTGTAATTGAAATTTAAAGCTTGGCCATTACTTGGAGTGAAATCATGGACCTTGGAATTGGTATTAGACTTGGATGAAGTGGCATGACACTTGGGTGGAGTAGCGTGGCACTTGGGTGATCACTGGAGCTTAGCCCAAGGGGTGAAAGCATGGCGTTGCATGTGAAGGGAACGACGTGGCACTTGAAGGCTTGAAATGGACTTGGCGTGACACTTGGAGAAGTTAGTGTGGCACGCCCTTACGGTGGCTTCCCTGGAGACTTCCTGGCTTGGTTTGGCGTGCCACTTGGTAAAGTGGCGTGACACACAATCTTCTCTTGGATCCCTAGGAGCTTGCTTGATCTTGGCATGGCACATTAATGGGAGAGTGTGGTATGCCTATTCTTGGAATGTCCCTGGGAGCTACTTTGTCTTGGTGTGGCATCCCATGCTTGCAACATCGCTAGAGGTGTTTTTAAACTTGGATGGTTCTTTAGGAGCTGGCCCAGCATGGCACTTGGAGTTTGGGCATCCCATGCCATGCCATGCCTTGGCTCTCTTCGAATGTGTTACATGCCTGTTTTAGGCGTGGTACGCCATGCCTTTTGCGCTATTTTTACGAGCTGAAAGATGCTCATCGTGCGTGGTTCAAACTGAACATCAACTATAGATATATGCATATCATTTTAAAATTCTGGATATTAGCTTTCTAAAATTACTGGAACTGTCTTATTTAGACCTTTATAACTCAAGATATGCTCATTGATTATGAAGAAGTCGGGATTAACTACATTTACAAATTCTCTTTGAAGACATTGCACTTTCCTGGAACTTCTTTGTATGTTCCTCTTTTTTTTTTGCCTTACCTAAAATTTTTTAACAATCTCTTAAACATATCAAAGCTCAAAACAACTCCACATACAATCAATTAAGTCAAAAGAATCTCAATTATAATGAGAAAATTATTAACTTTATTCAAAAGGATATATATATATATATATATATATATATATATATATATATATATATATATATATATATATATAAACTAAAGATACTCATGCATCAAAGAGAAGTAACCAAGAGGTGTAACTTTGATTGGGAATTCCTCATCGGTGTTGTCCTTAGAAGAAAAGAAAATGAGTTTAGGGTTAATTAGGGTTAGAATTTTTAAACATGTTCCGTCTAATACATCGCTTTTCATTAAGTAATCTTCTATTTATGCTATCTACATTTTATGCTACGTTCACTGAAAATGATACTGTTGAAATTGATACTATGTTTAAACAACTAAATTCTTTTTTTTTTTTGAACAAGAGAGCTCAACACAATATAGTGGAGCATAAGACAAACAAACTGGGAACATGAAAATAAAGGAAATAAAGCAAATAAATCAACCACCCCTGTTGTCATTTCCGGCATTGCCACCAACAACAACAAGGTTCCTACTACTACACTCTCTATAACTGGTCAAGGACCGTTGATACACCTCTTCTGAACCACCTTCTTTGGAATTAAAAATACGTCTGTTCCTCTCCAGCCATATATTCCAAATGACCGCAAAGAAGCACCTCAGCCACCTATTCCGCTCCTCATTCCTGTTCACGACGCCTGTCCAACTCTCAAAATGTTCCTTTAGTGAGCCCGGAATAGACCACGCTCTTCCGAGATCAGAAAGCCATTGACACCATACCTGCCAAGTAAACTCACACCCCAAGAACAAGTGGTAAATATGTTCAACATCTCTTTTACAAAACACACATATATTGTCCCCATGCCTAAGTATTCCAAATCGATGTAGTCTTTCTTTAGTATTTACTCTACCTATCAGAACAAACCAAATAAATAACTCCACTCGTGGTGGCACCAAACCTTTCCAAATGGTTCTGGTAAAGCTGAAGCTTGTGATATCCTCTGGGATAGTCTCTGATTGCACCACCTGCACAAAAGAGTTAGTTGAAAAAATTCCTTCCTTGCCATACTTCCACACAAGTCTGTCTTGCTTATCACTTGCTAGATTTATAGGCCTTAAAGCCTCATGTAACCTATTCAATAATTCCAACTCCCATTGATATAGGCCTCGCCTTCACTGGAAGTTCCATACCCACTCTAACCCATCCCAAAACCCGCAATCCCCTATGACAGATCCTTGCTGATTTGAAATAGAGAAAAGTCTTGGAAACCTCAACTTGAGGGAACCGCCTTGTAACCAGACATCTTCCCAGAAAAGAGTCCTCCTGCCATCACCCACCTCCATAGACAACCCAGTAATCATCTTGTCCCTTACATTACTATCCTTGAGCTGCAACTGGCATATGTCCTTCCAAGGTCCCCCTCTAGTAGGCATTGGCTGAGTAGATAACATCATATTGGGCTTCAAGTCGTAACAGGAGCAAACAACCTTCTTCCATAAAGGACACTCCTCCTTCAAAAATCGCCACCACCACTTAAATAATAGGGCAGAGTTTCTAATCACTGCATCTCCTACCCCCAAGCCACCCTCCTTTTTAGGGGCCTGAACTACTTCCCACTTGACTAGTGCTATCCCGTTCCTACCTTCCTCCTTACTCCATAAGAATCTTCTCTGTAATGATATCAACTTTTCTGCCACGGCCTTCGGCATCTTGTACAGGCTCAGATAGTACACTGGCAAGCTATTCAACACAGACTTAATAAGGACTAGCTTACCCGCTTTATTTAGCACCTTAGCCTTCCACAAACTGAGCTTTTCCTCAACCTTGTCAATTATCGGCTTCCATGTCTTTACCAGCCTTGGGTTTGCTCCTAGAGGAATACCAAGATATCGGACTGGGAGGTTCGCTTCTTTACACCCCAAAAAACTACACATGTTGTCAGTCCAATGCTGTTCACAATTGATTGGGATTAAGCTCGATTTATCAAAGTTAATCGATAACCCCGACATAATCTCAAAGCACCTTAACAGTCTGGCATAGTTTCTAATGGTCTCCTCTTCTGGTGGGCAGAATAAAATAGTGTCGTCTGCAAACTGAAGATGTGATAACTCTATATTTTCCTTTCCCACTAGCAGCAGCGATATTCGTCTGTTTCTCACTGCCTCCCCTATCCTCCTGTGTAAGACCTCCACTACCAGAACAAACAAGAACGGGGACAATGGGTCACCTTATCTCAAGCCTCTCTCCATCTTGAAAGGTTTGGAAGGGGAACCATTTATCAGAATTGCCATGGATGCCGAACCAATACACTCTCTGACCCACTCTCTCCATCTACGACCAAATCTCATCTTCTGCAGCACGATATCCACAAAGTTCCACTTTACTCTATCATAAGCCTTCTGAAAATCTAATTTGATAATTGCCGCCTTCTTCTTCCTCGTCTTCAGCCATTGCACTGTTTCGCACGCAATCAGAGCCCCGTCATGAATTTTTCGACCTTTCACAAAGGCACTTTGAGTCTCTCCTACTAAGCCTGGCATTACTGATCTCATCCTTCTGACCATCACCTTTGAAATAACTTTGTAGATGCAGCCAACCATGCTGATCGGCCTGAGGTCTTTGATCTCCTTAGCTCCAGTGAACTTCGGCGCAAGAGCCACCCAAGTAACATTGGAATCAGGCGGCAACCATGATGACCGAAAGAAATCCAGAACAGCTGTCGAGAACTCTGTACCGATCTCATCCCAGCACTTTTTGATGAAGTTCATATTATACCCATCACTACCTGGAGCCTTAGAGGATTCACAGTCCCAAACAGCCTCCCTAATCTCCACCAATGATGGTATGCTCTCCAATGCACTGGATTCTTCTTCATTAATCCGGTTAACCAGACCATCCCTAAACCCTATTACCGGGGATCTCTCCTGGTAATACAATTCTCTGTAAAAGTCTCTGATGGCAATCTTGATCCTGGCTTAATTTCTTACCAACCTTCCATTAATCACCAAAGCATCAATCCTATTGTTCCTTCTTCTTGCCGACGCCAAGCTATGAAAGTACCGTGTGTTTTTATCCATGTCCTTCGCATGCCTAGAACGCGACATCTGCTTCCAGTGTACCTCTTTCCTCACATACCACTGCTTGTAACAGCTTACTAGAGCCTTCCTTCTAGCCTCCATTGTACCATCATAGACACCATTTCCAACCAGATCATCCACCTTCTTGATCTCCTCCTCAAAACGCTGAATTTTCTTTTCCAAGTCACCAAATTTCTCTTTATACCATTTTCCCAACGGCACCGTAAGAGCCTTCAATTTATCTGTGAACTGTCCCTCTCCAATATTCCACCATTCCTCCCTGACCATTCTTAGGAATCCTTCATGTGTGAACCATGAGTCTAATGTCCGGAACGGACGTGGTCCACCTCTATACTTAGTAACTTCGACTATTATTGGGCAATGATCTGACAAGCCTCTCGGACTACCTTTTAAGCGAATCTCCGAGAATTCCTCAGTCCATTCTACACTCAACAGGACTCTGTCAATACGACTACAGGATCCACCTCTATACCATGTAAACTTACGATCATTCAGCGGTAAGTCCACTAACTGCATATCTTGGATCCAACTCTTGAATTCTTCTGCAGACGTTGATAACCTGTCCTAATTTTTCCTTTCATCAACTTGTACCACCTCATTGAAGTCACCCATGTAGCATATCGAGACCTGACATAACCCTGCTATATAGCTCAGTTCCTCCCAAACAGCAAGTTTTTCAATTCTCATATGAGGACCATAAACCAAACAGAAAGCACAGTGGAATTCATTTTTCAATAGAACTCCCTCAACACATAGCCACCTATCCCCTTTATAGCAGTTATTCATTCTAAAAAGCAACTCATCCCACATTAATAACAGACCCCTAGACGTGCCTACCGATCCAACAAACTCCCAACCCACCGCATCACTACCCTAAATACGTACAACATCAAATTTATTTACAACTTGCAATTTTGTTTCAACCAAGCCTAACATATTTAATTTTTGCTTTTTTTTGAGCTCTTTTATCATACTCAATTTTCCAACCCCCCTCAACCCCCTAATATTCCAAGAGCTAAAAATCATTTCAAAACATTGTTACACACCTGTTTGAACTTTTTCGGTCTGCTTCTTCGCACCTTCTCGTTCAGTTTTGCTCGCCTCCTCTTCTCAGCTATCGCTTCATTTTGCTCTTGTAATATCCTCATTAAGTTGTCTTCTTCGTTGTACTGTACTGTTCCGGATTCAACAGCTAGATCCCACGCCTTCTTATTCTCAACCAATTGTTCTTCAATTTTGGATATTTGTTGCCCTTCGTTTGTTTCCACGATTCCAGTTGCACTACTGCCCTCATCCACTATTGCAAGAGCCAGGCTTCCCTCTTCATCCATTGCATCAGTCCCCTCGGACATCGAGCCAGCTTTCTCGGCGTTTCTGCCAGTCTCGCCTGCGTCGAACGGAGCATCTCCCTTCAGTTCCTGCCATGGACTCCCAGGACGTCTTGATAGGCTTCTAGGTGGACCATGGATGCCCGCATCGCAGTATTTCTCGAGCACACCATCCCCCTCAACTCTCCCGATGGAGTCACGGTAATAGTCTAGGCGGTCTTTATCTCGTCGTGGTACTGCCGCTCCGGACCGGACAACGTTCAGCGCCTCAAACCGTCAGGTCGTCAGCCACAGCGCTCTCCTTCCCTGCTGGATACCGTCGACCCGGATGGAGCCCTACTCGGCCCGCCTGAGTTGTATCATGCTCCCCAGCAGTCCGCTTATGAGCAATAGATGGGCTGCATGTGCCATGTTCAGTTTGTTTTGGGCTTACGGTGGGGCAGCCCACATTTAATCCCTCAAATCTGCTACATCTATTCTTGTTTTTGGCCCAACCATCATCCCATGCTTGGACTCCCTTTTTTGTACAAAAACAGCCTTCCTTCAGCCCATTAACATATTCCCAACTAACCGTTTGTTCTGAACCCGAATCACTAACCAAATCAGTATATTCTTTTAATTTAGCGATTCCATCTGCAACAATGCCTTCCGTTACTCTTTGAATTTGAAAATGAATTGATTTGCCATTATTTCATTCACTGGGCATTTTGAAAGCCCATCTTTTTCTGTGTAATTCCTCTGCTGAATGTTCTGAATCTTCAATTCTCTGTATTATTGACTTGAAAAGACACAAATTAAAAATTTTTTGGATTTTTAATAATGAGGAATAATCAAAATGAAACTAAGATCAAATAAACAATGCATGCAAGACACCAAACTTAGAAGTTTGTATACTATTGACACTAACAAAATGAGAATGCATATGAGAAACAACAAAACACTCAAGACAAGAGAATTTAAAGATCAGAGTAAGGAAATCATCAAGAACAACTTGAGGATCAATGAAGACACATGAATGAATTCGAAAAATGCAAGAAGAACAGAAACATGCAATTGACACCAAACTTAAAATGAGACACTAGACTCAAACAAAAAACATAAAATATTTTTGGTTTTTATGATTTTGTAATTTTTTTGGATTTTTTTTTTCGAAATTAAGTGGAAAAGAAAATAAAGATATCAAAATTTTTAATGAGAATTCCAGGAATCATGCGATGTTAGTCTAAAGCTTCAGTCTAAAGAAATTAGACATGGCTAGCCAAGCTTCAGCAGGACATTACATTCAAGAGCGAAATTCATGAGAATCAATCAGCTTTGGTGATGATAAGAACATCACCTTGAAACACTAGAATTCATTCTTAAGAACTCTGAAGAAAAATACCTAATCTAAGCAACAAGATGAACCGTCAGTTGTCCAAACTCAAACAATCCCCGGCAACGGCGCCAAAAACTTGGTGCACGAAATTGTGATCTCTACTTTGCACAACTCAAACAATCCCCGGTAATGGCTCCAAAAACTTGGTGATCAATACCATGGTCTAAACATAATTTCACAACTTCGCACAACTAACCAGCAAGTGCACTGGGTCGTCCAAGTAATAAACCTTACGCGAGTAAGGGTCGATCCCACGGAGATTGTTGGTATGAAGCAAGATATGGTCATCTTGTAAATCTCAGTCAGGCAGATTCAAATGGTTATGGATGATTTATGAATAAAAGATAAATAAAACATAAAGATAGAGATACTTATGTAATTCATTGGTGAGAATTTCAGATAAGCGTATGGAGATGCTTTGTCCCTTCCGTCTCTCTGCTTTCCTACTGTCTTCATCAAATCCTTCTTACTCCTTTCCATGGCAAGCTGTATGTTGGGCATCACCGTTGTCAGTGGCTACAGTCCCGTCCTCTCAGTGAAAACGTTCAATGCGCTCTGTCATAGCACGGCTAATCATCTGTCGGTTCTCAATCAGGTTGGAATAGAATCCAGTGATTCTTTTGCGTCTGTCACTAACGCCCAGCCTTCAGGAATTTGAAGCTCGTCACAGTCATTCAATCATTGAATCCTACTCAGAATACCACAGACAAGGTTTAGACCTTCCAGATTCTCTTGAATGCCGCCATCAATTCTAGCTTATACCACGAAGATTCTGATTAAGGGATCCAAGAGATATCCACTCAATCTAAGGTAGAACGGAGGTGGTTGTCAGGCACACATTCATAGGTGAGAATGATGATGAGTGTCACGGATCATCACATTCATCAAGTTGAGGAACAAGTGATATCTTAGAACAAGAATAAGCTGAATTGAATAGAAGAACAATAATAATTGCATTAATACTCGAGGTACAGCAGAGCTCCACACCTTAATCTGTTGTGTGTAGAAACTCCACCGTTGAAAATACATAAGAACAAGGTCTAGGCATGGCCGAGAGGCCAGCCCCCATGATCTAAGAACTAGACATCCAAAGATGATCAAAAGATCTAAAAATGATCCAAAGATGAAAATACAATAGCAAAAGGTCCTATTTGTAGAGAACTAGTAGCTTAGGGTTTACAAAGATGAGCAAATGACATAAAAATCCACTTCCGGGCCCACTTGGTGTGTGCTTGGGCTGAGCATTGAAGCTTTCATGTGTGGAGACTTTTCTTGGAGTTAAACGCCAGCTTTTGTGCCAGTTTGGGCGTTTAACTCCCATTCTTGTGCCAGTTCCGGCGTTTAATGCTGGGCAGTTTTGTGCTGATTTGGAACGCTGGTTTGGGCCATCAAATCTCGGACAAAGTATGGACTATTATACATTGCTGGAAAGCCCAGAATGTCTACTTTCCAACGCAGTTGAGAGCGCGCCAACTGGGCTTCTGTAGCTCCAGAAAATCCACTTCGAGTGCAGGGAGGTCAGAATCCAACAGCATCTGCAGTCCTTTTCAGCCTCTGAATCAGATTTTTGCTCAGGTCCCTTAATTTCAGCCTGAAAATACTTGAAATCACAGAAAAATACACAAACTCATAGTAAAGTCCAGAATAGTGAATTTTAACTAAAACTAATAAAAACTAACTAAAACATACTAAAAACATACTAAAAAAATGCCAAAAAGTGTATAAATTATCCGCTCATCACAACACCAAACTTAAATTGTTGCTTGTCCTCAAGCAACTGAAAATCAAATAAGATAAAAAGAAGAGAATATGCAATGAATTCCAAAAACATCTATGAAGATCAGTATTAATTAGATGAGCGGGGCTTTTAGCTTTTTGCCTCTAAACAGTTTTGGCATCTCACTTTATCCTTTGAAATTCAGAATGATTGGCTTCTATAGGAACTCAGAATCCAGATAGTGTTATTGATTCTCCTAGTTAAGTGTGATGATTCTTGAACACAGCTACTTTATGAGTCTTGGCCATGGCCCAAAGCACTCTATCTTCCAGTATTACCACCGGATACATACATGCCACAGACACATAATTGGGTGAACCTTTTCAGATTGTGACTCAGCTTTGCTAGAGTCCCCAGTTAGAGATGTCCAGGGTTCTTAAGCACACTCTTTTTGCCTTGGATCACAACTTTATTTTTTTCTTTTTCTTTTTCTTTTTCCCCCTTTTTTTTGTTTTTTTTTTTAATATTCACTGCTTTTTCTTGCTTCAATAATCATTTTTATGATTTTTCAGATCCTCAATAACATTCATTCAGAAAGACATATGCACTGTTCAAACATTCATGAACAACAAATTCAAAAGACATATGCACTGTTCAAGCATACATTCAGAAACCAAAAGTATTGCCACCACATCAAAAATAATTAATCTATTATAAAATTCGAAATTCATGCAATTCTTCTCTTTTTCAATTAAGAACATTTTTCATTTAAGAAAGGTGATGGATTCATAGGACATTCATAACTTTAAGGCATAGACACTAAGACACTAATGATCATAAGAACAAACATAGATAAACATAAGCATGAAAATTCGAAAAATAGGAAAATAAAGAACAAGGAAATTAAAGAACGGGTCCACCTTAGTGATGGCGGCTTGTTTTTCCTCTTGAAGATCTTATGGAGTGCTTGAGCTCCTCAATGTCTCTTCCTTGCCTTTGTTGCTCATCTCTCATGATTCTTTGATCTTCTCTAATTTCATGGAGGAGGATGGAATGTTCTTGGTGCTCCACCCTTAGTTGTCCCATGTTGGAACTCAATTCTCCTAGGGAGGTGTTGATTTGCTCCCAATAGTTTTGTGGAGGAAAGTGCATCCCTTGAGGCATCTCAGGGATTTCATGATGAGTGGGATCTCTTGTTTGCTCCATCCTTTTCTTAGTGATGGGCTTGTCCTCATCAATGAGGATGTCTCCCTCTATGTCAATTCCAACTGAATAACAGAGGTGACAAATGAGGTGAGGAAAGGCTAACCTTGCCAAGGTAGAGGACTTGTCCGCCACCTTATAAAGTTCTTGGGCTATAACTTCATGAACTTCTACTTCCTCTCCAATCATGATGCTATGAATCATGATGGCCCGGTCTATAGTAACTTCGGACCAGTTGCTAGTGGGAATGATTGAGCGTTGGATAAACTCCAACCATCCTCTAGCCACGGGCTTGAGGTCATGCCTTCTCAGTTGAACCGGCTTCCCTCTTGAATCGCTCTTCCATTGAGCGCCCTCTTCACAAATGTCTATGAGGACTTGGTCCAACCTTTGATCAAAGTTGACCCTTCTAGTGTAAGGGTGTTCATCTCCTTGCATCATGGGCAAGTTGAACGCCAACCTTACATTTTCCGGACTAAAATCTAAGCATTTCCCCCGAACTATTGTAAGCCAATTCTTTGGGGCCGGGTTCACACTTTGATCATGGTTCTTGGTGATCCATGCATTGGCATAGAACTCTTGAACCATTAAGATTCCGACTTGTTGAATGGGGTTGGTAAGAACTTCCCAACCTCTTCTTTGAATCTCATGTCGGATCTCCGGATATTCACTCTTTTTGAGTTTGAAAGGGACCTCGGGGATCACCTTCTTCATGGCCACAACTTCATAGAAGTGGTCTTGATGCACCCTTGAGATGAATCTCTCCATCTCCCATGACTCAGAGGTGGAAGCTTTTGCCTTCCCTTTCCTCTTTCTAGAGGTTTCTCCGGCCTTAGATGCCATAAATGGTTATGGAAAAACAAAAAGCAATGCTTTTACCACACCAAACTTAGAAGGTTTGCTCGTCCTCGAGCAAAAGAAGAAAGAAAAGAGTAGAAGAAGAAGAAATAAAGGAGATGGAGGTGGCTTTGTGTTTTGGCTAATGGGGGAGAAGTAGTATTTAGGTTGTGTGGAAATGAAGTGATGAAGATGTGTTTATATAGGAGTGGAGAGGGGGTGTATGGTTCGGCCATGTAAGGGTGGGTTTGGGAGGGAAAGTGGTTTGAATTTGAATGGTGAGGTAGGTGGGATTTTAGGAAAGATGGATGTGAGTGGTGAAGAGAATGGTAGGATTTGATAGGTGAGGGATTTTTGGGGAAGAGGTGTTGAGGTGATTGGTGAATGGAGAAGAAGAGAGAGAGTGGTGGGGTAGGTGGGGATCCTGTGGGGTCCACAGATCCTGAGGTGTCAAGAAAAATTCATATCTGCACCAAGTGGCGAGCAAAAATGCTCTTTATGCCAATTCTAGCATTAAACGCCGGGCTGGTGCCCATTTCTGGCGTTTAACGGCAGCTTCTTGCCCTTTCCTGGCGTTTAACGCCAGTCTGGTGCCCCTTTCTGGCGTTAAACGCCCAGAATGGTGCCAGACTGGGCGTTAAACGCCCATTTGCTGCCCTTACTGGCGTTTAAACGCCAGCAAGGTTTTCCTCCAGGGTGTGCTATTTTTCTTTCTGTTTTTCATTCTGTTTTTGCTTTTTCAATTGATTTTGTGACTTCCCATGATCATCAACCTACAGAAAACATAAAATAACAAAAGAAAATAGATAAATATAACATTGGGTTGCCTCCCAACAAGAGCTTCTTTAATGTCAGTAGTGATGCCAGGGCATCTTGGCCAGTTTCACTGACCTTTTCTTTACTGTTTTTAGGGTAGTTTCATGCATTTCCTTAGGAAATAAGCTAGTTTTGGGTGGATATTCACTTATACCTTGATTCAAGCATACATTGTGCATTTTACATGATTTCATGAGGATTTTGCATGAGTTTAGTGACAAATTGTATGTTGCATTACCCATGACTTGGATTAGAATTTTGATGCACTCTATTGCTTGATTTCAGGACCAAAGGAAGCAAGGAAGAACCACTTAGCAGTCACGTTAATCTAATTAACGTGGCCACTAACGTGGAATGGGAGGTAACTTGCAAAGTTAATGAGAAAAGTGATTGCCAATAACGCTCTCGAAGCCATCATTGCCCACGTTAAGAGTCACGTTAACTAAGTTAACGTGAACTCTAACGTAAAGAAGGGACTTTGAGCCAACGTTAGTGACACTTAACATTATCACTAACGTTGGCCAATGATCATAAGTGGCCACGTTAGAGTCCACGTTAACTTAGTTAACGTGGCCTCTAACGCTAAAAGGGGGAAGGAAGCCAACGTTAGTGACATTCAACATTGTCACTAACGTTGGCCTAAGGTGCAATATACCACGTTAACTTGGTTAACGTGGGAGCTAACGTAAGAGGCAAGGGAGGTCGACAACGTTAGTGACACCCAACATTGTCACTAACGTTGGAAGCACCCATAAAACCCCCAAGGAGCCACGTTAACTTTCACGTTAACTTAGTTAACGTGGAAGCTAACGTTGATGAGTGAAAGATGAGCCAACGTTAGTGACACTCAACATTGTCACTAACGTTAGGGATGGCTAAGAATGGCCACGTTAGAAGCTACGTTAACTTCGTTAACGTGGGACTCTAACGTGAGACATAGGGGCACACTGGAATGTTAGTGACAATGTTAAGTGTCACTAATGTTCTCGAAGGTTGGCAAGGCCACGTTAGAAGCCACGTTAACCTAGTTAACGTGGGACTCTAACGTGAGACATAGGGGCACACTGGAACGTTAGTGATAATGTTAAGTGTCACTAACGTTCTCGAAGGTTGGCAAGGCCACGTTAGAAGCCACGTTAACCTAGTTAACGTGGGCTCTAACGTGAGGCAAAGGGGTACATTGGAACGTTAGTGACAATGTTGAGTGTCACTAACGTTCTCGAACTCATACTTTCACTAAACGTTAACACCCCTAACGTCCTGAGCTAAAGTCTCTGTCCATTTCACACTTTCTCTCTGCAAGTAAAACCAAGCCCAAATGAAGAAGAGAACTGCTTCAAACTCAAGATCCAAAGGCCCAAGACTTGAAGAGCAAACTAGAAGCTGAGAAGAGTAGTATATATAGGAGTAGCTTTGAATTATTTAAAAGTTCTGGGAGTTGGAAAATAGCACTACTCTCTGTATTTTTACTTTCTCTGCTCTTCTAGTTCCATGATGTATTATCCATCTTTGTTTTCATTTTCTAGAGATATGAACAACTAAACCCCTTTCATTGGGTTAGGGAGCTCTGTTGTAAATTGATGGATCAATACTAGTTTTCATTATTCTTCTTCTATCTTTTCTCTTGATTTTACTTGAAAGCTTTCGATCTTCATCCAATTGGGTAGTTATCTTGGAAAAGAAGCTATTCAAACTTGGATCTCTTCTGAACCTTGAAAGAGGAATGAAGAGATCAAGCTAGAAATGCTTTCTCATGCTGGACCAAATTGGGTTTGGATGGATATGTGACTATAATCCTCTCAACACCTGATTTGGGAAATGCATGTGGTATAATCAGTGACCACACATCATCTCTTCTCATGAGCAATTGACCAAGGAATTGGCTATTGATCAAGATTTGAGAGATTGAATTGCAAGAAATTGTAATTCGATCAATTAAGATTGCCAAGGAGATCAATGAATGCATTGATTGAGGAAGAGATGAAAATGAACTTGATCCGGAGAATTGCAATATCTCCTGAGCCCAATGAACTCTCCATTTCTGATCTTACCCATTCTCTTTAATTTCTGCATTTACTTTTATAAGCAAACACCCCATTTCCATTTACAATTCTGCAATTTACTTTCAGTCATTTACTTTCAGCCCTTTAATTCTAGCATTTACTTTTTCTGTCATTTACATTCCAGCCATTTTATTTTCTGCAAACCTCAACTCAAATTCTGAATTCCTCAACTAGAACATTCTTCTAATTAAAGTTGCTTGATCAATCAATCCCTGTGGGATTCGACCTCACTCTATTGTGAGTTTTTACTTGACGACAAATTCGGTACACTTGCCGAAGAAAATTTGTTGAGAGACAGTTTCCACCTGCATCAAGTTTATGGCGCCGTTGCCGGGGATTGATTGTGCATCAACAATTATTAATTTAGGAGATCACTAGATTGAGTATTTTTGTTTTGTTTGATTTAATTTTCTGTTGGAGTAATTTACTTTCTGTCTGAGTTAACTTCTCCCCTTCCCCCTCTACTCTTTCGTGTTCTTTGTTATTTACCATTCATTTTGCTAACCCACTAACTGTTTGATATATTGCATCACTCATAACTAACAGTAATTCTGACAGCAATACTATCTGCACATATTATTACTTGCTTGTACTTGTTGGTTGTATGACAGGGAGAAGAAGCGGGGTTTCAACTTCCTTCGATTCTGAACTAGAGAGGACCCTCCTTAGATTAAGGAGGGAAGTAAGAGCAAAACGTGCAATCAGTGCTGAAGAGGAGGAGGAACACTTTGAACTAAACATGGAAGGCAACATGGAAAACCAACATGAAGAAGAGGCTCATAACCATGGGGGAGGAGGTAGAGCAAATCATGCTGGGGAGGATAGAAGAGTGTTAAGCTCTTACATCAATCCAAACCCAGGCAACTGTGGAAGTAGCATCCAAAAGCCAACAATCCATGCCAACAATTTCGAGCTAAAACCTCAGCTCATCACTCTTGTGCAGAATAATTGCTCATTTGGAGGAGGTGCTCAAGAAGACCCGAATCAACACTTGACCACCTTCTTGAGGATTTGTGACACAGTGAAGTCCAATGGAGTCCACCAGGATGTCTATAGGCTGCTCTTGTTCCCTTTTTCACTCAGGGACAAGGCATCTAAATGGCTTGAATCCTTCCCAAAAGAAAGCCTGACAAATTGGGAGGATGTAGTGAATAAGTTTTTGGCAAGGTTTTACCCCCCTCAAAGGATCAATAGGCTGAAAACTGAAGTGCAGACGTTCAGACAGCAAGATGGGGAGACACTTTATGAAGCTTGGGAAAGGTTCAAAGACCTAACAAGGAGATGTCCACCAGATATGTTCAATGAATGGGTGCAGTTGCACATCTTCTATGAAGGCTTGTCATATGAATCAAAGAAGGCAGTAGACCATTCCTCTGGAGGATCATTGAACAAGAAGAAGACCATTGAAGAAGCCATAGATGTTATTGAGACTGTAGCTGAGAATGACTACTTCTATGCTTCCGAAAGAGGGAACACTAGAGGAGTGATAGAGCTAAACAATGTAGATGCTCTGCTGGCTCAGAACAAGCTCATTACCAAGCAGCTAGCTGACCTCACCAAGAAGATGGAGAGGAACCAAGTGGCAGCCATCACCACTTCATCAACAACCCAAGAAGGAATGGATGAAGAGGCAGAGGGTAACCTTGAGCAAGCCAACTACATTGGGAATTCACCTAGACAGAACCATGACCCATACTCCAAGACATACAACCCTGGATAGAGGAACCACCCAAACTTTAGGTGGGAGAATCAGCAAGATCAAAGCCAAGACCAGAGACGTTACAACTCCAACAACAATGCAGCTCATCAATAATTCACACAGAGGACATATCAACACCCCCACAACAACACTTCTCCACACCCATATCAAAACCAAAACAATACCTCTCATCCTTTCACCCCTAATCCCAATCTACCATCAATTGATGACAGACTCTCTAAGCTTAAAACCTTACTTGAAGGAATATGCCAAGAGATTCAAGAAAACAAGGTGTTCAAAGAGGAGGTGCGAGCCAATTTTAAGAACCAGGGAGAGACCATCAAGAAGCTGGAATTCCAAGTGGGATGCTTAGCTGAGAAGATTCCCAAACCTACTGATGGCTTCCCAAGTGACACGGAGAAAAACCCAAGAGGAGAAGCAAAGAAAGTAAGATGGGAAGATTGCAAAATGGTCACTACAAGTGGTCAAGAGGCTGAAGACAAGCAAAGCAAACTCTCCAAACAGCCTGAAGACAACTCAACAGAGGAGGAGGATAGAGATCACCAAGAACCAGAAATCTCACAACAAGAGCTGTTGAAGCTCTATCCACCATTTCCCCAACTGCTCAATGGTGCTGTGGGGAAGAGAATATACTCAAGGTTCCTAGACTTGTTTGCATCTCTGCATGTGAACATACCATTCATCAAGGCCATCCAACAAATGCCTGCATTCATCAAGTATATGAAGGAACTTCTTCCCAGGAAAAGCTCAATCAAAGAAGGCCAGACTATAGTGATGAATAAGAAATGCAGTGCCCTTATTCAACCTGAGTTGCCTACAAAAAGAAGAGACCCAGGGAGTTTTCATATCCCCTGTGCCATAGGGAAAACAATGTTTGATAGAGCACTCTGTGATTTGGGGGCAAGCATCAACTTACTGCCCCTATCCCTGGCGAAGACGCTGCAGATCAATGAGATAATGTCCACAGATGTAGTCATCAGACTGGCTGACAAGACTCAAAAGCAAGCAATAGGAGTGGTGGAAAATGTGTTGCTAAAGGTTGGGAAATACTTTCTCCCAACAGACTTTGTCATCCTGAACATGGAAGAGAGTCACACTCACCCAATCATATTGGGAAGATGGTGGACGAAATTGTGATCCATATTCTTTGTATTTGTATGAAATCATTATTATGGCACCAGTTGAATTCACAACTCCGTTCAACTAACCAGCAAGTGTACTGGGTCGTCCAAGTAATAAACCTTACGCGAGTAAGGGTCGATCCCACAGAGATTGTTGGTATGAAGCAAGCTATGGTCACCTTGTAAATCTCAGTTAGGCAGATTAAATTTGTTTATGGTTTCAAAAATTAATAATAAAAAGAAATAATAAAAGGGATACTTATGCAGATTCATTGGTGGGAATTTCAGATAAGCGAATGGAGATACTGTATGGCTCAAGAACGCCTACTTTCCTATTGCTTCAACTCAATCCTTCTTACTCCTTTCCATGGCAAGCTGTGTATAGGGGTTCACCGTTTGACGATGGCTACTTTGTATCCTCTCTGGAAAATGGTCCTCTGCGCTGTCACTCGCATAGCTAATCGTCTGGAGGCATCACACTGGCCGAAGGCTACATCCCATCCTCGCAGTGAAAACTACGCTCACGCGCTCTGTCACAGCACGGCTAATCACTGGTTGGTTCCCGCTCCTGTTGGAATAGAATCCCTTGATTCTTTTGCGTCTGTCACTAACGCCCAGCACTTGCAAGTCTGAAGCACGTCACAGTCATTCATTACCGGAATCCTACTCGGAATACCACAGACAAGGTTAGACTTTCCGGATTCCCAGGATCCTACTCGGAATACCACAGACAAGGTGAGACTTTCCGGATCCTCATGAATGCCGCCATCTATCTAGCTTATACCACGAAGATTCTGTTGGGAAATCTAAAAGATACACATTCAAGCTCGGTTTGCATGTAGAACGGAGGTGGTTGTCAATCACGCGCGTTCATAGGTGAGAATGATGATGAGCGTCACATAATCATCACATTCATCATGTTCTTGGGTGCGAATGAATATCTTGGAATAAGAATAAGAGAGAATTGAATAAAAAGAAATAGTAATTGTATTGAAACTTGAGGTACAGCAGAGCTCCACACCCTAAACTCCACTGTTGAAAATACAAAAGTGAAAGGTTCAGGCATGGCCGAATGGCCAGCCCCCAAAACGTGATCAATAGCCTCTTAAGATGAAGAATAAAACAAAACTGAGACCAAAGATGTCTAATACAATAGTAAGAGGTCCTATATATACTAGACTAGCTACTAGGGTTTACATGAGTAAGTAATTGATGTATAAATACACTTCCGGGGCCCACTTGGTGTATGTTTGGGCTAAGCTTGATCTATCCACGAGCTGAGGCTTCTCTTGGAGTTGAACTCTAAGTTATGACGTGTTTTGGGCGTTCAACTCTGGATCATGATGTTTTTCTTGCGTTTAACTCCAGACAGCAGCATGTACTTGGCGTTCAACGCCAACTTACGTCGTCAATTTCCGAATAAAGTATGGACTATTATATATTGCTGGAAAGCTCTGGATGTCTACTTTCCAACGCCATTGAGAGCGCGCCATTTGGAGTTCTGTAGCTCTAGAAAATTCATTTTGAGTGCAGGGAGGTCAGATTCCAACAGCATCAGCAGTCCTTTTGTCAGCCTTTTTCAGAGTTTTGCTCAAGTCCCTCAATTTCAGCCAGAAATTACCTGAAATCACAGAAAAACACACGAACTCATTGTAAAGTCCAGAAATGTGAATTTAACATAAAAACTAATGAAAACATCCCTAAAAGTAGCTTGAACTTACTAAAAACTACCTAAAAACAATGCCAAAAAGCGTATAAATTATCCGCTCATCACAACACCAAACTTAAATTGTTGCTTGTCCCCAAGCAACTGAAAATCAAATAGGATAAAAAGAAGAGAATATACTATAAATTCCAGAATATCAATGAATATTAATTCTAATTAGATGAGCGGGACTTGTAGCTTTTTGCTTCTGAACAGTTTTGGCATCTCACTTTTTCTTTTGTAGTTTAGAATGATTGGCTTCTCTAGGAATTTAGAAATTTGGATAGTGTTATTGACTTTCCTAGTTAAGCATGTTGATTCTTGAACACAGCTACTTATGAGTCTTGGCCATGGCCCTAAGCACTTTGTTTTCCAGTATTACCACCGGATACATAAATGCCACAGACACATAACTGGGTGAACCTTTTCAGATTGTGACTCAGCTTTGCTAGAGTCCCCAGTTAGTGGTGTCCAGAGCTCTTAAGCACACTCTTTTTGCTTTGGATCACGACTTTAATCATTCAGTCTCAAGCTTTTCACTTTAGACCTTCATGACACAAGCACATGGTTAGGGACAGCTTGGTTTAGCCGCTTAGGCCTGGATTTCATTTCCTTGGGCCCTCCTATCCATTGATGCTCAAAGCCTTGGATCCTTTTTACCCTTGCCTTTTGGTTTTAAGGGCTATTGGCTTTTTCTACTGCTCCTTCTCTTTTTTTTTTTCGCAAGCTTCTTCTTTTTCACTGCTTTTTCTTGCTTCAAGAATCAATTTCATGATTTTTCAGATCATCAATAACATTTTTCTTTGTTCATCATTCTTTCAAGAGCCAACAATTTTAACATTCATAAACAACAAGATCAAAAGACATATGCACTGTTCAAGCATTCATTCAGAAAACAAAAGTATTGTCACCACATCAATATAATTAAATTAAATTCAAGGATAAATTCGAAATTCATGTACTTCTTGTTCTTTTGAATTAAAACATTTTTCATTTAAGAGAGGTGAAGGATTAATGGATTTTATTCATAGCTTTAAGACATAGTTACTACTAATGATCATGAAGTAGAGACACAAAACATAGATAAACACAACATTAAAAACCGAAAAACAGAAAGAACTAAAGAACAAGGAATGAATCCACCTCTAGTGGCGTCTTCTTCTTGAAGGTCCAACAATGTCCTTAAGCTCTTCTATGTCCCTTCCTTGCCTTTGTTGCTCCTCCCTCATTGCTCTTTGATCTTCTCTTATTTCTTGGAGAATGATGGAGTGCTCATGATGTTCCACCCTTAGTTGTTCAACATTGTGGCTCAAACCTTCTAAGGAAGTGTTGAGTTGTTCCCAATAGTTGTTTGGAGAAAAGTGCATCCCTTGAGGCATCTCAGGGATTTCTTGATGATGAGCTTCCTCATGCATTTCTTGAGAACCGTGAGGGGTCTCTCTTGCTTGCTCCATTCTCTTCTTGGTGATGGGCTTATCCTCTTCAATGAGGATGTCTCCTTCTATGATAACTCCAGCTGAGTAACATAGATGGCAAATAAGGCGAGGAAAAGCTAGCCGTGCCATGGGTGAAGGCTTGTCGGCTATTTTGTAGATCTCATTGGAGATGACCTCATGAACTTCTACATCCTCTCCAATCATGATGCCATGAATCATGATGGCCCGATCCACAGTAACTTCAGATCGGTTGCTAGTAGGAATGATGGAGCGTTGAATGAACTCTAACCATCCTCTAGCTATAGGCTTGAGGTCCAGTCTTCTTAGTTGGACTGGCTTGCCTTTGGAGTCTCTCTTCCATTGAGCTCCTTCCACACAAATGTCCATAAGGACTTGGTCCAACCTTTGATCAAAGTTGACCCTTCTAGTGTAGGGGCGTTCATCTCCTTGCATCATAGGCAAGTGAAACGCCAACCTCACATTTTCCGGACTAAAATCCAAGTATTTCCCCCGAACCATTGTGAGATAATTCTTTGGACTCGGGTTCATACCTTGATCATGGTTCCTAGTGATCCATGCATTGGCATAGAACTCTTGAACCATTAAGATTCCGATTTATTGCATGGGGTTGGTTAAGACTTCCCAACCTCTTCTTCGGACTTCATGTCGGATCTCCGGATACTCATTTTTCTTGAGCTTGAAAGGGACCTCAGGGATCACCTTCTTCTTTGCCACAACATCATAGAAGTGGTCTTGATGGCTCTTGGAGATGAATCTTTCCATCTCCCATGACTCGGAGGTGGAAGCTTTTGTTTTCCCTTTCCCTTTTCTAGAGGATACTCCGGCCTTAGGTGCCATTGATGGTAATGGAAAAAAAAAACAAAAAGCTTATGCTTTTACCACACCAAACTTAAAATATTGCTCGCCCTCGAGCAAGAGAAGAAAGAAGAGAAGAAGAAGAAGAAGAAAATATGGTAGAGAGGGAGAGAGGTAGGTTCGGCCTAGGTGAAGAAGAAGGGGTTGTGTTGTGTGAAAATGAAGTAGAATGGAAGGGTATTTATAGGGAGAGGGGGTAGTGTGTATTCGGCCATTTAGGGTGGGAATGGGTGGAAAATTGGTTTTGAATTTTTGAAGGTAGGTGGGATTTATGGGGAAGAGTGGATGGATGTGAATGGTGAAGGGAGTGATTGGGAAGAGGAATTGAGGTGATTGGTGAAGGGTTTTGGGAAAGAGTGTTCATTGGGAAGAGAGAAATTCAGAGATTGAAGTTGTTGGGAAGTGTGACATGGGGAAGAGAAAAATAGGATTAGGAGAGTGTAATTAGGATTAGGAGGTAAGGTGGGAATATGTTAGGTGGAGATCCTGTGGGGTCCACAGATCCTGAGGTGATCATGTGGGGTCCACAGATCCTGAGGTGATCCTGTGGGGTCCACAGATCCTGAGGTGTCAAGGAATTCCATCCCTGCACCAAATAGGCATGTAAAATGCCTTCGTGCATCATTCTGGCGTTTAAACGCCCATTGGTGCACATTCTGGGCGTTCAACGCCCATGTAAAGCATGTTTCTGGCGTTGAACGCCAGTTTCATGCTTGTTACTGGCGTTCAGCGCCAGCTTTTCTTCTCTGGGCACATTCCTGGCGTTCAGCGCCAGGATGTTGCTTGTTTCTGGCGTTCAGCGCCAGAATGATGCTCTGTTCTGGCGTTGAACGCCAGCCAGATGCATCTTACTGGCGTTGAACGCCAGCCTGTGCGTCCTCTAGGGTGTGAATTTTTTTTCTGCTGTTTTTGATTCTGTTTTTAATTTTTATGATTTTTTCGTGACTCCTCATGATCATATACCTAATAAAACACAAAATAACAATAAAATAGAATAAAATAAAATTAGATAAATAAAATTGGGTTGCCTCCCAACAAGCGCTTCTTTAATGTCAATAGCTTGACAGTGGCTCTCATGGAGCCACAAGGTGATCAGGTCAATGTTGTATAGTTGCCAACACCAAACTTAGAGTTTGGATATGGGGTCTTAACACCAAACTTAGAGTTTGGTTGTGGCCTCACAACACCAAACTTAGAGTTTGACTGTGTGGGCTCTTCTTGACTCTGAACTGAGTGAAGCTCTTCATGCTTACTCTCTTCTGTCACAGAGGGATGGCCATGTGCTTTAAACACAAGGTAGTCCCCATTTAATTGAAGGACTAATTCACCTCTGTTGACATCTATCACAGCTCCTGCTGTGGCTAGGAAAGGTCTTCCAAGGATGATGCAATCATCCTCTTCCTTCCTAGTGTCTAAGATTATGAAATCAGCAGGGATGTAAAGGCCTTCAACCTTTACTAACACATCCTCTACTATTCCATAAGCTTGTCTCAATGACTTGTCTGCCAATTGTAATGAGAACAAGGCAGGTTGTACCTCAATGATCCCCAGCTTCTCCATTACAGAGAGTGGCATAAGATTTATCCCTGACCCCAGATCACACAGAGCTTTTTCAAAGATCATGGTGCCTATGGTACAAGGTATTAAGAACTTGCCAGGATCTTGTTTCTTTTGAGGTAGAATTTTCTGAATCCAAGTATCCAGTTCATTAATGAGCAAGGGAGGTTCACTTTCCCAAGTCTCATTACCAAACAACTTGGCATTCAGCTTCATAATAGCTCCTAAGTATTGAGCAACTTGCTCTCCAGTTACATCTTCATCCTCTTCTGAGAAAGAATAGTCTTCAGAGCTCATGAATGGCAGAAGGAGATTTAATGGAATCTCTATGGTCTCTAAGTGAGCCTCAGATTCCTTTGGATCCTTAATAGGAAACTCCTTCTTGCTTGAGGGACGTCCCAGGAGGTCTTCCTCACTAGGATTTTCATCCTCCTCCTCCCTTGTGCATTCAGCCATATTGACTACATCAATGACCTTGCACTCTCCTTTTGGATTCTCTTCTGTATTACTTGGGAGAATACTGGGAGGAGTTTCAATGACTTTCTTACTCAGCTGGCCCACTTGTGCCTCCAGATTTCTAATGGAGGATCTTGTTTCACTCATGAAACTGAAAGTGGCCTTTGACAGATCAGAGACTACATTGGCTAAATTAGAGGTGTTTTGTTCAGAATTCTCTGTCTGTTGCTGAGAAGATGATGGATATGGCTTGCTATTGCCCAGCCTATTACGTCCACCATTGTTAAAGCCTTGTTGGGGCTTTTGTTGATCCTTCCATGAGAAATTTGGATGATTTCTCCATGATGGGTTATAAGTATTTCCATAAGGTTCACCCATGTAATTAACCTCTGCCATGGCAGGGTTCTCAGGATCATAAGCTTCTTCAGAAGCTGCCTCTCTAGTACTGTTGGATGCATGTTGCCATCCATTCAGATTTTGAGAGATCATGTTGACCTGTTGAGTCAACACTTTGTTCTGAGCCAATATGGCATTCAGAGTATCAATTTCAAGAACTCCTTTCTTCTGAGGTATCCCATTATTCACGGAATTCCTCTCAGAAGTGTACATGAATTGGTTATTTGCAACCATGTCAATGAGCTCTTGAGCCTCTTCAGGCGTTTTCTTCAGGTGAATAGATCCACCTGCAGAATGGTCCAATGACATTTTCGAAAATTCAGAGAGACCATAATAGAATATATCTAATATGGTCCATTCTGAAAACATGTCAGATGGACATCTTTTGGTCAGCTGCTTGTATCTTTCCCAAGCTTCATAGAGGGATTCACCATCTTTTTGTTTGAAGGTTTGAACATCCACTCTCAGCTTGCTCAGCTTTTGAGGAGGAAAGAATTTATCCAAGAAGGCAGTGACCAGCTTATCCCAGGAGTCCAGGATATCCTTAGGTTGTGAATCTAACCATATTCTAGCTCTGTCTCTTACAGCAAAAGGGAAAAGCATGAGTCTGTAGACTTCAGGATCAACCCCATTCGTCTTTACAGTCTCACAGATCTGCAAGAACTCAGTTAAAAACTGATAAGGGTCTTCAGATGGAAGTCCATAAAACTTGCAGTTTTATTGCATTAAGGCAACTAGCTGAGGTTTCAGCTCAAAGTTGTTGGCTCCAATGGCAGGAATGGAGATGCTTCTTCCATCAAACTTGGACGTTGGCTTTGTAAAGTCACCAAGCATTCTCCTTGCATTATTATTATTTTCGGCTGCCATCTCCTTCTCTTGTTCGAAAATTTCTGAAAGGTTGTTTCTGGATTGTTATAATTTAGCTTCTCTTAATTTTCTCTTCAAAGTCCTTTCAGGTTCTGGATCAATTTCAACAAGAGTGCCTTTATCCATGTTCCTGGTCATATGAAAAAGAAGAAAACAAGAAAAGAAAGAGAAATCCTCTATGTCACAGTATAGAGATTCCTTTATGTTAGTAGAAAAAGAAGGGAGTAGAAGAATGAAGAAGGAGATTCGGATAATTAGATGGAGAGAGGTGAAGAGAAGTGTTAGTAATTAAATAATTAAATAGAAGAAGAAAAGAGAAGGGAAATTTCGAAAATAATTTTGAAAAAGAGGTTAGTAATTTTCGAAAATTAGAAATAAAATGTAATTAAAATTTAAAACATGAAACAATTAGTTAATTAAAAAGAACTTTTGAAAAAGGGGTGAGATATTTTCGAAAATTAGAGAGGGAAAAGTAGTTAGGTGGTTTTGAAAAAGATAAGAAACAAACAAAAAGTTAGTTAGTTGATTGAAAAAGATTTGAAATCAAAATTTGAAAAAGATAAGAAGATAAGAAGTTAGATAAAAAGATTTGAAATCAAATTTTGAAAAAGATAAAATTTTTGAAAAAGATATGATAAGAGATAAGATAAAAATTTTAAGAAAAAGATATTTTGAAAAAGATTTAATTTTTAAAATGACTTAACTAACAAGAAACTACAAGATAAGATTCTAGAATTTAAAGATTGAACCTTTCTTAACAAGAAAGTAACAAACTTCAAATTTTTGAACCAATCACATTAATTGTTAGCTAATTTTCAAAAATATGATATAAAGATAAGAAAAATATTTTGAAAAAAATAATTTTTAAATTTTCGAAAATAAGAAAAAGAATGGAAGAGATATGATTTTTGAAAAAGATTTTGAAAAGATAAGATTTTTAAAATTGAAATTTTGACTTGACTTGTAAGAAACAACTAATTTTATAAATTTTTGACCAAGTCAACCCAAAATTTCGAAAATTTGGAGGGAAATAAGGAAAAGATATTTTTTTTTGAATTTTTAATTATGAGAGAGAAAAACAACAAAAATACTCAATGCATGAAATTTTTAGATCAAAACAATGAATGCATGCAAGAATGCTATGAATGTCAAGATGAACACCAAGAACACTTTGAAGATCATGATGAACATCAAGAACATAATTTTGAAAAATTTTTAATGCAAAAAAAACATGCAAGACACCAAACTTAGAAATCTTTAATGCATGGAAAATATGAATGCCAAGATGCACATGAAAAACAACAAACAACACAAAACAAGAAAACATCAAGATCAAACAAGAGGACTTATCAAGAACAACTTGAAGATCATGAAGAACACTATGAATGCATGAGATTTTCGAAAAATGCAAGAAAAATTTTAAAGCATGCAATTGACACCAAACTTAAAAATTGACTCAAGACTCAAACAAGAAACACAAAATATTTTTAGTTTTTATGATTTATTATTTTTTTGAATTTTTATTAATTTTTTTGAAAATAAAGTTTAGAAAAATGAAAAATAAAAGAAAAATTTAAAAAAAATTTTGAAAAGAAAATTACCTAATCTGAGCAACAAGATGAACCGTCAATTGTCCATACTCGAACAATCCCCGGCAACGGCGCCAAAAACTTGGTGGACGAAATTGTGATCCATATTTTTTGTATTTGTATGAAATCATTATTATGGCACCAGTTGAATTCACAACTCCGTTCAACTAACCAGCAAGTGTACTGGGTCGTCCAAGTAATAAACCTTACGCGAGTAAGGGTCGATCCCACAGAGATTGTTGGTATGAAGCAAGTTATGGTCACCTTGTAAATCTCAGTTAGGCAGATTAAATTTGTTTATGGTTTCGAAAATTAATAATAAAAAGAAATAATAAAAGGGATACTTATGCAGATTCATTGGTGGGAATTTCAGATAAGCGAATGGAGATACTGTATGGCTCAAGAACGCCTACTTTCCTATTGCTTCAACTCAATCCTTCTTACTCATTTCCATGGCAAGCTGTGTATAGGGGTTCACCGTTCGACGATGGCTACTTTGTATCCTCTCTGGAAAATGGTCCTCTGCGCTGTCACTCGCATGGCTAATCGTCTGGAGGCATCACACTGGCCGAAGGCTACATCCCATCCTCGCAGTGAAAACTACGCTCACGCGCTCTGTCACAGCACGGCTAATCACTAGTTGGTTCCCGCTCCTGCTGGAATAGAATCCCTTGATTCTTTTGCGTCTGTCACTAACGCCCAGCACTTGCAAGTCTGAAGCACGTCACAGTCATTCATTACCGGAATCCTACTCGGAATACCACAGACAATGTTAGACTTTCCGGATTCCCAGGATCCTACTCGGAATACCACAGACAAGGTGAGACTTTCCGGATCCTCATGAATGCCGCCATCTATCTAGCTTATACCACGAAGATTCTGTTGGGAAATCTAAGAGATACACATTCAAGCTCGGTTTGCATGTAGAACGGAGGTGGTTGTCAATCACGCGCGTTCATAGGTGAGAATGATGATGAGCGTCACATAATCATCACATTCATCATGTTCTTGGGTGCGAATGAATATCTTAGAATAAGAATAAGAGAGAATTGAATAAAAAGAAATAGTAATTGTATTGAAACTTGAGGTACAGCAGAGCTCTACACCCTTAATCTATGGTGTGCAGAAACTCCACTGTTGAAAATACATAAGTGAAAGGTTCAGGCATGGCCGAATGGCCAGCCCCCAAAACGTGATCAATAGCCTCTTAAGATGAAGAATAAAACAAAACTGAGACCAAAGATGTCTAATACAATAGTAAGAGGTCCTATATATACTAGACTAGCTACTAGGGTTTACATGAGTAAGTAATTGATGTATAAATCCACTTCCGGGGCCCACTTGGTGTATGTTTGGGCTGAGCTTGATCTATCCACGAGCTGAGGCTTCTCTTAGAGTTGAACTCTGAGTTATGACGTGTTTTGGGCGTTCAACTCTGGATCATGACGTTTTTCTGGCGTTTAACTCCAGACAGCAGCATGTACTTGGCGTTCAACGCCAAGTTACGTCATCAAATTCCGAATAAAGTATGGACTATTATATATTTCTGGAAAGCCCTGGATGTCTACTTTCCAACGCCGTTGAGAGCGCGCCATTTGGAGTTCTGTAGCTCTAGAAAATCTATTTCGAGTGCAGGGAGGTCAGAATCCAACAGCATCAGCAGCCCTTTTGTCAGCCTTTTTCAGAATTTTGCTCAAGTCCCTCAATTTCAGCCAGAAATTACCTGAAATCACAGAAAAACACACAAACTCATAGTAAAGTCCAGAAATGTGAATTTAACATAAAAACTAATGAAAACATCCCTAAAAGTAGCTTGAACTTACTAAAAACTACCTAAAAACAATGCCAAAAAGCGTATAAATTATCCGCTCATCAGAAGACCCTTCCTAGCTACGGCCAGAGCACTCATAGATGTGGAGAATGGGGAGCTAATATTGAGGATCCATGATGAACGGCTCAGCTTTAATGTATTCAAACTCTCACAAGAAGCAGACCAAGAGCACAAGGAACCAAGCAAAGATCGTAATGAGATGCTAAAGAAGGAAGCAAGCACTGAAGCACACCCAACCTATCTGGAGACCCCTTTGGTTGATAAACAAGGGAAACAGCAACTACCACAGCTCAAGGAAAAGTTGGAGGAACCTAAACCTCTAGAGGCATGTGAAGACAACATCACAACTCCCTTAGAAAAAGAAGTCATCAAGAGCAAGGCAATATCAAAGGACACAAGGAAGAAGGTACCAAGGAAGTGGAGGAACAAAAAGATCCCTACGGAAGACTTCTCTCCAGGAGATAGAGTGATCTCAGCTTACTTCCCGGATATCCCCCCTAATCTCCCCACTATACCATCTCAGTTACCGAAAGTCTTCACAATCAACAGAGTTCTCTCCATGGAACATGCAGAGATCATTGATACAACCAATGGATACAAGTCCACAGCGAGAGGGGAGGACTTCAAGCATTACCAACCACCCTGATGAGGGAGAAATGTCAAGCTAGTGACGCTAAAGAAGCGCTTCATGGGAGGCAACTCATATTTTATATGCTTTTAGAAGATAGTGAATAAGACAACATTTATGAATTCCAACCCAAACTTGACAAACACTTGGTGAAAACCTTATTTTGCAGTATATAGTGAGGAACAAATTTGGTGTTCAAAGCAAACCAAGATGCATGCTAGTCTTAGGAGCTTTGAACAAAACTTTTCATCACAGTGCTCCAAACTAAGTTTGGTGTCACCCCAAGGTGCCACCAATGTGCATATAAGGACACACAGTTAGTTAGTTAGTTGGAGTTCATAAATGAACAATCTAATCTTTTCTTTTCTTTGCCGTAAAATTTCAATTGTCTTTGGTTTGGTATTATTCTTACCTTTCTTATTTTGTCTTTATAGGGAAAAGAAAAGGAGCATTGATGGGGATTGATTGGACAATTAAATGGGGGAGGTTCGGCCACTTCATGAAGAGAACTACACACTTGTCTCAAGAAGGAACGCATGGGGAAACGTTGCCATGCAACATTGAAGAAAGGAGACCCTTGAAGACCGAACCATTCACTCTCATTAAGTGATGATCCTTGTCCTTCCTTTATGCACAACCCCAACCGTCCATCAAGCAACCATTCTTGCAATCCACACCTTCTGTTCTCTCATGATCTCCCTATATAAGTGAACCTTAGTGCAGCCTCACTCTTCACATTCAAATCTCCACTCTCCACACTTCACACTTTTGGCGTATTAAACCCCTTCATCATAAATTGTCCTAGCCAACCCATTCTTCATCTATCCGTATCCTCAAATCACCTCAAAACAGTAACTCAAATTCATGGCATCATCAAGCTCAAAGAGGCAAAAGATGAAGGAACCCATGGAGAGTGTTCCATTCGATGAAAAGAGATTCAAAACTGCCTTTCATGAACGTGAATTTGAGCGGATAAGGGTCAGAAAGATATTGCCAGAATTAATCTTCCAAATCAATGCAAATAAGTCACCACAGATTCGGGAGAAAATCGAACAGAGAGGGTGGCAATTACTCACAAGTCCAGAGGGGAAGATTAATGGAAACCTCATCAAATAATTCTATGTAAATGTAGTGAGAGAAGACAAGACCAAGGCCCCAACCTTCAAAAGCTGCGTGAGAGGAAAGGAGGTGGACTTCAGCCTAAATGCCATAACAAGAGCTCTTCACCTGAAATCACCTCATTTTGATGAGGCCATCTATCAGGAAAGGATAAGTAAAAGCCCTGACAATGATGAGCTCACAGAGATAGTGACGGACATCTGTGTTATAGCAGCTGATTGGGAGAGGTACGCAGATGGGAGACTGGTGCACGAAATTGTGATCAATACTTTTCAAAACATCAACAATCCCTAGTAATGGCTCCAAAGACTTGGTGCTCAATACCATGGCATAAACACAACTTCGCACAACTAACCAGCAAGTGCACTGGGTCGTCCAAGTAATAAACCTTACGCGAGTAAGGGTCGATCCCACGGAGATTGGTGGTATGAAGCAAGCTATGGTCATCTTGTAAATCTCAGTCAGGCAAACTCAAATGTATAATGGTGATGAACGAAAATAACATAAAGATAAAGATAGGGATACTTATGTATATCATTGGTGTAAGAGCTTCAGACAAGTGTATGAAGATGCCTTCCCTTCCGTCTCCCTGCTTTCCTAATGTCTTCATCCAATCCTTCTTACTCCTTTCCATGGCAAGCTCGTATAGGGTTTCACCGTTGTCAATGGCTACCTCCCATCCTCGCAGTGAAAGCTAATGCACGCACTCTGTTACAGTGCTGCCAATCACCGGTGTGGTTCCCTCCCCTACCGGAATAGAATCCAGTGATTCTTTTGCGTCTGTCACTAACGCCCAGCAGGTTACAGGTTTGAAGCACGTCACAGTCATTCAATCATTGAATCCTACTCAGAATACCACAGACAAGGTTAGACCTTCTGGATTCTCTTGAATGCCGCCATCAGTTCTTGCCTATACCACGAAGATTCCGGTTAAAGAATCCAAGAGATATTCACTAAGCCTCGGATGCTTGTAGAACAAGAATGGTTGTCAGTCACCTTGTTCATAAGTGAGAATGATGATGAGTGTCACAGATCATCACATTCATCAAGTTGAAGAACAAGTGATATCTTGGACAAAGAACAAGTGGAATTGAATAGAAGAACAATAGTAATTGCATTAATACTCGAGGTACAGCAGAGCTCCACACCTTAATCTATGGTGTGTAGAAACTCCACCGTTGAAAATACATAAGAACAAGGTCTAGGCATGGCCGAATGGCCAGCCTCCCAAAGTGAGTTCAATCATCAAAACATGATCAAAAGACTCTCTATCTCAAGATGATACAAATACAATAGTAAAAGGTCCTACTTATAGAAAACTAGTAGCCTAGGGTGTACAGAGATGAGTAAATGACATAAAAATCCACTTCCGGGCCCACTTGGTGTGTGCTTGGGCTGAGCAATGAAGCATTTTCGTGTAGAGACTTGTCTTGGAGTTAAAGGCCAGCTTTTATGCCAGTTTGGGCGTTTAACTCCCAATCAGGTGCCAGTTCCGGCGTTTAACGCTGGAATTTCTTGAGGTGACTTTGAACGCCGGTTTGGGCCATCAAATCTTGGGCAAAGTATGAACTATCATATATTGCTGGAAAGCCCAGAATGTCTACTTTCCAACGCCGTTGAGAGCGCGCCAATTGGGTTTCTGTAGCTCCAGAAAATCCACTTCGAGTGCAGGGAGGTCAGAATCCAACAGCATCTTGCAGTCCTTTTCAGTCTCTGGATCAGATTTTTGCTCAGGTCCCTCAATTTCAGCCAGAAAATACCTGAAATCACAGAAAAACACACAAACTCATAGTAAAGTCCAGAAAAGTGAATTTTAACTAAAAACTAATAAAAATATACTAAGAACTCAACTAAAACTACTAAAAACATACTAAAAACAATGCCAAAAAGCATACAAATTATCCGCTCATCACAACACCAAACTTAAATTGTTGCTTGTCCCCAAGCAACTAAAGATCAAATAAGATAAAAAGAAGAGAATATGCAATGAACTCCAAAAACATCTATGAAGATCAGTATTAATTAGATGAGCGGGGCTTTTAGCTTTTTGCCTCTGAATAGTTTTGGCATCTCACTCTATCCTTTGAAATTCAGAATGATTGGCTTCTTTAGGAACTCAGAATCCAGATAGTGTTATTGATTCTCCTAGTTAAGTATGATGATTCTTGAACACAGCTACTTATTGAGTCTTGGCCGTGGCCCAAAGCACTCTGTCTTCCAGTATTACCACCGGATACATACATGCCACAGACACATAATTGGGTGAACCTTTTCAGATTGTGACTCAGCTTTGCTAAAGTCCCCAATTAGAGGTGTCCAGGGTTCTTAAGCACACTCTTATTGCCTTGGATCACAACTTTATTTCTTTCTTTTTTCTTTCTTTTTCTCTTTCTCCCTTTCTCTTTCTCTTTTTTTTCGTTCTTTTCTCTTTTTTTTTTTTTTGTATTCACTGCTTTTTCTTGCTTCAAGAATCATTTTTATGATTTTTCAGATCCTCAGTAACATGTCTCCTTTTTCATCATTCTTTCAAGAGCCAACAACTTTAACATTCATGAACCACAAATTCAAAAGACATATGCACTGTTCAAGCACACATTCAGAGAACAAAAGTGTTGCCACCACATCAAAATAATTAAACTGTTATAAAATTCAAAATTCATGCAATTCTTTTCCTTTTCAATTAAGCACGTTTTTATTTAAGAAAGGTGATGGATTCATAGGACATTCATAACTTTAAGGCATAGATACTAAGACACTAATGATCATAAGACACAAACATGGATAAACATAAGCACTAAAATTCGAAAAACAGAAGAATAAAGAACAAGGAAATCAAGGAACGGGTCCACCTTAGTGATGGCGGCTCTTCCTTCCTCTTGAAGGTCCTATGGAGTGCTTGAGCTCCTCAATGTCTCTTCCTTGTCTTTGTTGCTCCTCTCTCATGATTCTTTGATCTTCTCTAATTTCATGGAGGAGGATGGAATGCTCTTGGTGCTCCACCCTTAGTTGTCCCATGTTGGAACTCAATTCTCCTAGGGAGGTGTTTAGTTGCTCCCAATAGTTTTGTGGAGGAAAGTGCATCCCTTGAGGCATCTCAGGGATCTCATGATGAGAGGGGTCTCTTGTGTGCTCCATCCTTTTCTTGGTAATGGGCTTATCCTCATCAATGGTGATGTCTCCCTCTATGTCAACTCCAACTGAATAACAGAGGTGACAAATGAGGTGAGGAAAGGCTAACCTTGCTAAGGTAGAGGACTTATCCGCCACCTTGTAGAGTTCTTGGGCTATGACCTCATGAACTTCCACTTCTTCTCCAATCATGATGCTATGGATCATGATGGCCGGTCTAAAGTAACTTCGGACCGGTTGCTAGTGGGAATGATTGAGCGTTGGATAAACTCCAACCATCCTCTAGCCACGGGTTTGAGGTCATGCCTTCTTAGTTGAACCGGCTTGCCTCTTGAATCTCTCTTCCATTGTGCGCCCTCTTCACATATGATTGTGAGGACTTGGTCCAACCTTTGATCAAAGTTGACCCTTCTTGTGTAAGGATGTTCATCTCCTTGCATCATAGGCAAGTTGAACGCCACCCTCACACTTTCCGGACTAAAATCCAAGTATTTCCCCCGAACCATAGTAAGATAATTCTTTGGATCCGGGTTCATACTTTGATCATGGCTCTTGGTGATCCATGCATCGGCATAGAACTCTTGAACCATCAAGATTCCAACTTGTTGAATGGGGTTGGTAAGTACTTCCCAACCTCTTCTTTGGATCTCATGGCGGATCTCCGGATATTCACCCTTTTTGAGTGAAAAGGGGACCTTGGGGATCACCTTCTTCAAGGCCACAACTTCATAGAAGTGGTCTTGATGCACCCTTGAGATGAATCTATCCATCTCCCATGACTCGGAGGTGGAAGCTTTTGCCTTCCCTTTCCTCTTTCTAGAGGTTTCTCCGGCCTTGGGTGCCATAATGGTTATGGAAAAACGAAAAAGCAATGCTTTTACCACACCAAACTTAAAATGTTTGCTCGTGCTCGAGCAAAAGAAGAAAGAAGAGAGTAGAAGAAGAAGAAATGAGGAAGAGGGAGATGGTGGTGTATTCGGCCAAGGAGGGGGAGAAGTGGTGTTTTGGTTGTGTGAAAATGAAAGAGTGAAGAAGGGTATTTATAGGAGAGAGGGGAGATGGGGTTCGGCCATATTGGGTGGGTTTGGGAGGGAAAGTGGTTTGAATTTGAAGGGTGAGGTTGGTGGGGTTTTATGAAGGATGGATGTGAGTGGTGAAGAGAAAGATGGGATTTGATAGGTGAAGGGTTTTTGGGGAAGAGGTATTGAGGTGATTGGTGAATGGGGAAGAAGAGAGAGGGTGGTGGTGGGGTTGGTGGGGGTCCTGTGGGGTCCACAGATCCTATGGTGTCAAGGAAAAGTCATCCCTGCACCAAATGTTGCTCAAAATCACGTTTTGAGCCATTTCTGGCGTTAAACGCCGGGCTGGTGCCCATTCCTGGCGTTTAACGCCAGGTTCTTGCCCTTTTCTGGCGTTTAACGCCAGTCTGGTGCCCCTTTCTGGCGTTAAACGCCCAGAATGGTGCCAGACTGGGCGTTAAACGCCCAATTGCTAGGCTTACTGGCGTTTGAACGCCAGCAGCTTCTTCCTCCAGGGTGTGCTGTTTTTCTTCCTGTTTTCCATTTTGTTTTTGCTTTTTCAATGGATTTTGTGACTTCTTATGATCATCAACCTACAGAAAACATAAAATAACAAAAGAAACTATATAAATTATAATCATTGGGTTGCCTCCCAACAAGCGCTTCTTTAATGTCAGTAGCTTGACAGAGGGCTCTCATGGAGCCTCAAAGATACTCAGAGCAATGTTGGAACCTCCCAACACCAAACTTAGAGTTTGAATGTGGGGGTTCAACACCAAACTTAGAGTTTGGTTGTGGCCTCCCAACACCAAACTTAGAGTTTGACTGTGGGGGCTCTTCTTGACTCTGATTTGAGAGAAGCTCTTCATGCTTCTTCTCTATGGTGACAGAGGGATATCCTTGAGCCTTAAACACAAAGGATTCTTCATTCACTTGAATGATCAGTTCACCTCTATCAACATCAATCACAGCCTTTGCTGTGGCTAGGAAGGGTCTGCCAAGGATGATGGTTTCATCCATGCACTTCCCAGTCTCTAGGACTATGAAATCAGCAGGAATGTAATGGTCTTCAACCTTTACCAAAACATTCTCTACAAGTCCATGAGCTTGTTTTCTTGAGTTGTCTGCCATCTCTAATGAGATTTTTGCAGCTTGTACCTCAAAGATCCCTAACTTCTCCATTACTGAGAGAGGCATGAGGTTTACACTTGACCCTAAGTCACACAGAGCCTTCTTGAAGGTCATGGTGCCTATGGTACAAGGTATGGAAAACTTCCCAGGGTCTTGTCTCTTTTGAGGTAATTTCTGCCTAGACAAGTCATCCAGTTCTTTGGTGAGCAAAGGAGGTTCATCCTCCCAAGTCTCATTTCCAAATAACTTGTCATTTAGCTTCATGATTGCTCCAAGGTATTTAGCAACTTGCTCTTCAGTGACATACTCATCCTCTTCAGAGGAAGAATACTCATCAGAGCTCATGAAAGGCAGAAGTAAGTCCAATGGAATCTCTATGGTCTCATTTTGAGTCTCAGATTCCCATGGTTCCTCATTGGGGAACTCATTGGAGGCTAGTGCACGCCCATTGAGGTTTTCCTCAGTGGCGTTCACTTCCTCTCCTTCCTCTCCAAATTCGGCCATGGTTATGGCTTTGCACTCTCCTTTTGGGTTTTCTTCTGTGTTGCTTGGAAGAGTACTTGGAGGGAGTTCAGTAACTTTCTTGCTCAGCTGTCCCACTTGTCCTTCCAAATTTCTAATGGAGGACCTTGTTTCATTCATGAAACTTTGAGTGGTTTTAATTAGATCAGAGACCATGGTTGCTAAGTCAGAGGGATTCTGCTTAGGATTCTCTGTCTGTTGCTGAGAAGATGATGGAAAAGGTTTGCCATTGTTAAACCTGTTTCTTCCACCATTATTATTGAAACCTTGTTGAGGTCTCTCTTGATTCTTCCATGAGAAATTTGGGTGATTTCTCCATGAAGAATTATAGGTGTTTCCATAGGGTTCTCCTAGGTAATTCACCTCTTCCATTGAAGGGTTCTCAGGATCATAAGCTTCTTCCTCAGATGAAGCCTCCTTAGTACTGCTTGGTGCATTTTGCATTCCATACAGACTTTGAGAAATCAAATTGACTTGTTGAGTCAATATCTTGTTCTGAGCCAAAATGGCATTCAGAGCATCAATCTCAAGAATTCCTTTCTTCTGACTTGTCCCATTGTTCACAGGATTCCTTTCAGAAGTGTACATGAATTGGTTATTTGCAACCATTTCAATGAGCTCTTGAGCCTCTGTAGGCGTCTTCTTCAGATGAAGAGATCCCCCAGCAGAGCTATCCAAAGACATCTTGGACAGTTCAGAGAGACCATCATAGAAAATACCTATGATGCTCCATTCAGAAAGCATGTCAGAAGGACATTTTCTGATTAATTGTTTGTATCTTTCCCAAGCTTCATAGAGGGATTCTCCATCCTTTTGTCTAAAGGTTTGGACTTCCACTCTAAGCTTACTCCATCTCTGTGGTGGAAAGAACTTTGCCAAGAAGGCATTGACTAGCTTTTCCCAAGAGTCCAGGCTTTCTTTAGGTTGAGAGTCCAACCATATTCTAGCTCTGTCTCTTACAGCAAAAGGGAATAGCATCAGTCTATAGACCTCAGGGTCTACCCCATTAGTCTTGACTGTGTCACAGATTTGCAAGAATTCAGCTAAGAACTGATGAGGATCTTCCATTGGAAGTCCATGAAACTTGCAATTCTGTTGCATTAGAGAAACTAATTGAGGCTTAAGCTCAAAGTTGTTTGCTCCAATGGCGGGGATAGAGATGCTTCTCCCATAGAAGTCGGGAGTGGGTGCAGTAAAGTCACCCAGCACCTTCCTTGCATTGTTGGCATTGTTGTTGTTTTCGGCTGCCATGTCTTCTTCTTCTTTGAAGAATTCGGTCAGGTCCTCTAAAGAGAGTTGTGCTTTGGCTTCTCTTAGCTTTCTCTTCAAGGTCCTTTCGGGTTCAGGGTCAGCTTCAACAAGAATGCCTTTGTCTCTGCTCCTGCTCATATGAAAGAGAAGAGAACAAGAAAGTGTGGAGTCCTCTATGTCACAGTATAGAGATTCCTTGAGGTGTCAGAGGAAAAGAGAAATAGAAAGAAGAAGGAGAAGAAGAATTCGAACTTTAATTAGATAAGGTTCGAATTGTGCATTGAGAAGGAGTGGTACTCCATAAATAGAAGGATGTGAGAAGGAGGGAAGAAGATTTTCGAAAATTAATTAAAATATTTTGAAAATATTTTTGAAAAACACTAATTGATTTTTGAAAACAAAAATAGAAAAGAAATCAAGTGATTTTTGAAAAAGGATTTGAAATTAGAAGTTTAAAAAGATTTGATTGAAAACTTATTTTGAAAAAGATGTGATTGAAAAGATATGATTTGAAAACAAAATAAAAAAAAAAGATATGATTTGAAAACAATTTTAAAAAGATTTGATTTTAAAAATTAATGACTTGCCTAACAAGAAAAGATATGATTCAAACATAAAACCTTCCTCAACAGAAAAGGCAAAAAATGTTCAATCAAATCATTAATTGTTAGTAAGTATCTTTGAAAAAGGAAAGAAATTAATTTTGAAAACATTTGATTGAAAAGATTTGATTTGAAAAAGATTTGATTTTGAAAAACTTTGAAAACTTGAAAAAAAAATTGATTTTGAAAACAAAATCTTCCCCCTAGCACCATCCTGGCGTTAAACGCCCAGAATGGTATCCATTCTGGCGTTTAACGCCCAAAATGCACCCTTTTTGGGCGTTAAACGCCCAACCAGGTACCCTGGCTGGCGTTTAAACGCCAGTCTGCCTTCTTCACTGGGCATTTTTGAATGCCCAGCTTTTTCTGTATAATTCCTCTGCAGTATGTTCTGAATCTTCAATTCTCTGTATTATTGACTTGAAAAGACACAAATTAAAAATATTTTTGGATTTTTAATAATCAAAAATGCAACAAGAATCAAATAACAATGCATGCAAGACACCAAACTTAGCAGTTTGTATACTACTGACACTACATGAGACACATAAACACTCAAGTCAAAAGAATTCAAAGATCAGAGTAGGGAATCATCAAGAATTACTTGAAGATCCTTAAGACACATGAATGAATGCATGCAATTGACACCAAACTTAAGATGAGACACTAGACTCAAGCAAGAAACATCAAATATTTTTGGTTTTTATGGTTTTTGTGAATTTTTTTGTGATTTTCGAAAATTAAGTGGAAAAAGATATCAAAATTCTTAATGAGAATTCCAGGAATCAG
This sequence comes from Arachis stenosperma, assembly GCF_014773155.1. Taxonomy (NCBI): domain Eukaryota; kingdom Viridiplantae; phylum Streptophyta; class Magnoliopsida; order Fabales; family Fabaceae; genus Arachis; species Arachis stenosperma. The sequence goes on from NC_080377.1 coordinate 46,816,408, forward strand.
TGCAATGCTAGTCTAAGACTCCGGTCCAGGAATTAGACATGGCTTCACAGCCAGCCAAGCTTTCAAAGAAAGCATCGGTCCAAAACACTAGACATGGCCAAAGGCCAGCCAAGCCTTAGCAGATCACTGCTCCAAAAGCAAGATTGATAAAAAATCAACAAGCTTCTGTGATGATAAGTTGAAACCTCGGTCCAATGAGATTAGACATGGCTTCTCAGCCAGCCAGATTTCAACAAATCATCATGAAACTCTAGAATTCATCTTCAAGAATTTCGAAAAAAAATAAATACCTAATCTAAGCAACAAGATGAACCGTCAGTTGTCCATACACAAACAATCCCCGGCAACGGCGCCAAAAACTTGGTGCACGTTGCCGGATCAGGATCAAAACATGGCACTGTTATTGCAGGGAACAAATGCGAAACCGTAGTTAGGACATTTAATTCCCCGGCAACGGCACCAAAAACTTGGTGCACGAAATTGTGATCAATACTTTTCAAAACATCAACAATCCCTAGTAATGGCTCCAAAGACTTGGTGCTCAATACCATGGCATAAACACAACTTCGCACAACTAACCAGCAAGTGCACTGGGTCGTCCAAGTAATAAACCTTACGCGAGTAAGGGTCGATCCCACGGAGATTGGTGGTATGAAGCAAGCTATGGTCATCTTGTAAATCTCAATCAGGCAAACTCAAATGTATAATGGTGATGAACGAAAATAACATAAAGATAAAGATAGGGATACTTATGTATATCATTGGTGTAAGAGCTTCAGACAAGTGTATGAAGATGCCTTCCCTTCCGTCTCCCTGCTTTCCTAATGTCTTCATCCAATCCTTCTTACTCCTTTCCATGGCAAGCTCGTATAGGGTTTCACCGTTGTCAATGGCTACCTCCCATCCTCGCAGTGAAAGCTAATGCACGCACTCTGTCACAGTGCTGCCAATCACCGGTGTGGTTCCCTCCCCTACCGGAATAGAATCCAGTGATTCTTTTGCGTCTGTCACTAACGCCCAGCAGGTTACAGGTTTGAAGCACGTCACAGTCATTCAATCATTGAATCCTACTCAGAATACCACAGACAAGGTTAGACCTTCTGGATTCTCTTGAATGCCGCCATCAGTTCTTGCCTATACCACGAAGATTCCGGTTAAAGAATCCAAGAGATATTCACTAAGCCTCGGATGCTTGTAGAACAAGAATGGTTGTCAGTCACCTTGTTCATAAGTGAGAATGATGATGAGTGTCACAGATCATCACATTCATCAAGTTGAAGAACAAGTGATATCTTGGACAAAGAACAAGTGGAATTGAATAGAAGAACAATAGTAATTGCATTAATACTCGAGGTACAGCAGAGCTCCACACCTTAATCTATGGTGTGTAGAAACTCCACCGTTGAAAATACATAAGAACAAGGTCTAGGCATGGCCGAATGGCCAGCCTCCCAAAGTGAGTTCAATCATCAAAACATGATCAAAAGACTCTCTATCTCAAGATGATACAAATACAATAGTAAAAGGTCCTACTTATAGAAAACTAGTAGCCTAGGGTGTACAGAGATGAGTAAATGACATAAAAATCCACTTCCGGGCCCACTTGGTGTGTGCTTGGGCTGAGCAATGAAGCATTTTCGTGTAGAGACTTGTCTTGGAGTTAAACGCCAGCTTTTATGCCAGTTTGGGCGTTTAACTCCCAATCAGGTGCCAGTTCCGGCGTTTAACGCTGGAATTTCTTGAGGTGACTTTGAACGCCGGTTTGGGCCATCAAATCTTGGGCAAAGTATGGACTATCATATATTGCTGGAAAGCCCAGAATGTCTACTTTCCAACGCCGTTGAGAGCGCGCCAATTGGGTTTCTGTAGCTCCAGAAAATCCACTTCGAGTGCAGGGAGGTCAGAATCCAACAGCATCTTGCAGTCCTTTTCAGTCTCTGGATCATATTTTTGCTCAGGTCCCTCAATTTCAGCCAGAAAATACCTGAAATCACAGAAAAACACACAAACTCATAGTAAAGTCCAGAAAAGTGAATTTTAACTAAAAACTAATAAAAATATACTAAGAACTCAACTAAAACTACTAAAAACATACTAAAAACAATGCCAAAAAGCATACAAATTATCCGCTCATCAGAGACCCAAGTTCATCAAGAGGGGAGACCTTAGCCCTGAAGCCAAGGGGTGGTTTGAACTCGTAAGGAGGTCCATTCTACCAGCTGCAAATAATTCAGAGGTAAACATCAATAGAGCTACTATGGTGCATTGCCTAGTATAGGGTGGGGAGATCAATGTGCATGAACTCATCGCTGAGGGGATTCAAGATTCAGCTGAGAAGGCTAATTCAGGTGCCAGGCTCTGGTACCCTAGCACCATTCTCAGGTTGTGCAACAAGGCCAAGGTAGTATTTGAGGATAGTAATCCAGACTGGGTGAACCCAGGGAGGCCAGTTACACTCGAGCGATTGGTCTATACCACACCTGCTCATCAACAAAGAAGGCCACATATAGGAAAGCAAAAAGCTAAGGAAGGAACTCATCAAGAGGAATATCATCAGGAAGAATATCAACAAGAAGAGCATTATGACCCAGCCAACTTAAATATGACTCACCTTCTAAGAGCCATTGAGGATTTGGGAATGAGACATATGGAGGGACAAGAGCAAATACTTAACCTTCAGTCCAACTAGATGAGACAACAAGAAGAATGGCAGAAACAACACATGGAGCAGCAACAGGAGCAATACTCCCAACTCACTCAAGCCATCCACCAAGTTACAGAGAGGCAGGAGCGTCAAGATAAACGCCTTCAAGAGCTCAACCAGCGGCAACTAGCTCAGATGAAATCATTCAATGAGTTCAATGTGCTGAATGAAGGAAGGCAGCTACATAGAGAGGAGTTCAACGTAAACACTCAGGCTAGGTTGAACTACATGTCCGGTAATATGCATCATCTACATTATGCCATTCCCACATACGATGAGGTCCAAAAAGAGTTTGTTGAACAAGAAGAAGGGAAGGTGAAACAGCAGAAGGACACACTAAAGAAGAAGATGGAAGATGCTGGCTTCTGGAAGAAATTGCTTGGGAAAGGCAAAGGAAGTGGGAGCACAAGCACTCAAGAAAAGCACCAAGAGGACAGGCAAGAAGGAGAGCATGGGCAACCACATGAGTAAAAGGTGGTGGAGCTCCTTCTTTGGTTTATCTTTTTCCATTTTTTTTAATAAGGAAGATCTTGTATGAAATAGAACATGCTTTCATACTAGTTGAACAACTTACAATTATGCATTTTAAGTTTTCTGATGAAGAAGTCTATGCTTGCTAGTCTTTATGTTACTGCATCATACCATTACTTATTGTATGCTTGTCTTTTAAATCAAATGAAAAGAGAATGTTTATGTTATAAAAGACCAGAGTGGAGTTCATGATATGGAGGTGCATTCATGAGTCTTTGGTGTGATCATAAGTTAGCTAAGTTGGTTCAACCATAAGGTGGGGATGACAACTATCTGGCCTGAATACTATACTTTGAATATACCCATGAGACTAAGTAAATAACAAGATCCTAATAAGAGAAAGGGAAAGAACAAGGAAAGTGAAAAACAAAAGAAAAAGAGTAAGCAATAAGGCTAGGCACCAATGGTTTTAACATTAAGACATGTGTCTGTGGTGCTCCTGTGTGAGGGATCTACTTGGATGAATAAGCTCTTAGGGGTGCCTTATCACTTGGTAACTTGGGTTAACTAACCTGGGATTATCAGTTGAAAGTCCACTATCAAGAGTAACCCTCACTACAGAGCACTTAGTAACCCAAAGAGGTGCTGGACACCAAGGTCTCAAGAAGGAAAATAAATGAACCAGATGCCTGTGGTGTGTATGTACGGGGGAGAGACTTGAGGGAGTAAGTCCTTAGGGGTGTCTCAACACCTAACACCTTGAACAAACTGGTTCGGGAGTGTTGGCTGAAAGCTTATCTTAAAGAGTTGCCCCCTTACAGAGCACCTAGCCTGAAGAACACAAATAAGCCCTGAAATGACAATAAAAGGATCAATAAAAGTCTCATGGGATGTAAGCAAAGTCAGTGCTTTTAGGACATGATAAAGGTCTGAAAGCCAGTAATGGAATGAACCTAAGTTGCTATGCATGAAACCAACATAAAATCAGTGACATGACTTCCACAAGAATGACTCATTTCTCTTGGCATTCCATTCATCATTCTCTTGTTCCAGTACTTGCTTAGGGACAAGCAAGCTTTAAGTTTGGTGTTGTGATGCCAGGGCATCTTGGCCAGCTTTACTGACCTTTTCTTTACTGTTTTTAGGGTAGTTTCATGCATTTCCTTAGGAAATAAGCTAGTTTTGGGTGGATATTCACTTATACCTTGATTCAAGCATACATTGTGCATTTTACATGATTTCATGAGGATTTTGCATGAGTTTAGTGACAAATTGTATGTTGCATTACCCATGACTTGGATTAGAACTTTGATGCACTCTATTGCTTGATTTTAGGACCAAAAGAAGCAAGGAAGAACCACTTAGCAGTCACATTAATCTAATTAACGTGGCCACTAACGTGGAATGGGAGGTAACTTGCAAAGTTAATGAGAAAAGTGATTGCCAATAACGCTCTCGAAGCCATCATTGCCCACGTTAAGAGTCACGTTAACTAAGTTAACGTGAACTCTAACGTAAAGAAGAGACTTTGAGCCAACGTTAGTGACACTTAACATTATCACTAACGTTGGCCAATGATCATAAGTGGCCACGTTAGAGTCCACGTTAACTTAGTTAACGTGGCCTCTAACACTAAAAGGGGGAAGGAAGCCAACGTTAGTGACATTCAACATTGTCACTAATGTTGGCCTAAGGTGCAATGTACTACGTTAACTTGGTTAACGTGGGAGCTAACGTAAGAGGCAAGGGAGGTCGATAACGTTAGTGACACCCAACATTGTCACTAACGTTGGAAGCACCCACAAAACCCCTAAGGAGCCACGTTAACTTTCACGTTAACTTAGTTAACGTGGAAGCTAACGTTGATGAGTGAAAGATGAGCCAACGTTAGTGACACTCAACATTGTCACTAACGTTGGGGATGGCTAAGAATGGCCACATTAGAAGCTTTCGTTAACGTGGGACTCTAACGTGAGACATAGGGGCACACTGGAACGTTAGTGACAATGTTAAGTGTCACTAACGTTCTCGAAGGTTGGCAAGGCCACGTTAGAAGCCACGTTAACCTAGTTAACGTGGGACTCTAACGTGAGACATAGGGGCACACTGGAACGTTAGTGACAATGTTAAGTGTCACTAACGTTCTCGAAGGTTGGCAAGGCCACGTTAGAAGCCACGTTAACCTAGTTAACGTGAGCTCTAACGTGAGGCAAAGGGGTACATTGGAACGTTAGTGACAATGTTGAGTGTCACTAACGTTCTCGAACTCATACTTTCACTAAACGTTAACACCCCTAACGTCCTGAGCTAAAGTCTCTGCCCACTTCACACTTTCTCTCTGCAAGTAAAACCAAGCCCAAATGAAGAAGAGAACTGCTTCAAACTCAAGATCCAAAGGCCCAAGACTTGAAGAGCCAACTAGAAGCTGAGAAGAGTAGTATATATAGGAGTAGCTTTGAATTATTTGAAAGTTCTGGGAGTTGGAAAATAGCACTACTCTCTGTATTTTTACTTTCTCTGCTCTTCTAGTTCCATGATGTATTCTCCATCTTTGTTTTCATTTTCTAGAGATATGAACAACTAAACCCCTTTCATTGGGTTAGGGAGCTCTGTTGTAAATTGATGGATCAATACTAGTTTTCATTATTCTTCTTCTATCTTTTCTCTTGATTTTACTTGAAAGCTTTCGATCTTCATCCAATTGGGTAGTTATCTTGGAAAAGAAGCTATTCAAACTTGGATCTCTTCTGAACCTTGAAAGAGGAATGAAGAGATCAAGCTAGAAATGCTTTCTCATGCTGGACCAAATTGGGTTTGGATGGATATGTGACTATAATCCTCTCAACACCTGATTTGGGAAATGCATGTGGTATAATCAGTGACCACACTTCATCTCTTCTCATGAGAAATTGACCAAGGAATTGGCTATTGATCAAGACTTGAGAGATTGAATTGCAAGAAATTGTAATTCGATCAATTAAGATTGCCAAGGAGATCAATGAATGCATTGATTGAGGAAGAGATGAAAAAGAACTTGATCCGGTGAATTGCAACATCTCCTGAGCCCAATGAACTCCCCATTTCTGATCTTACCCATTCTCTTTAATTTCTGCATTTACTTTTATGAGCAAACACCCCATTCCCATTTACAATTCTGTAATTTACTTTCAGTCATTTACTTTCAGCCCTTTAATTCTAGCATTTACTTTTTCTGTCATTTACATTCCAGCCATTTTATTTTCTGCAAACCTGATGAGCGGATAATTTGTACGCTTTTTGGCATTGTTTTTAGTATGTTTTTAGTGTGATCTAGTTAGTTTTTAGTATATTTTTATTAGTTTTTAATTAAAATTCACTTTTCTGGACTTTACTATGATTTTGTGTGTTTTTCTGTGATTTCAGGTATTTTCTGGCTGAAATTGAGGGATCTGAGCAAAAATCTGATCCAGAGACTCAAAAGGACTGCAGATGCTGTTGGATTCTGACCTCCCTGCACTCGAAGTGGATTTTCTGGAGCTACAGAAGCCCAATTGGCGCGCTCTCAACGGAGTTGGAAAGTAGACATCCTGGGCTTTCCAGCAATATATGATAGTCCATATTTTGCCCAAGATTTGATGGCCCAAACCGGCGTTCAAAGTCACCTCAAGAAATTCCAGCGTTAAACGCCGGAACTGGCACCTAATTGGGAGTTAAACGCCCAAACTGGCATAAAAGCTGGCGTTTAACTCCAAGAAGAGTCTCTACACGAAAATGCTTCATTGCTCAGCCCAAGCACACACCAAGTGGGCCCGGAAGTGGATTTTTATGTCATTTACTCATCTTTGTACACCTTAGGCTACTAGTTTTCTATAAGTAGGACCTTTGACTATTGTATTTGACATCTTGGGATTATTTTAGATCCTTTGATCATTGGGAGGCTGGCCTCACGGCCATGCTTGGACCTTGTTCTTATGTATTTTCAACGGTGGAGTTTCTACACACCATAGATTAAGGTGTGGAGCTCTGCTGTACCTCGAGTATTAATGCAATTACTATTGTTCTTCTATTCAATTCCGCTTGTTCTTTGTCCAAGATATCACTTGTTCTTCAACTTGATGAAGGTGATGATTGTCACGGATCATCACCATTCTCACTCATGAACAAAGTGACTGACAACCACTCTTGTTCTACAAGCAATCAAAGCTCTAGTGAATATCTCTTGGATTCTTTAACCGGAATCTTCGTGGTATAGGCAAGAACTGATGGCGGCATTCAAGAGAATCCGGAAGGTCTAACCTTGTCTGTAGTATTCTGAGTAGGATTCAATGATTGAATGACTGTGACGTGCTTCAAACTCCTAGCAGGCGGGGCGTTAGTGACAGACGCAAAAGAATCAATGGATTCTATTCCGGCCTGACCGAGAACCGACAGCTGAATTCCGCGTGCCGTGACAGGGCATATGCAATCGCTTTCACTGAGAGGATGGGAGGTAGCCATTGACAACGGTGAAACCCCACACGAGCTTGCCATGGAAAGGAGTAAGAAGGATTGGATGAAGACTGTAGGAAAGCAGAGAGACGGAAGGGAAGGCATCTTCATACGCTTATCTGAAGCTCTCACCAATGATATACATAAGTACCTCTATCTTTATCTTTATGCTTTATTCGTTTATCACTATACCCATTTGAGTCCGCCTGACTGAGATTTACAAGGTGACCATAGCTTGCTTCATAGCAACAATCTCCGTGGGATCGACCCTTACTCACGTAAGGTTTATTACTTGGACGACCCAGTGCACTTGCTGGTTAGTTGTGCGAAGTTGTGTTTATGCCATGGTATTGAGCACCAAGTCTTTGGAGCCATTACCGGGGATTATTTGAATATGGACAAAGTAGCGATCAAAATTTCGTGCACCAAGTTTTTGGCGCCGTTGCCGGGGATTGTTTGTGTTTGGACAACTGACGGTTCATCTTGTTGCTTAGATTAGGTATTTATTTTTTCGAAATTCTTGAAGATGAATTCTAGAGTTTCATGATGATTTGTTGAAATCTGGCTGGCTGAGAAGCCATGTCTAATCTCATTGGACCGAGGTTTCAACTTATCATCACAGAAGCTTGTTGATTTTTCATCAATCTTGCTTTTGGAGCAGTGATCTGCTAAGGCTTGGCTGGCCTTTGGCCATGTCTAGTGTTTTGGACCGAAGCTTTCTTTGAAAGCTTGGCTGGCTGTGAAGCCATGTCTAATTCCTGGACCGGAGTCTTAGACTAGCATTGCACTGATTCTTGGAATTCTCATTAAGAATTTTGATATCTTTTTCCACTTAATTTTCGAAAATCACAAAAAAAAAAATTTCACAAAATCATAAAAACCAAAAATATTTGATGTTTCTTGCTTGAGTCTAGTGTCTCATCTTAAGTTTGGTGTCAATTGCATACATTCATTCATGTGTCTCAAGGATCTTCAAGTAATTCTTGATGATTCCTTACTCTGATCTTTGAATTCTTTTGACTTGAGTGTTTATGTGTCTCATGTAGTGTCAGTAGTATACAAACTGCTAAGTTTGGTGTCTTGCATGCATTGTTATTTGATTCTTGTTGCATTTTGATTATTAAAAATCCAAAAATATTTTTAATTTGTGTCTTTTCAAGTCAATAACACAAATAATTGAAGATTCAGAACACACTGCAGAGGAATTATACAGAAAAAGCTGAGCATTCGAAAATGCCCAGTAAAGAAGACAGACTGGCGTTTAAACGCCAGCCAGGGTACCTGGTTGGGCGTTTAACGCCCAAAAAGGGTGCATTTTGGGCGTTAAATGCCAGAATGGATACCATTCTGGGCGTTTAACGCCAGGATGGCAAATGGGGAAGATTTTGTTTTCAAAATCAATTTTTTTCAAGTTTTCAAAGTTTTTCAAAATCAAATCTTTTTCAAATCATATCTTTTCAATCAAATGTTTTCAAAATCAATTTCTTTCCTTTTTCAAAGATACTTACTAACAATTAATGATTTGATTGAACATCTCAAGATTGTTTCCTTTTCTGTTGAGAAAGGTTTAATCACATCTTTTAATGATTGAACATCTCAAGTTTAATGTTTGAATCATATCTTTTCTTGTTAGGCAAGTCATCAATTTTTTTAAATCATATCTTTTTTTAAAATTGTTTTCAAAATATATCTTTTTAAAAATTGTTTTCAAATCATATCTTTTCAATCATATCTTTTTAAAACTATAACTTTTCAACCAAATCTTTTTAATCACATCTTTTTCAAAATAGTTTTCAATCAAATCTTTTTTTTACTAATTTCAAAATCTTTTTCAAAAAATCACTTGATTTCTTTTTCACTTTGAATTTTCGAAAATTATCAATCAATTTTTCAAAATGTTTTCAAAATCTTTTTAATTGAATTTTCGAAAATTCTCTTCCCTCCTTCTCACATCCTTCTATTTATGGAGTACTACTCCTTCTTAATGCACAATTCGAACTCTATCTAATCAAGCTCGAATTCTTCTACCTCCTTCTTTTATTTTTCTTTACCTCTGACACCTCAAGGAATCTCTATACTGTGACATAGAGGATTCCACATTTTCTTGTTCTCTTCTCTTTCATATGAGCAGGAGCAGAGACAAAGGCATTCTTATTGAAGCTGACCCTGAACCTGAAAGGACCTTGAAGCGAAAGCTAAGAGAAGCTAAGGCACAACTCTCTGTAGAGGACCTAACCGAATTCTTCAAAGAAGAAGAACCCATGGCAGCCGAAAATAACAACAATGCCAACAATGCAAGGAAGGTGCTGGGTGACTTTACTGCACCTACTCCCGACTTCTATGGGAGAAGCATCTCTATCCCTGCCATTGGAGCAAACAACTTTGAGCTTAAGCCTCAGTTGGTTTCTCTACTGCAACAGAATTGCAAGTTCCATGGACTTCCAATGGAAGATCCTCATCAGTTTTTAGCTGAATTCTTGCAAATCTGTGACACAGTCAAGACTAATGGGGTTGACCCTGAGGTCTACAGACTGATGCTATTCCCTTTTGCTGTAAGAGACAGAGCTAGAATATGGTTAGACTCACAACCTAAAGATAGCCTGGACTCTTGGGAAAAGCTAGTCAATGCCTTCTTGGCAAAGTTCTTTCCACCTCAAAAATGGAGTAAGCTTAGAGTGGAAGTCCAAACCTTCAGACAGAAGGATGGAGAATCCCTCTATGAAGCTTGGGAAAGATACAAACAATTAATCAGAAAGTGTCCCTCAGACATGCTTTCTGAATGGAGCATCATAGGTATTTTCTATGATGGTCTCTCTGAACTATCCAAGATGTCTTTGGATAGCTCTGCTGGAGGATCTCTTCATCTGAAGAAGACGCCTACAGAGGCTCAGGAGCTCATTGAAATGGTTGCAAATAACCAATTCATGTACACTTCTGAAAGAAATCCTGTGAACAATGGGACAAGTCAGAAGAAAGGAGTTCTTGAGATTGATGCTCTGAATGCCATACTGGCTCAGAACAAGATATTGACTCAACAAGTCAATTTGATTTCTCAAAGTCTGTTTGGAATGCAAAATGCACCAAGCAGTACTAAGGATGCTTCATCTGAGGAAGAAGCTTATGATCCTGAGAATCCTTCAATGGAAGAGGTGAATTACCTAGGAGAACCCTATGAAAACACCTATAATTCTTCATGGAGAAATCACCCAAATTTCTCATGGAAGAATCAAGAGAAACCTCAACAAGGTTTCAACAACAACAATGGTGGAAGAAACAGGTTTAGCAATGGCAAGCCTTTTCCATCATCTTCTCAGTAACAGACAGAGAATTCTAAGCAGAACCCCTCTGACTTAGCAACCATGGTCTCTGATCTAATCAAAACCACTCAAGGTTTCATGACTGAAACAAGGTCTTCCATTAGGAATTTGGAAGCACAAGTGGGACAGCTGAGCAAGAAAATTACTGAACTCCCTCCTAGTACTCTCCCAAGTAATACAGAAGAAAATCCAAAAGGAGAGTGCAAAGCCATAACCATGGCCGAATTTGGAGAGGAGGGAGAGGAAGTGAACGCCACTGAGGAAGGCCTCAATGGGCGTGCACTGACCTCCAATGAGTTCCCTAGTGAGGAACCATGGGAATCCGAGGCTCAAAATGAGACCATAGAGATTCCATTGGACTTAAATCTGCCTTTCATGAGCTCTGATGAGTATTCTTCCTCTGAAGAGGATGAGTATGTCATTGAAGAGCAAGTTGCTAAATACCTTGGAGCAATCATGAAGCTAAATGACAAGTTATTTGGAAATGAGACTTGGGAGGATGAACCCCCTTTGCTCACCAAAGAACTGGATGACTTGTCTAGGCAGAAACTACCTCAAAAGAGACCAAGATCCTGGGAGACAAGATCCTGGGAATGGAGAAGCTAAGGATCTTTGAGGTACAAGCTGCAAGAATCTCACTAGAGATGGCAGACACTCAAGAAAACAAGCTCATGGACTTGTAGAGAATGTTTTGGTGAAAGTTGAAGACCATTACATCCCTACTGATTTCAGTCCTAGAGACTGGGAAGTGCATGGATGAATCCATCATCCTTGGCAGACCCTTCCTAGCCACAGCAAAGGCTGTGATTGATGTTGATGGAACTGATCATTCAAGTGAATGAAGAATCCTAGTGTTTAAGGCTCAAGGATCCCTCTGTCACCATGGAGAAGAAGCATGAAGAGCTTCTCTCAAATCAGAGTCAAACAGAGCCCCCACAGTCAAACTCTAAGTTTGTGTTGGGAGGCCACAACCAAACTCTAAGTTTGGTGTTGAACCCCCACATTCAAACTCTAAGTTTGGTGTTGGGAGGTTCCAACATTGCTCTGAGTATCTGTGAGGCTCCATGAGAGCCCTCTGTCAAGCTACTGACATTAAAGAAGCGCTGTTGGGAGGCAACCCAATGATATATTTTATATAGTTTCTTTTGTTATTTTATGTTTTTGTAGGTTGATGATCATAAGAAGTCACAAAATCCATTGAAAAAGCAAAACAAAATGAAAAACAGGAAGAAAAACAGCACACCCTGGAGGAGTGTTGCTGGCGTTCAAACGCCAGTAAACCTAGCAGTTGGGCGTTTAACGCCCAGTCTGGCACCATTCTGGGCGTTTAACGCCAGAAAGGGGCACCAGACTGGCGTTAAACGCCAAAAAAGGGCAAGAACCTGGCGTTAAACGCCAGGAATGGGCACCAGCCCGGCGTTTAACGCCAGAAAGGCTCAAAACGTGATTTTGAGCAACATTTGGTGCAGGGATGACTTTTCCTTGACACCACAGGATCTGTGGACCCCACAGGATCCCCACCAACCCACCACACTCTCTCTTCTTCACCCACCACACCAATACCTCTTCCCCCAAAAACCCCTCACCTATCAAATCCCATCTTTCTCTTCACCACTCACATCCATCCTTCATAAAACCCCACCAACCTCACCCTTCAAATTCAAACCACTTTCCCTCCCAAACCCACCCATAATGGCCGAACCCCATCTCCCCTCTCTCCTATAAATACCCTTCTTCAATCCTTCATTTTCACACACCCTCAACCTCACTTCCCCCCTACTTGGCCGAATACATAAGCCATCTCCTTCTTCCTCATTTCTTCTTCTTCTACTCTCTTCTTTCTTCTTTTGCTTGAGGACAAGCAAACCTTTTAAGTTTGGTGTGGTAAAAGCGTTGCTTTTTCGTTTTTCCATAACCATTTATGGCATCAAGACCACTTCTTTGATGTTGTGGCCTTGAAGAAGGTGATCCCCGAGGTCCCCTTTTCACTCAAAAAGGGTGAATATCCGGAGATCCGCCATGAAATCCGAAGAAGAGGTTGGGAAGTGCTTACCAACCCCATTCAACAAGTCAGAATCTTGATGGTTCAAGAGTTCTATGCTAATGCATGGATCACCAAGAACCATGATCAAAGTGTGAACCCGGATCCAAAGAATTACTTACTATGGTTCGGGGGAAAACTTGGATTTAGTCCGGAAAATGTAAGGTTAGCATTCAACTTGCCTATGATGCAAGGAGATGAACATCCTTACACTAGAAGGGTCAACTTTGATCAAAGGTTGGACCAAGTCCTCACAGTCATATGTGAAGAGGGCGCACAATGGAAGAGAGATTCAAGAGACAACCGGTCCGAAGTTACTCTAGACCGGGCCATCATGATTCATAGCATCATGATTGGAGAAGAAGTGGAAGTTCATGAGGTCATAGCCCAAGAACTCTACAAAGTGGCGGACAAGTCTTCCACCTTGGCAAGACTAGCCTTTCCTCATCTCATTTGTCACCTCTGTTATTCAGTTGGAGTTGACATAGAAGGAGACACCCCCATTGATGGGGAGCAAGTAAATACCTCCCTAGGAGAATTGAGTTCCAACATGGGACAACTAAGGGTGGAGCACCAAGAACACTCCATTCTCCTCCATGAAATTAGAGAAGATCAAAGAATCATGAGAGAGGAGCAACAAAGACAAGGAAGAGACATTGAGGAGCTCAAGCACTCCATAAAGACCTTCAAGAGGAAGGACAAGCCGCCATCACTAAGGTGGACCCGTTCTTTAATCTCCTTGATCTTTAATTTTCTGTTTTTCGGATTTTAGTGCTTTATGTTTGTCCATGTTTGTGTCTTGTGATCATTAGTGTCTATGCCTTAAAGTTATGAATGTCCTATGAATCCATCACCTTTCTTAAGAATTGTTCTTAATTGAAAAAGAAAAGAATTGCATGAATTTTGAATTTTATAACAGTTTAATTATCTTGATGTGGTGGCAACACTTTTGTTCTCTGAATGTATGCTTGAACAGTGCATATGTCTTTTGAATTTGTGGTTCATGAATATTGGCTCTTGAAAGAATGATGAAAAAGGAGACATGTTACTGAGGATCTGAAAAATCATAAAAATGATTCTTGAAGCAAGAAAAAGCAGTGAATACAAAAAAAAAAAAAACCCGAAAAAAAAAGAAAAGAAAAAAAAAGAGAAAGAAATAAAGTTGTGATCCAAGGCAATAAGAGTGTGCTTAAGAACCCTGGACACCTCTAATTGGGGACTTTAGCAAAGCTGAGTCACAATCTGAAAAGGTTCACCCAATTATGTGTCTGTGGCATGTATGTATCCGGTGGTAATACTGGAAGACAGAGTGCTTTGGGCCACAGCCAAGACTCAATAAGTAGCTGTGTTCAAGAATCATCATACTTAACTAGGAGAATCAATAACACTATCTGGATTCTGAGTTCCTAAAGAAGCCAATCATTCTGAGTTCCAAAGGATAAAGTGAGATGCCAAAACTATTCAGAGGCAAAAGCTAAAAGCCCCGCTCATCTAATTAATACTGATCTTCATAGATGTTTTTGAAGTTCATTGCATATTCTCTTTTTTTATCCTATTTGATCTTTAGTTGCTTGGGGACAGCAACAATTTAAGTTTGGTGTTGTGATGAGCGGATAATTTGTACGCTTTTTGGCATTGTTTTTAGTATGTTTTAGTGTGATCTAGTTAGTTTTTAGTATATTTTTATTAGTTTTTAATTAAAATTCACTTTTCTGGACTTTACTATGAGTTTGTGTGTTTTTCTGTGATTTCAGGTATTTTCTGGCTGAAATTGAGGGATCTGAGCAAAAATCTGATCCAGAGACTCAAAAGGACTGCAGATGCTGTTGGATTCTGACCTCCCTGCACTCGAAGTGGATTTTCTGGAGCTACAGAAGCCCAATTGGCGCGCTCTCAACGGCGTTGGAAAGTAGAATCCTGGGCTTTCCAGCAATATATGATAGTCCATATTTTGCCCAAGATTTGATGGCCCAAACCGGCGTTCAAAGTCACCTCAAGAAATTCCAGCGTTAAACGCCGGAACTGGCACCTAATTGGGAGTTAAACGCCCAAACTGGCATAAAAGCTGGCGTTTAACTCCAAGAAAGTCTCTACACGAAAATGCTTCATTGCTCAGCCCAAGCACACACCAAGTGGGCCCGGAAGTGGATTTTATGTCATTTACTCATCTTTGTACACCTTAGGCTACTAGTTTTCTATAAGTAGGACCTTTGACTATTGTATTTGACATCTTGGGATTATTTTAGATCCTTTGATCATTGGGAGGCTGGCCTCACGGCCATGCCTGGACCTTGTTCTTATGTATTTTCAACGGTGGAGTTTCTACACACCATAGATTAAGGTGTGGAGCTCTGCTGTACCTCGAGTATTAATGCAATTACTATTGTTCTTCTATTCAATTCCGCTTGTTCTTTGTCCAAGATATCACTTGTTCTTCAACTTGATGAAGGTGATGATTGTCACGGATCATCACCATTCTCACTCATGAACAAAGTGACTGACAACCACTCTTGTTCTACAAGCAATCAAAGCTCTAGTGAATATCTCTTGGATTCTTTAACCGGAATCTTCGTGGTATAGGCAAGAACTGATGGCGGCATTCAAGAGAATCCGGAAGGTCTAACCTTGTCTGTGGTATTCTGAGTAGGATTCAATGATTGAATGACTGTGACGTGCTTCAAACTCATAGCAGGCGGGGCGTTAGTGACAGACGCAAAAGAATCAATGGATTCTATTCCGGCCTGACCGAGAACCGACAGCTGAATTCCGCGTGCCGTGACAGGGCATATGCAATCGCTTTCACTGAGAGGATGGGAGGTAGCCATTGACAACGGTGAAACCCTACACGAGCTTGCCATGGAAAGGAGTAAGAAGGATTGGATGAAGACTGTAGGAAAGCAGAGAGACGGAAGGGAAGGCATCTTCATACGCTTATCTGAAGCTCTCACCAATGATATACATAAGTACCTCTATCTTTATCTTTATGCTTTATTCGTTTATCACTATACCCATTTGAGTCCGCCTGACTGAGATTTACAAGGTGACCATAGCTTGCTTCATAGCAACAATCTCCGTGGGATCGACCCTTACTCACGTAAGGTTTATTACTTGGACGACCCAGTGCACTTGCTGGTTAGTTGTGCGAAGTTGTGTTTATGCCATGGTATTGAGCACCAAGTCTTTGGAGCCATTACCGGGGATTATTTGAATATGGACAAAGTAGCGATCAAAATTTCGTGCACCAAAACCTCAACTCAAATTCTGAATTCGCTCAACTAGAACATTTTTCTAATTAAAGTTGCTTGATCAATCAATCCCTGTGGGATTCGACCTCACTCTATTGTGAGTTTTTACTTGACGACAAATTCGGTACACTTGCCGAAGGAAATTTGTTGAGAGACAGTTTCCACCTGCATCAAGTAGCTTGACAGTGGGCTCTCATGGAGCCTCACAGATACTCAAAGCAATGTTGGAACCTCCCAACACCAAACTTAGAGTTTGACTGTGGAGGCTCTGTTTGACTCTGTTTTGAGAGAAGCTCTTCATGCTTCCTCTCCATGGTTACAGAGGGATATCCTTGAGCCTTAAACACAAAGGATTCTTCATTCACTTGAATGATCAATTCTCCTCTGTCCACATCAATCACAGCCTTTGCTGTGGCTAGGAAGGGTCTGCCAAGGATGATAGATTCATCCATGCACTTCCCAGTCTCTAGGACTATGAAATCAGCAGGGATGTAATGGTCTTCAACCTTTACCAGAACATCCTCTACAAGTCTATAAGCTTGTTTTCTTGAATTATCGGCCATCTCTAGTGAGATTCTTGTAGCTTGCACCTCAAAGATCCCTAGCTTCTCCATTACAGAGAGAGGCATGAGGTTTATGCTTGACCCTAAGTCACACAGAGCCTTCTCAAAGGTTATGGTGCCTATGGTACAAGGTATTGAGAACTTCCCAGGGTCCTATCTCTTTTGAGGTAATTTCTGCCTAGACAAGTCATCCAATTCTTTGGTGAGCAAAGGGGGTTTATTCTCCCAAGTCTCATTACCAAATAACTTGTCATTTAGCTTCATGATTGCTCCAAGGTACTTAGCAACTTGCTCTTCAGTGACATATTCGTTCTCTCCAGAGGAAGAATACTCATCAGAGCTCATGAATGGCAGAAGTAAATCTAATGGAATCTCTATGGTCTCAGTGTGAGCCTCAGATTCCCATGGTTCCTCATTAGGGAACTCATTGGAGGCCAGTGGACGTCCATTGAGGCCTTCCTCAGTGGCGATCACTGCCTCTTCCTCCTCTCCAAGTTCGGCCATGTGGGTGATGTTAATGGCCTTGCATTCTCCTTTTGGATTCTCTTCTGTATTGCTTGGAAGAGTATTAGGAGGGAGTTCAGTAATTTTCTTACTTAGCTGTCCCACTTGTGCCTCCAAATTCCTAATGGAGGACCTTGTTTCAGTCATGAAACTTTGAGTGGTTTTGATTAGATCAGAGACCATGGTTGCTTAGTCAGAGTGGCCATGCTTAGAATTCTCTGTCTGTTGCTGAGAAGATGATGGAAAAGGCTTGCCATTGCTAAACCTGTTTCTTCCACCATTATTGTTTTTGAAACCTTGTTGAGGTCTCTGTTGATCCTTCCATGAGAGATTTGGATGATTTCTCCATGAAGGATTATAGGTGTTTCCATAGGGTTCTCCCATGTAATTCACCTCTTCCATTGAAGGGTTCTCAGGATCATAAGCTTCTTCTTCAGATGAAGCATCCTTAGTACTGCCTGGTGTAGCTTACATTCCAGACAGACTTTGAGAGGTCATATTGACTTGCTGAGACAATATTTTGTTCTGAGCCAATATGGCATTCAGAGTATCAATCTCAAGAACTCCTTTCTTCTGATTCATCACATTGTTCACAGGATTCCTTTCAGAAGTGTACATGAATTGGTTATTTGCAACCATTTCAATGAGTTCTTGAGCTTCTGCAGGCGTCTTCTTCAGATGAAGAGATCTTCCAGCAGAGCTATCCAATGACATCTTGGACAGTTCAGACAGACCATCATAGAAGATACCTATGATGCTCCACTCAGAAAGCATGTCAGAGGGACACTTTCTGATTAATTGTTTGTATCTTTCCCAAGCTTCATAGAGGGATTCACCTTCCTTCTGTCTGAAGGTTTGGACTTCCACTCTAAACTTACTCAATTTTTGAGGTGGAAAGAACTTTGCCAAGAAGGCATTGACTAGCTTTTCCCAAGAGTTCAGGCTTTCTTTAGGTTGTGAGTCCAACCATATCCTAGCTCTGTCTCTTACAGCAAAAGGGAATACCATAAGTCTGTAGACCTCAAGGTCAACCCCATTAGTCTTGACAGTGTCACAGATTTGCAAGAATTCAGCTAAAAACTGATGAGGATCTTCCAATGGAAGTCCATGGAACTTGCAATTCTATTGCATTAGAGAAACTAATTGAGGCTTAACCTCAAAGTTGTTTGCTCCAATGGCAGGGATAGAGATGCTTCTCCCATAGAAGTCGGGAGTAGGTGCAGTAAAGTCACCCAGCACCTTCCTTGCATTGTTGGCATTGTTGTTGTTTTTGGCTGCCATGTCTTCTTTTTGTTTGAAGATTTCTGTTAGGTCCTCTACAGAGAGTTGTGCCTTAGCTTCTCTTAGCTTTCGCTTCAAGGTCCTTTCAGGTTCAGGGTCAGCCTCAACAAGAATGCTTTTGTCTTTGCTCCTGCTCATATGAAAGAGAAGAGAACAAGAAAATATGAAATCCTCTATGTCACAGTATAGAGATTCCTTGAGGTGTCAGAGGAATAGAAGGAAGAGGTAGAAGAATTCAAACTTATCATGAAAGATGGAGTTCGAATTGTGCATTAAGGAGGAGTGTTAGTCCATAAATAAAAGGATGTGAGAAGAGGGGAAGAAATTTTTGAAAATAAATTAAAAAGATTTTAAAAACATTTTGAAAAATTGAAGAATGATTTTCGAAAAATATGACTGGGAAAGAAATAAAGTGATTTTTGAAAAAGATTTTGAAATTAGAAATCAAAAAGATATGATTGAAAACTATTTTGAAAAAGATGCGATTAAAAGATATGATTGAAAAGATATAGTTTTAAAAAAAGATATGATTGAGAAGATATGATTTGAAAAACAATCTAAAAAGATTTGATTTTAAAAATTAATGACTTGGCTAACAAGAAAAGATATTATTCAAACATTAAACCTTTCTCAACAGAAAAGGCAACATACTTGAAATGTTGAATCAAATCATTAATTGTTAGCAAGTATCTTTGAAAAATGGAAAGAAATTGATTTTGAAAATATATGATTGAAAAGATATGATTTGAAAAAGATTTGATTTTGAAAAATTTTGAAAACTTGAAAAAAAATTGAATTAAAAACAAAATCTTCCCTCTTGTGCCATCCTGGCGTTAAACGCCCAGAATGGTATACATTCTGGTGTTTAACGCCCAAAATGCTACCCTTTTGGGCGTTAAATTCCCAGAACACTACCCTTTTGGGCGTTAAACTCCCAGCCAGGCACCCTGGCTGGCGTTTAAACGCCAGTTTTCCTTCTTCACTGGGCGTTTTGAACGCCCAGCTTTTTCTGTGTAATTCCTCTGCTGAATGTTCTGAATCTTCAATTCTCTGTATTATTGACTTAAAAAGACACAAATTAAAATTTTTTTGGATTTTTAATAATGAGGAATAATCAAAATAAAACTAAGATCAAATAAACAATGCATGCAAGACACCAAACTTAGAAGTTTGTATACTATTGACACTAACAAAATGAGAATGCATATGAGAAACAACAAAACACTCAAGACAAGAGAATTTAAAGATCAGAGTAAGGAAATCATCAAGAACAACTTGAGGATCAATGAAGACACATGAATGAATTCGAAAAATGCAAGAAGAACAGAAACATGCAATTGACACCAAACTTAAAATGAGACAATAGACTCAAACAAGAAACATAAAATATTTTTTGGTTTTTATGATTTTGTAATTTTTTTGGATTTTTTTTTTCGAAAATTAAGTGGAAAAGAAAATAAAGATATCAAAATTCTTAATGAGAATTCCAGGAATCATGCAATGTTAGTCTAAAGCTTCAGTCTAAAGAAATTAGACATGGCTAGCCAAGCTTCAGCAGGACATTACATTCAAGAGCTAAATTGATGAGAATCAATCAACTTTGGTGATGATAAGAACATCATCTTGAAATACTAGAATTCATTCTTAAGAACTCTGAAGAAAAATATCTAATCTAAGCAACAAGATGAACCGTCAGTTGTCCAAACTCAAACAATCTCCGGCAACGGCGCCAAAAACTTAGTGCACGAAACAATACCATGGTCTAAACATAATTTCACAACTTCGCACAACTAACCAGCAAGTGCACTGGGTCGTCCAAGTAATAAACCTTACGCGAGTAAGGGTCGATCCCACGGAGATTGTTGGTATGAAGCAAGCTATGGTCATCTTGTAAATCTCAGTCAGGCAGATTCAAATGGTTATGGATGATTTATGAATAAAAGATAAATAAAACATAAAGATAGAGATACTTATGTAATTCATTGGTGAGAATTTCAAATAAGCGTATGGAGATGCTTTGTCCCTTCCGTCTCTCTACTTTCCTATTGTCTTCATCCAATCCTTCTTACTCCTTTCCATGGCAAGCTGTATGTTGGGCATCACCGTTGTCAGTGGCTACAGTCACGTCCTCTCAGTGAAAATGTTCAACGTGCTCTGTCACAGCACGACTAATCATTTGTCGGTTCTCAATCAGGTTGGAATAGAATCCAGTGATTCTTTTACGTCTGTCACTAACGCCCAGCCTTCAGGAGTTTAAAGCTCGTCACAGTCATTCAATCATTGAATCCTACTCAGAATACCACAGACAAGGTTTAGACCTTCCGGATTCTCTTGAATGCCGCCATCAATTCTAGCTTATACCACGAAGATTCCGATTAAGGGATCCAAGAGATATCCACTCAATCTAAGGTAGAACGGAGGTGGTTGTCAGGTACACGTTCATAGGTGAGAATGATGATGAGTGTCACGGATCATCACATTCATCAAGTTGAGGAACAAGTGATATCTTAGAACAAGAATAAGCTGAATTGAATAGAAGAACAATAGTAATTGCATTAATACTCGAGGTACAGCAGAGCTCCACACCTTAATCTCACTACTAGAAAACTATTTATTACAGACGGATATTTCCGACGGATTTTATCCCACGGAAATATAGAGGGAATTTCAGAGGGATTTTTTGTCGGAAAACAAAAAAATAGATTAACATAAATTACAGACGGAAAAGAGAATCCGTCGATAATTTCGTCGAAAAAATTAATTTTTTTTCCATGAGAAATAGTTACAGACGGATTTTCCGTCTGTAATTAAATGGACAAAAAAATACATTTTATTAAGTTATTACAGATGGAAAATCTGTCTGTAATTTAAAAGTTTCCGTCAGAAAATATATTGAAATTAGGGTTGTTACTGATAACTCCTCCATTCAATCACGATCCTTCTACTTCTACACACTCATCTTCTCCAAATGCTCCATCAACGCCGCCTCTTAGCCTTGCAACGCCGTCGCACCGAACCTCCATTGTACTAAGCTTCTGTTGCACCGAAGCTCTGTTGCATACAGGGACCAGTGCGCACACCTCCTCATCCCTTCAACAAGTGCCGCCAGGCCGAGTTCTACCTTCCATGGAAGTGCGAGAATGAGTGTCACTCCTACGAGAAGTGCCAGTACGAGCTCCTCATGGAGCGCATGTTCAGATGCAGAAGATCAAGGAACGAGCCTCCCTTAATCACTCTCAATCCAAGGGCGCCGCCTTTCCCGTCATCCCTAAAATCGCCAATGCCTGATTCATTCCAGGTTTCTGCTTCTCCCTGATCTAGGGTTTTTGGATTCATTCCTCATTCCTGATTGATTAATTGCTCTCGTTATCAATATTCTTGCGTTCGGATTTATTAGGGTTATGGGATTGTTCACGCTTTTACTTGATTATGAGGCGAGAGATTGATTATCTTCATCATTTTTTAATCTTTTGTTCAAAATTTTGGTAGCTTTCTTACAAGGTACTAAATTATTTATAGTTCCAGTTTTATACTATTTTGCACAGCTTGCTAGTATGTTACTATTGTTTTGTTGCTACTCCCCCCGTCCCTCCTTTTTTTCAATAAGAAATCTAATGACAATAAATGGTTTACAAAAGGTAGAAATTGCTGACTTGTTGGGTAGCTCGTATTGTAGTGTTGTGATTTGTGCAGTGGAGCATATAGGATTTAAGAAGTTATTGAAGGAGAACATGTGAATTGAGTGTGAAGAGTGAAAGAATTATGGGTAATGTCGGTATGAAAAATGCTAAATTAATGATGATATATCTATATGAAAAATGTTTGAAACGACCATATAGGGATGCCTTTTTGTTTTGGCCATATAGGAATGTCTTTTATGTTCAATTAATTGGAAGTATTAGAAAGTTGTGGAGATCATAGAACTAAGTTATAATGTTGTGTTGATAGGAACACCTTCACGTGATTTATTTTTATTATTATTGTTTTATGGGGAAAATATTGTTGTGTTGATAGGGATACCTTCATGTGTTCTGTTTTCATTATTACTATTTTATGGGGATAATATCAGCCGCTTCATTACTGTTGCGTTGATGTTTTTGAACCTTTTCTTATGTATGCATGAATCTTCTTCCAATTTTAGGTTGTTGCAGGGTTAGCAGCTGACGGTAGGCAAATTGTTGTGAGGACCAAGTCTGAAGCAACTAACTATGACAGGTTTATTACATTATCCTGAAATATCACAACAAAGTCCACCCTGCCCTTTATTTTCATTTTTTCTGATGCATTCGTTTAAATGTATTGTCTATATTGACTAAGATTGGATTGTATGTGTTATTGCTGTTGAACACAAATGAACTAATTGGAAATTTAAATCACTGGAAAGTGACTAAGACTTGTTTTAATTTTGATTTCAACCAATTATCATTACTCTTTTTATTCTACTATATTTTGCTTGACTTATTGTCAATGTGACAATGTAGGATTCCCTGAAACTGATCGGTAGGAATTTAAACTGTTGTCCAAATAACAGTGATAATTTAGTTTAAAGAAAGTTTTAGTGGACCGTTAAAATTATTGGTTTATACCTTAAAACATTTGCCATTTCAAACATCTATGATCTAACACAATGCTGTTGGTGGCTTTGGATTGAAGTGAACCATATCATGCTTGGGGTTTCAGTACTCATGCATTTTCATGCTTTAGATTGAATGTCATGATTGAATCACTATGGGATAAGAGAATTAGTGTAGCAGTGTTGAATGGACTAGGTTTGATGTGCATGCTAATATTGTGTTTTTACCATTTTCTTATGTGTATAGTGCCCAGTTAAAGATCAATATCTTTCCGTTACATAATATTCATTTCTAGCTTATTTTTCTTTGCAGTGTGTATGGAGAACCTATTCTTGTTAAGGAACTTACTGAACACGTGGCTAGTTATGTGCACCTTTGCACACTGTACTGGTGGCTCAAGTTTAGTGAAACTGATTCGCATTACCATTTTAAGCTGTAGTTTTTCGTATTTTTTACATCAATAACATATTGTTGGCAATTTCACAGACCTTTTGGATGTGGCATCATACTAGGAGGTTATGACAGAGATGGACCACAATTGTACATGGTTGAACCTTCTGCTATTTCCTATGTTAGTGAACCTTTTGTTTTGTTGACAACTTCTGAAATTATATTTAGAAATACCTGAACTATTGAGGTTCCTTTTCTTTGCAGTTCCACATACAACTTTTCTACTAATTTGTTCTTATTGCTATATTCTAGAGATATTTTGGTGCTGCAATTGGGAAAGGGAGGCAGGCTGCGAAAACGTAAGGGAATTAATGTTAATCATAATTATTATATTCAATAATAAACGCAAAATTAAATTTTTCTTTTAATTTTTTTGGTAGGGAGGTTATCCTCCTTTCGATTTCCATTGTTGGCTTTTAGGGTATGTTTGGTTGAAGGGTAAATGATATAGAAAAACATTTGTGCTGTTTAATAACTACTACGTTGAGTTGCTATTATATAGAATCTTGCTTTGTGAAGTTTGATAGTAATTTGCTGAAGGTAATCAACTGGGAGGGTAGACCGTCACTTTTTTACCTTTTATTTTAATTATAAGTGTAAAAATTGTCAGACTGATCAAGATATGCTGCAATTTTTTTCGTCCTCTTTTTGTAC
The DNA here is from genome assembly GCF_014773155.1 of Arachis stenosperma. Classification (NCBI taxonomy): domain Eukaryota; kingdom Viridiplantae; phylum Streptophyta; class Magnoliopsida; order Fabales; family Fabaceae; genus Arachis; species Arachis stenosperma. The sequence goes on from NC_080377.1 coordinate 46,840,679, forward strand.
TTTGGTGTGTACTGTTTGAGTTGAATAAACATAAATGCAAGAAAATACTAATGTGAATTAGAATTTTACTCCCTTATGGTTTGAACATTGTTCCTTTTGAAATCAGATACTTTTGAAATAAGGGTCTGCTTGATTGAGTAGGAGGAAAAGGGGAAGTATAGGATGCTGTGATTACATTTCAATTTTTTCCTTCTCCGATCTTTGATATGATATATCAAGAAAGTGTAAAGGAATTTTTATTCTGAAATTTATGATGATCGTATTTTTATTAACTCTTCTATGCAGCCATAATGGCTTTGATTGAAAACGTGATTTGGACTTCTATAAGCAATAGGAGATGGTTCATATTCATTAAATATTAATTTATTTCTATGGAATTTTATTAAATGTTACTAATGGTATCCTTCAGGTAAAAGACGACCATGGCAAGCATTTTTGTTGTATGGACCACCTGGAACAGGTAAATCATATTTGGCCAAGGCTGTTGCTAACTAGTGTTTTTGAGTGCTAGTAGTAGTTATGAAAGCCCAGGCCCATGAATAGCCATAATCAAATCCTTTCATAGCTTCTGGTTATCTTGTATGCAGTTTACATGGTAAATTCTCCTTGCTGCTCTTCCCTCTGTTACTATATAGTAAGCAAAGATAAGATGCAAAATTAAAGCTTCTATTATTGGCTGCAGGTGAGGAAAGGGCATTCAAAAATTTCCCAGCATTAGTTTGTGCCTAACCCTTCTTTTTCCTTTCATTCTTTTAAATCTTGTTATCGACAGCCTTCAGAACTGTAAGGATACACTTGCAATGTGCCAAAGATCTGAATATCGGAGTTACTTGAACAGGGGAACCAAACTCCACTCTTGATGAGGCAGAAACAGCGCTATCAGTATTTATTTGTTCTTCCGAATTCAGCAGCATATCTACTACAGAAATATGTATATCTTATTAGCATTTTGGTTCATTAAAATGATAAGGGTATTAATACATAAAGGAGAAAAAGTAATATACTTTAGAAAAATGATAGAATTTTCATTCTTAATAATGAATTATGTTACCTTGATCCAGGGTTGAAGTAACTAGAACACCTCTTTCAGCCTATGATGCCACAGAAATTTTGAAACCTAATGGTATATTCTGAATCCATTCTTGTGTTTTTGATGTTTCCTTCCACTTCAATAAGCACTATATAGAGGAAGAATTCATTAAAATAAACTACACACTTTATTCTTTAAAAAAGATGATGAAATATAAAAGAGTAGCTCCAAAGTTAAAGGAAAGAAGCAAAAAATCATAAGTGCTTTGCTCTCTTGTGCAATCTGAGTAGTATTATTAGGTCAGAGTGGTGGCCACAAGGTTTTTCTTTTCATGCTCAATGTTGTGATTTGAAAGATTAATATTTGTTTAGGAACTACTAGACAGCTGTAACTCCTTCCAAATTCCAATTCTTTATAAGAGAGACCTCTTTTATTGATATAGCTTCTTGTCAAGTTGATGTTTTTATGAGATCTGAAAGTTTATAGATAAGGTTCAAGCAAACTCAGATCAGGATGTTTGGAATCAGCTCAAAGCAGGATCCTTCCAGTAAGTTTCGAGTTTCTTTTAGTTTTGCTTCCTACTTTCTTGTTGCGACTACATTTGAGTTGAGTTGAATGGTATGTTCTTGACAGGTTCAATGAAGAAATGATGGAGTCGCTTTTTGGATATAATGCTGCTCAAGAAAAATCTAAACCTGGAATGAAGAAAGAATCTCGTGAACAAACTCCTCAATATATTCAGATCATTGAACCAAAAAAAGCAAAGAATTTGTCAAATAATGAGCCTTTCAACCTTTAAGTCCTTATGGTTATTTGTTAACATTCTCTTAAAATGCTGATCCTCTTATGCATTCTTGTTGTTCTGTCAAGCAAGGCATCTAAAGCGGTTGAACATCATTACGTGAATGCAAGTAATCTCAACTTGTTGGAGGCACATGAAGCTGAAGCGTCCTTAGCTGGAAGGGGTGCCTACACTCTTACGGTAGGACTCACCCTTATTCAAACTGCTGCCGCTAAAGTAGCAGGTACACTACTCTCTACTCTCAAAACTTGTAATAATTATATTCCTAAATTAAAATAGTATCTTTTTGTTTTTTTATTGTATTCACTATTCACCTACTGCACTATAAAGATTTCTATTGATATTAGAGTATAAAGCACACGTCTCAGAAGAACAGCTGATCAAGAAAATCAAAGGTAATACTTTGACTTCAAAAATTTGGCACATCACGCGTGAGTTTCCTCTTTTCTCCAATAATGGCTGCATGGACCTTTTGTACCCCACTTGTAGGAATTTACAGCATCATACACCATTATCCTAGTATTTTCAAGGCTATATCTCCTCACTATATTTTCCATTTCTTTTGGAGAAATGGAAAAGCTGGCTAGCTTTTACTTGGTGATACTGTCCTCTGCATTACAGGTATATGTGTCTCTTATCATCTTGATAATATTCATCATCATTGTCCATTGATACAGAAGTAAGAATATTATCTTTCAATTCAAGGACTTCTTTGTTTATCTGTCAATTCATGTTATTATATTATCAACTAGGCATGCTCTGGTTTGGCTATTGACTAAATTTTCTATATGAGAATTGTGCAAAGAGAGACTTGCAGCTTAATGTTACTGGTGGTTTCTGAAATGTTTTGGATTGATATTATTTGATTTGGATCTGAAATTTAAAGAGAGAATGAAAAAAATTTGATTTCTTTTTATTGTGTTAGGAATATGGGAAGCACAGATGCCAAGTAGAAATTGGCTGATCACCCAAAGCTGCCAAAGGGAAATTAAAGCCAGTTGTTGTGGTGGTTTTGGATGGATGGGGTGAGGCCAACGCTGATCAATACAACTGTATCCACACTGCTGAAACTCCAACCATGGATTCCCTCAAAAAGGTAGATACATAGATATAGATACTACATGGTATATGCACCCTTTTGTGGAATCTGAAATCTTTTTCTTTTTGCATATATTATGATATATTCATTCATATAATGATAAGATCTAAGATTGGTCCCCCTTTTCGGGGTGTATATGTTTGCTTGATTCACTTGCTGCTCATGTATTGTTATGATTCCTAGGTTTTTGTTACCTTGTCATTGGTAGGTGAGAGGCCTTCTCTTGATTTGAAGTTTATTTAGTTGGAAATTCCAGTGTTATTGAATGTGTTGGATTTGTATGATTATTGATGAGATAGAAATAGAAATGAATGGTGGGGTTGGTTGGTTTTTGTTATTGTAGGGTGCACCTGAAAGGTGGAGATTGGTGAGGGCTCATGGTACTACTGTGGGACTTCCTACAGAGAATGACATGGGCAACAATGAAGTCGATCACTTTATTTAAAATTAGATAAAATTGTGTAAAATTTAGTATGGTTGAACAATACACTGAGGATTATAGTTGATAATACATTTTGTTTATGTTCTGAATTATATTGACTTGCTTGTTTATAATAATTTTCTTTTAGTTTTATAATACGATGAATTTGTTTATTTTTTGAAATATTATAAATATTCGAATACAAATTAGATAAAAATTTGTATTAAATTTATATTTATTTTGTATGAAAATAAGTTTATTTTGTAATTAGAAAAATAAAAAAATTATATTTTACCTTACAGACGGATTTACAGACGGATTTTCTGTCTGTAATCATGATTTTTCAAAGTTTAAATTACAGACGGAAAATCTGTCGAAAAATCTGTCTGTAATTACAGACAAAAAATCTGTCTGTAATTACAGACGGAAAATCCGTCTGGAAATCCGCCAGTAATTACAGACGGAAAATCCGTCTGGAAATCCGCCTGTAATTACAAACGAAAAATTCGTCTGAAAACTTGTCTGTAATTACAGACGGAAAATCCGTCTGTAAGTTTGTCGCCTCCAGGAAATGGAGGGAGAATTTACAGAAGAAAAATCCGTCGGTAACTAGTAAAAATCCGTCGGTAATTTTTCGACGGAAAAAAATCCGTCGGTAAATAATTTCCGACGGGGCTTTTACAGAGGGACAAAATCCGTCGGTAATTTCGTCGGTAACCAAAAATCCATCTGTAATAAAGACTAAATCTGTCTGTAAATCTGTCTGTATTTATCCATTTTCTAGTTGTGTCTGTGGTGTGTAGAAACTCCACCGTTGAAAATACATAAGAACAAGGTCTAGGCATGGCCGAGAGGCCAGCCCCTATGATCTAAGAACTAGACGTCCAAAGATGATCAAAAGATCTAAAAATGATCCAAAGATGAAAATACAATAGCAAAAGGTCCTATTTGTAGAGAACTAGTAGCTTAGGGTTTACAAAGATGAGTAAATGACATAAAAATCTACTTCCGGGCCCACTTGGTGTGTGCTTGGGCTGAGCATTGAAGCTTTCATGTGTAGAGACTTTTCTTGGAGTTAAACGTCAGCTTTTGTGCCAGTTTGGGCATTTAACTCCCATTCTTGTGCCAGTTCTGGCGTTTAACGCCGGGCAGTTTTGTGCTGATTTGGAATGCCGATTTGGGCCATCAAATCTCGAGCAAAGTATGGACTATTATACATTGCTTGAAAGCCCAGGATGTCTACTTTCCAACGCAGTTGAGAGAGCGCCAATTGGACTTCTGTAGCTCCAGAAAATCCACTTTGAGTGCAGGGAGGTCAGAATCCAACAGCATCTACAGTCCTTTTCAGCCTCTGAATCAGATTTTTTCTCAGGTCCCTCAATTTCAGCCAGAAAATACCTGAAATCACAGAAAAATACACAAACTCATAGTAAAGTCTAGAAAAGTGAATTTTAACTAAAAACTAATAAAAATATAATAAAAACTAACTAAAACATACTAAAAACATACTAAAAACAATGCCAAAAAGCGTATAAATTATCCGCTCATCAATCTCCTTCACATTGCTCCTCCCATCCTTTTGTCGCACTTCATGTAAGGGTTGAGCCTTGATTGAATTCTGTGCGTGGTTATCCTCTTGATGTCCCGTCGTAATTTTCACTTCCTTTGTGCGTCGATATCTAGCTTCTCCTACTGTGATAGACTTACCTCGTAACCTCATCCCATTCATTTCCGCGATAGCCTTCGTAGCTCCTCCCTTCGTTGTATATCGGATGAACGCGAAAATGTACAGGGTGCCATGTTTTTGTTTTCGTGACAGGTAGATATCATTTATCTGCCCAGTCCAACTGAACAGATGATGCAACTCCTTCTTAAAAATATCTTCTGGAAGATGATCAACGAATATAGTAAACGATTCGGTTTCCAGACGATAGTACTCTTCTCTATTCCAAATCCTATGATCCCTACGAAAAAACCTACTTCTACCCCTCTCAGTGTTTCCCACCCCTCTCCCTCTCCCCCTCTCTCCCTCTCTCCCTCTCTCATTTCTCTCAATTATATCGAAATTTCTTTCTAATTAATTATCTTAAACAACAACTAAATTCTATTTTTACTTTGAAAGGCATAGAGAGCTAAGCTATTTTTTAGGCATAGAAGTTCAAAGAACTAGTGCTGAACAGTTACACTTGTCTCAAACAAAGTATATTGCTGATTTATTGTCTAAAGTAAATATGGGAGAAGCATCAACTATATATGCCAACTTCTATGGTATCTTCTCTACAGTTATTGTCTACAGGTTTCGAAGATTTTCAAGACCTAAAGCTCTACAGATCAATAGTTCGTAGTGTCTAGTATTTGTCTATTATAAGACCTGAGATATCGTCCTCCATTTACAAGCTAAGCCAGTTCATGCACAAGCCATTGCTTGCTTATTGAAAAGTTATAAAAAGAATATTGAGATACTTGAATGGAGCTAAAGAGCATGGTCTTAGCTTTTATAGAAACACAGATTTCAGAAATTATAAATTTTCTGATTCTGAATGGCCATCTGATCTAGAGGATCGAAGATCAGTTTTAGAATTTTGTATGTTCTTCGACTCTAATCTAATTTCTTGGTCTTGTAGAAAACAACACATAGTCAATAGATCTTCAACTGAGGTAGAACTCAGGATCTTGACCTCTTGTGAAGTTGAAATCATATGGATTAGGAACTTGCTAATAGAGTTAGGAGTGCATTGCTCTTCAAACTACTCCAATGATATTCTGTCACAATTTGAGTATCGCAAAGCTAACTTAGAATCCAGGCATTTTCAACTGGAGATTCAATTTGTGAGGGAGAAGGTTCAGAAGCAGATTCTTCAAGTTATGCATATACTTGGGACCGAACAAGTTGTAAATCTGTATCTGCAACTATTTTTGACAAATTCAGAAGCAAACTTAGGATTGTTCCAAGACCAATCATAAGTTTGAGGGGATAATGTCAAAGATAGAGCTCAAATAAATTTAACAAAATCAGCAAAAATAGAAAGTTAGTTATAATTGCAGTATTTAGTTAGAGTTCCTTAGTTCTTAAGTGTTTGACTGGTCTATAAATTCAACACATTTCTCCCCTTTAGAAAGAGAGAGAGAGTACTTTATTTATTCAATAATACACTCATGTAATTTATTTTCGTTGCAATTTCATTGTTCTTTCTTTTTTTTACTGTTTTCATTTTTGGTTTACTTCAAAATTCAAACTCATAGCTTTCTTGTTATGTAGACTTCTTTAAAATTCTGTCAGAGCCAACTTGTATCTACTCGATCTGAATTCGTAACGAGTTATATGAGCCAAGCAAAAATTTACCTCCTATTAAACGAGTCTTGATTATTCTGCCCAAGTCGGCTCGCGAGCCGTAACTCGTTTTTGACGACTCTAGATTACACTGAAAGATGTGTATCGTACACGACTGACTATCCATTAATTCACTCAAAAGCTTGCAAAAACTGAATTAATAGTTACCCGATCAAAATGTGTGTATGAAAGCATATCCATTTCGCAAACCCTAGCTTAGTCATGAAGTATTAAATATTATTTTTTGTTATCAAAATGCTTTCTGATCCTCTTCTAATACTTATTAACTAACGTACGTGTTTTCGACCGACTAAAATTATTAAAGAAAAATAATAGAATGGGCAGAGAGGGACAAAAGATACCTCTCATATATTTTCTCATGCAGCAATTAATAATATTAATCAAATTATGTGAATATTAAAAATCAGTCATTATTAATTATTAATATAAAATATATATTAAAAATAAATTAAATATTATATATATTTATACACAATTATATAATAATTTATTAGATAAATAATCTTTAGTGCGAATATAATATTTTTTATATAGGAAGTGGAGATCAGAGGAGAGAATTGGAGAAGGAGAATGAAGCATCAAACCTTGGACCGAGAGAAGCGGAATATTGCAAATTATGCATAGAAAGTAAATGAATATATAAAAGATAATAGAAACAGGATACTGGATAGGGATGGATGCAATGAAAATGAAAAGCACGCAGTGGGAACGTTCGAGTGTCCGGACCGTTGACATTGTCAATTCCCGGTTAGATCGGTTCGATCGGCCGATCTAGTTCGGTTTTCAAAATCATGACTCGAACTGAACTAGCTAGGTCACGGACTGACCTCCTGCAGCCTGCTCACGGGGACTCAGTACTCTCTCGAAATCACAAAACCACAACACATGACTCCAAAACTTCCATTTATATTCCCTGTCTCTTTCTCTCCATCTCTCTGTGCCACACTGATTTTTTATATCAAATATAATTGGAATTTTATCTGACATAAGAATTATGTGATTTTCTTTTTCTTCAACATAACTACTTTTTTTTATACTAATTAAAATTTAGTCCAATGATAAAAATGATTAATCCACAATAACATAATGAACTAGTTACTACTATATCGCTATAGCTTCTTCGGTAGTGGATGGATTGTTATTATTAGGAGGGACAAACTTATGCTAGCGTTAGATATAATCCATGACTCTGCTTGTCGGTTTAATCACTTTTCGTCAAGTGATTTTATAATATATACGTGTTTTTAATAAAACGATTTAGGCTTTGATTCTTAGAATAAAAAATTTAGTATGTGAGAAATAAAAAATATTTATGTATAATCACATTTTAAGTTGAAAAGAGATATTGTTTGAAGAGATGTATTATATATAAAATTATTTATGTATCTTTAGTTATCAGTGTAAATTTAAAAAATAATATTTGCATTTTTTTGTACATAACCTTTTTTATATATCCTCTTTTTATGGTATAAAAAAATATTTTATCTTCTTCTACTTTTTATCAATCATTTTTAATATTAAAAAGCTAAAAGTGTACAAAAGAATTATAAAAAAATAGTGCAAATAACGATGTTTAAATTTTTGTCATAAATAATTTTTTAATAACATGTATTTTTTTAGTAATAAGCCTTATCAATTTTTGTTATGGAAAATTCAACTAATTCAATTTAATTTCATGAAATTTAAATAAGAATTTCAAACTTATATAATACATACACTTGCTTAAAGAATTAAATTTCCTATTATTTTGACTACTGTGATATTGTTACAAAAGACACATTGCATGTTGTTGATATCTAATAATCTGAGAGTCAGAAACCATGACAATATAATATCAATGACTAAATAGACAAAAAATATACATAAAAAAATTTGCCATGGATAAAAATATATATAAAAATATACTTCAAGGATTGTTTTTAATAAAGAAAAATACATATCGAAAATTAATAAATATTAAAATCTCACTAAGTATGATGTTTTCGTCATCAAAACCAATCTTTTAAAGGAAAGTATGAGGAGCCAATGAAATATTTATACAATGTGTACAATGGAGGTTTATGTGATATTAGAGATATAATTATTAGTGTTACATTTTTTCATCAGCTGAAGTTTTTGGGATGAGTGGTATCATGACATGGTATTAAAGCGCTAGATTCGAAAGGTCAAGAGTTCGATCATTGGCAAGATGTTTAACTCAATAGCCATTGTACACATTGTACAAATAGTCCATTGTCTCCTTAACGGAATCCATCTTTTAAATATGGTGAAGGTATAATTGATTTTATGTGAAGTTGATGAAAATTTAGTTAAATCAGTTAAATTTTCTAACGATTCTCAATTATCAACTTCACATAAAAGACGACTACGACTGCCTGAGTTTCCACCTTTAAATATATTGGATAATTATGAATCTTTGATGTGTATCTTTATTCATCCCAAACTCTTCCTTTTATATTCTTGTCCGTTTATTCCATTAATTATATCTATTCTTGTTCTGCACATAATAAGACGTTGTTGAGTGCATGCATGTCTTCGCGGATGTTCTATATGATGCCATGTGTTACTTACTGCATGTTGAATAATATATAATCTTATTCTAGCTATATATCTTGTTTAACGAAAGATTAAACTCATTAATTAGCAAGCTAGAATCTTCAAAGATGCATGTCTCTTGCTCTCTCTCTATATATATGGCACCCTTAACAATATATTCTCACTTATCATAGAAAACCGTTAAGAGTTCGATTTCCACTTTCTACATTCAAGCAATCTTGAGGAAAATCAAAGAGAGAAGAAAACAAAGATAACTTAATTAGCGATGTTTCCAACAACCTCAAAAGCTACGTTCTTGATTTTCATGATTCTAATGCTGAATGCTATGCCACCAATAATCTTAGCATGTGGTCCTTGCACGCAGCCGCATCCATCACCGCCTCACCACCACTACCGCCCAAAACCCCCGCCGCATCACGGGGGAGGAGGAAAACACCCCCCGAAACCGCCGTCATATCCATCACCACCAGTCATCATCATCCCGCCTCCAGTGCAACCCCCTCCAGTAATCATATACCCGCCGCCGCCGCCGCCGCCGACCTCCCCGCCGGCTCGAGCGACCTGTCCGATCGACGCGCTGAAGCTAGGGCTGTGCTTGGACGTTGCCGGAGGGATTGTGCATGTGGGAATAGGGAACCCGGTGGAGAATATTTGTTGTCCAGTGATTCAAGGGTTGCTTGATCTTGAAGCGGCGATTTGTCTTTGCACCGTTATTAGGATTAAGCTTCTTAATCTCAACATATTCATCCCTGTTGCTCTTCAGGTTCTTGCAACTTGTGGCATGACTCCTCCTCCTGGTTTTGTTTGTCCACCTCTAAAATAGTTAATTAATTAATTAAGGACTAGCGAATACTACTTTGTAGCTTAATAATTCCATTTTCATACTCTATTATATATAAATTATCATCAAGGTCATATATATGTATGTTTTAAGGTGTTTCAATTTAATTAATTTTGCTGTGCTATATATTAGGGTTTTTCTGATGGGTTCATGTAATAACTAGTTAATACTACCTCTTATCTATCATAAAAGACTTATGGATGTGTAATATATGTTGTTTATTTTAAGCCCAACATAACTCTCATTATCTTTTTCTAAGTGTTTTGTTATGATATATTTATTGGGCTTAATTTGACAAAAAAGAAATACTGAACAGGCGTTTAAAAGGACAAACACATTGTGTTTGGTATATAAAAAATATTAAAAATGTGTACACTAAAATCAGTCACTAATGTATTTATGTATAAAATATATGTGTGATTTAATTTATTTTCAATGTGTATTTATATTCCAGTATGTATTTTATACTGATAACTGACTTTGATAGCTGATTTTAGTATACACTTAACATAACTCAAAAAATATTATATATTAGTGTTTGTGGTTTTCAAAAATTAGAAGTGTTTTTAAAAGTTTCTAATGATAAATTTTTTAAAATTAATTTGTATTTATTAAAATTTAAAAGTTTAATATAATTTTATATATTAATAAATATTTAAATTTATAATTTTTTATTTTAAAAATTATTTTTACCAAATATAATTTTATTCTTTATGTTTATTAAAAATATTTTTTAGATTGATTTACTAAATATAGATAAGGTACTTTTTTTTAAAAATATATTTTTGAAAAGGCAACTTTTTATAAATTACTTAAAAAAATTATTTTTCAAAATTTAATTTTTATAAATTTTCGAAATGTAAAAACTTTAAAGCTGCAAACACTGATCCGATTAATGGATAACTTTTGGGACACCAATACTTCTGTCTACATGTATGCTTATAATTTGGACAACTTGCATTTGAGTTAAAAATTAATTAACTAGTTGAGTTATTAAACGCTGTATGGTTAGGATTATGTACGTAAAATACGTATATATACTTAAAAAGCAATACACAAGGCCTATGTAATTATGTAAAATAGTCAAACAATGTTATATCATCAGTATGCCTGCTGCCATTAAATCATGTATGATTTCATTCATTAATTTCTTGCAGAGTCCCTATTTGCTGCAATGCTATAATGCCAGTAACTAAATTATACGTACTTTTTGTCCATATTAAATACGGATTTAACTTAACTATTGAATGTAAACAAACATGGGAGATTCTAGTGATGACTACCATGGCTATAGTTGCTGAGAGACTCGTGACAAAGGTCTGCTAACGATCGAAGAATGCAGGTTTAAAATGCGGCAGATCCTTTCAATTACTGAAAGGGTAAATCCGTAATTTTGTTTTTTGATTTTTATGTTTAATAAATAAATGTGAAGCCAGTCATCATTGTCAAGTGATGAGACACCAGTAGCTGTGGAGCTAGGGCTTTGTCATGACGGTGACTTTTCTTTAGTATGTCGGGAAAACTGTTCCGGGATTACGTCTCCAAAGCTGTGAGGAGGATGGAGAATGAATTGAGATGTCTGCCGATCGACGAATGTTGACTGATGCGGCAATGATGTCTTTCACAACCGTGATTTAATTTGTTGTCACGCCAGCTACAAATACTCTATATCCATGATTTTGAAAATTAGATCCAATTAATCGATTCAACCGAGTTAGATGTGAATGTGGTAAAAAAAAGAAACTAATAAACAAATAGAACAGATTTGTTTTCTGATGGTTAACCAGTTTAAAATAATAAAATGTCAAATATTAATTTTTTAAAATATATATTTCAAATGTATCTTATTTTATTATATCTAATTTAATAAGGTTAAATATTTAAATCTTTGAATCTCTAGTTTCATCAATTTAACCACTAGTTCGATTTTTAAAACTTTACTTATACTCGATAGTGTTGCTGTGATAGACTGGATCCAGCCATTGTACAAATAATGGCTCGAGAAATTTGAAACGGAAGAAGAATTGGAAACGCATTTGTACACAGTCACCGAATTATCGTATACATGTTGAAAAGTCAAAAAGAAAGTTTGATCTTACTGTGTACGTTTTGGAAATTACATAAAGAAGAAGAAAAAGTAAATAATATATAATAAAAATTATATAAGGGAAGAATTCGTTTGGTTTTAATGTATCAAACTGAAGAAAAAGAAAACTTTTAAGTAATAATGATGTAACTTAGAAAGATACTACTTAAAAATTAGTTATTACAAACGGATATTTTTGATAGATTTTATTTTATGAAAATATAGATAGAATTTGTAAAAAAATTTTCGTTAAAAACCAAAAAATATGAATTAGAAAAAATTACAGACGGAAATAAAATTCGTCGATAATTCTATCGAAAAAATTATTTTTTTTGTGGAAAATGGTTACATATGAAAAATTCGTCTGTAATTAAATAAATAAAACGTTGCATTTTATTAAATTTTTACAGACAAAAAATCTGTCTATAATTTAAAATATTCTATAAAAAATATTGAATTCAACCTAACCTACCCCCCTTTCTCTCCCCGTGGCAATTCCCCATTCAAACTCTATTTCAAGCTCCATTCACAAATGAACACGAGCTTCTTCCTCTCTTCGTCGCATGATGAGCGGATAATTTATACGCTTTTTGGCACTATTTTTAGTATGTTTTTAGTACAGTTTAGTTAGTTTTTAGTATGTTTTTATTAGTTTTTATTTAAAATTCACTTTTCTGGGCTTTACTATGAGTTTGTGTGTTTTTCTGTGATTTCAGGTATTTTCTGGCTGAAATTGAGGGCCCTGAGCAAAAATCTGATTCAGAGGCTGAAAAGGACTGCAGATGCTGTTGGATTCTGACCTCCCTGCACTCGAAGTGGATTTTCTGGAGCTACAGAAGCCCAATTGGCGCGCTCTCAATTGCGTTAGAAAGTAGACATCCTGGGCTTTCCAGCAATGTATAATAGTCCATACTTTGCCCGAGATTTGATGGCCCAAACCGGCGTTGCAAATCAGCTTCAGAATTCCCGGCGTTTAACGCCGGAACTGGCACAAAAATTAGAGTTAAACGCCCAAACTGGCATAAAAGCTGGCATTTAACTCCAGAAAAAGTCTCTACACATGAAAGCTTCAATGCTCAGCCCAAGCACACACCAAGTGGACCCCGGAAGTGGATTTTTACGTCATTTACTCATTTCTGTATACCCTAGGTTACTAGTTCACTATTAATAGGATCTTTTGACATTGTATCTTCACCTCATGACACTTTACACGTTCTATATTGTACCTTCTACGGCATGAGTCTCTAAACCCCATGGTTGGGGGTGAGGAGCTCTGCTGTGTCTTGATGGATTAATGCAATTATTACTGTTTTTCATTCAAACACGCTTGCTTCTATTCTAAGATATCACTTGTTCCTAAACCTGATGAATGTGATGATCCGTGACACTCATCATCATTCTCACCTATGAACGTGTGCCTGACAACCACCTCCGTTCTACCTTAGATTGAGTAGATATCTCTTAGATTCCTTAATCAGAATCTTCGTGGTATAAGCTAGAATTGATGGCGGCATTCAAGAGAATCCGGAAGGTCTAAACCTTGTCTGTGGTATTCTGAGTAGGATTCAAGGATTGAATGACTGTGATGAGCTTCAAACTCCTGAAGGCTGGGCGTTAGTGACAGACGCAAAAGAATCACTGGATTCTATTCCAACCTGATTGAGAACAGACAGATGATTACCCATGCTGTGACAGAGCGCGTTGAACATTTTCACTGAGAGGATGGGAGGTAGCCATTGACAACGGTGAAACCCTACATACAGCTTGCCATGGAAGGAGCCTTGCGTGCTTGAAGAAGAAGACAGTAGGAAAGCAGAGATTCAGAAGATAGAGCATCTCCAAAACCTCAACATGTTCTCCATTACTGCAAAACAAGTATTTATTTCATGTTCTTCTACTTTTCACAATTAAACCTGAGAATTATTGATATCCTGACTAAGAGTTACAAGATAACCATAGCTTGCTTCAAGCCGACAATCTCCGTGGGATCGACCCTTACTCACGTAAGGTATTACTTGGACGACCCAGTGCACTTGCTGGTTAGTTGTGCGGGATTGCAAAAGTGTGATTGCAATTTCGTGCACCAAGTTTTTGGCGCCGTTGCCGGGGATTGTTCGAGTTTGGACAATTGACGGTTTATCTTGTTGCTTAGATTATGAATATTTTATTTTTGTTGGTTTAGAGTCTTTTATTTTAGTTTAGTTTCATATTTTAAGTTTGGTGTCTTCTTTGTGTTTTCCCTTAGGTTTTCGAAAACTTGTGTCTGATTTTCTAAAAATTTTAAGTTTGGTGTCTTTTGTGCTTTTACTTACTTAAATTTTTTTTTAAAAAAAATAAAAAAATATTTTGTTCTTGGTGTTCATCTTGATCTTCAAAGTATTCTTGGTGTTCATCTTGACATTCAAAGTTTTCTTGTTTGTTCTCTTTGTTTTGATCTAAAATTTCTAAGTTTAGTGTTGTTTTGTTGTTTTTCTCTTTCTTCATTAAAATTTAAAAATAAAAAAAATATCATTTCCTTATTTTACTCATAATTTTCGAAATTTTGCATTAAATTAGTCAAAGATTTTCAAAATCATATCTTTTTTTTAGTCAAGTCAAAATTCTTATTTCAAAAATTGATCTTTTCAAATCTTTTTCAAAAATCAAATCTTTTTAATTTCTGCAATCATATCTTCTCAATCATATGTTTTTCAAAATAATTTTCAATCATATCCTTTTAATTGCTAATTCTAAAATCTTTTTAATTAATTAATTAATTTAGTTTTCAATTTGCTTTGATTTTATTTTTCAAAATTTTATTTTATTTTCTATTTATTTATTTTATTATTTTCGGTCACTTTTAATAAAAAATTAAAAAATAAAAAATAACAAAATAATATCCGCATCATCTCCCTTTCTCCATCATGGACCTAAGTGGAATTGAGCAGTCCAAAAGGACTCTGGGGTCATATACTAACCCCATTACAGCTGCATATGGGAGTAGCATCTGTATACCTCCCATTAAAGCAAGCAGCTTTGAGCTAAATCCTCAACTCATTATCATGGTGCAGCAAAATTGCCAGTATTCTGGTCTTCCACAGGAAGAACCTACTGAGTTTCTGGCACAGTTCTTACAAATTGCTAACACAATACGTGATAAAGAGGTGGATCAGGATGTCTACAGATTATTACTGTTTCCATTTGCTGTAAAAGATCAAGCTAAGAGGTGGTTGAATAACCAACCCACAGCAAGCATAAAAACATGGAGACAGTTATCAGACAAATTCCTGAATCAATTCTACCCTCCAAAAAGGATGACACAGCTAAGGCTGGACAGCCAAGGCTTTAAACAAGAGGATAATGAATCCCTTTATAATGCCTGGGAGAGGTACAGAGGTATGCTAAGAAAATGCCCCTCTGAAATGTTTTCAGAGTGGGTACAGTTAGACATCTTCTACTATGGGCTTACAGAAAAAGCTCAGATGTCTCTAGACCACTCAGCTGGTGGATCTATACATATGAGGAAGACGATTGAAGAGGCTCAAGAGCTCATAGATATTGTTGCGAGAAATCAACATTTGTACTCTAGCAGTGAGACCTCTACAAAAGAAGAAGTTATGGCAGTAGCCACTGATCCTAATCCTCAAGAACAAATTGTTGAGCTTAATCAGCAATTACACCTGATGACAAAACAGTTAGCAGAATTTAAAGAGATGCTCCAAGAGACTAAAATTGCTAACAAGAACATAGAATCGCAGTTGAATCAGACAAAACAGCAGTTATCTAAACAGATAACAGAAGAATGCCAAGCAGTTCAACTGAGGAGTGGGAAGACATTGAATAACACTGCTCAAAGTAGCAAAAAGCCAAGAAAGGAACAATTGACAGAGGATGACCAAACCACTGTCCAAAATCCCTCTGAGGACAGTAAGAGCCCAGAGAGGAATACTCTTGGCGTTCAAATGCCAGAAAGGGGGGAAAAGCTGGCGTTAAACGCCCATTCCTTGCCTAGTTCTGGCGTTCAAACGCCAGAAAAGGGGGAAAAGTTGGCGTTAAACGCCCATTCTTCACCCAATCCTGGCGTTCAAACGCCAATGGGGAATCAGACACCTGAGAGTGCTGATAGTAACCCCTCTAAAAAGGCTTCTCCAACCACCTCTGTAAGGAATAAACCTGCAGCAACTAAGGTTGAAGAATATAAAGCCAAGATGCCTTATCCTCAGAAACTCCGCCAAGTGGAACAGGATAAGCAATTTGCCCGCTTTGCAGACTATCTAAGGACTCTTGAAATAAAGATTCCGTTTGCAGAGGCACTTGAGCAAATACCTTCTTATGCTAAGTTCATGAAAGAGATCTTAAGTCATAAGAGGGATTGGAGAGAAACTGAAAAAGTGTTTCTCACTGAAGAATGCAGTGCAGTCATTCTGAAAAGCTTACCAGAAAAGCTTCAAGATCCAGGAAGCTTTATGATACCATACACATTAGAGGGTACTTGTACTAAGAAAGCTCTATGTGATCTTGGGGCAAGTATCAACCTAATACCTGCATCCATTATCAGAAAGCTCAGCTTGACTGAAGAGGTCAAACCAACCCGGATATGTCTTCAACTTGCTGATGGCTCCATTAAATACCCATCAGGCATAATTGAGGACATGATTGTCAAGGTTGGGCCATTTGCCTTTCCCACTGACTTTGTAGTGCTGGAAATGGAGGAGCACAAGAGTGCAACTCTCATTCTAGGAAGACCTTTCCTAGCAACTGGACGAACCCTCATTGATGTCCAAAAAGGGGAATTAACCCTGAGAGTCAATGAGGATGAGTTCAAGTTGAATGTTGTCAAAGCTATGCAGCATCCAGACACATCAAATGATTGCATGAGTGCTGATATTATTGACTCTTTGGTGGAGGAGGTCAATATGACTGAAAGTCTCGAATCAGAGCTAGAGGACATCTTTAAAGATGTTCAGCCTGATATGGAGGAACTAAAGGAAATAAAAGAAATTCTGAAAATTCCTCAAGAAGAAGATAAGCCTCCTAAACCCGAGCTCAAGCCACTTCCACCATCCCTGAAATATGCATTTCTGGGAGGAGGTGACACTTTTCCAGTGATCATAAGCTCTGCTTTAAATCCACAGGAAGAAGAAGCACTAATTCAAGTGCTAAGGACACACAAGACAGCTCTTGGGTGGTCTATAAGTGATCTTAAGGGCATTAGCCCAGCAAGATGCATGCACAAGATCCTATTGGAGGATGATGCTAAGCCAGTGGTTCAACCACAAAGGCGGCTAAATCCAGCCATGAAGGAGGTGGTGCAGAAAGATGTCACTAAGTTACTAGAGGCCAGGATTATTTATCCTATTTCTGATAGCCCCTGGGTGAGCCCTGTCCACGTTGTTCCCAAGAAGGGAGGCATAACAGTGGTTCATAATGAAAAGAATGAACTGGTTCCTACAAGAACAGTTACAGGGTGGCGTATGTGTATTGACTACAGAAGGCTCAACACAGCCACCAGGAAGGATCATTTTCCTTTACCATTCATAGACCAGATGCTAGAGAGACTGGCAGGTCATGAATATTACTGCTTTTTGGATGGCTATTCAGGTTACAACCAAATTACAGTAGATCCTCAGGACCAAGAGAAAACAGCATTTACATGTCCTTCTGGAGTATTTGCCTACAGAAGGATGCCTTTTGGTCTGGCACCTGCAACCTTTCAGAGGTGCATGCTCTCTATCTTCTCAGATATGGTAGAGAAATTTTCGGAAGTCTTCATGGATGACTTTTCAGTATTTGGAGACTCATTCAGCTCCTGCCTTAACCATCTAGCACTTGCTCTGAAAAGATGCCAAGAGACCAACCTAGTTTTAAACTGGGAAAAATGTCACTTTTTGGTGACTGAAGGGATTGTCCTTAGGCATAAAATTTCAAACAAAGGAATAGAGGTGGATCAAGCTAAAGTTGAAGTAATTGAAAAATTACCACCACCTACCAATGTTAAGGCAATCAGAAGCTTTCTGGGGCATGCAGGATTCTACAGAAGGTTTATAAAGGATTTTTCAAAAATTGCCAAACCTCTGAGTAATCTGCTAGCTGCTGACACGCCATTTATCTTTGATAAGGAGTGTCTGCAGGCGTTTGAGACTCTGAAAGCTAAGCTGGTCACAGCACCAGTCATCTCTGCACCAGACTGGACATTACCATTTGAACTAATGTGTGATGCCAGTGACCATGCCATTGGTGCAGTATTGGGACAACGGCATGGTAAGCTTCTGCACGTCATTTATTATGGCAGCCGTATTCTAAATGATGCACAGAAGAACTACACAACCACAGAAAAAGAGTTACTTGCAGTGGTTTATGCCATTGACAAGTTCAGATCTTATTTAGTAGGATCAAAAGTGATTGTGTACACTGACCATGCTGCTCTTAAATATCTACTCACAAAGCAGGATTCAAAACCCAGGCTCATAAGATGGGTGTTGCTTCTGCAAGAGTTTGATATAGAAATAAGAGACAGAAAAGGGACAGAGAATCAAGTAGCTGATCACCTGTCCCGGATAGAACTAGTAGCAGGAGCATCCCTCCCTCCTATTGAGATCTCTGAAACCTTTTCGGATGAGCAATTATTTGCTATTCAGGAAGCTCCGTGGTTTGCAGACAGTGCAAACTATAAGACTCAAGGTTCTCCTTCGGTAACCATGGAAAGGAAGCATGAAAAGCTTCTCTCAAAACAGAGTCAAACAGAGCCCCCACAGTCAAACTCTAAGTTTGGTGTTGGGAGGCCACAACCAACTTCTAAGTTTGGTGTTGAACCCCCACATTCAAACTCTAAGTTTGGTGTTGGGAGGTTCCAACATGGCTCTGAGTATCTGTGAGGCTCCATGAGAGCCCACTGTCAAGCTACTGACATTAAAGAAGCGCTTGTTGGGAGGCAACCCAATGTTATATTTATAATTTTCCTTTGTTATTTTATGTTTTCTATAGGTTGATGATCATGAAAAGTCACAAAATCAATTGAAAAAGTAGAAACAGAATGAAAAATAGAAAGAAAAACAGCACACCCTGGTGGAAAACTTGCTGGCGTTTAAACGCCAGTAAGGGTAGCAAATGGGCGTTTAATGCCCAGTCTGGCACCATTCTGGGCGTTTAACGCCAGAAAGGGGCACCAGACTGGTGTTAAACGCCAAGAATGGGCACCAAGCTGGCGTTAAACGCCAGAAATGGGCACCAGCCCGGCGTTTAACGCCAGGATTGGCAGAAGGAGCATTTTTGCTCGCCACTTGGTGCAGGGATGAATTATCCTTGACACCTCAGGATCTGTGGACCCCACAGGATCCCCACCTACCCCACCACTCTCTCTCTCTTCTTTCTTCTTTTGCTCAAGGACGAGCAAACCTTCTAAGTTTGGTGTGGTAAAAGCGTTGCTTTTTGTTTCTCCATAACCATTTATGGCACCTAAGGCCGGAGAAACCTCTAGAAAGAGGAAAGGGAAGGCAAAAGCTTCCACCTCCGAGCCATGGGAGATGGAGAGATTCATCTCAAGGGATGCACTTTCCTCCACAAAACTATTGGGAGCAAATCAACACCTCTCTAGGAGAATTGAGTTCCAACATGGGACAACTAAGGGTGGAGCACCAAGAACATTCCATCCTCCTCCATGAAATTAAAGAAGATCATAGAATCATGAGAGAGGAGCAACAAAGGCAAGGAAGAGACATTGAGGAGCTCAAGCACTCCATGAGATCTTCAAGAGGAAGAACAAGCCGCCATCACTAAGGTGGACCCGTTCTTTAATCTCCTTGTTCTTTATTTTCTATTTTTCGAATTTTTATGCTTATGTTTATCTATGTTTGTGTCTTATTACATGATTATTAGTATCTTAGTGTCTATGCCTTAAAGCTATGAATTTCCTATGAATCCATCACCTTTCTTAAATGAAAAATATTTTTATTACAAAAGAACAAGAAGTACAGGATTTCGAATTTATCTCTGAAACTAGTTGAATTAGTTTGATGTGGTGACAATACTTTTTGTTTTCTGAATGAATGCTTGAACAGTGCATATGTCTTTTGAATTTGTTGTTTAAAGAATGTTAAATTTGTTGGCTCTTGAAAGAATGATGGAAAAGGAGAAATGTTATTGAGGATTGGTGCACGAAATTGTGATCACTACTTTTCAAAACATAAACAATCCCTAGTAATGGCTCCAAAGACTTGGTGCTCAGTACCATGGCATAAACACAACTTTGCACAACTAACCAGCAAGTGCACTGGGTCGTCCAAGTAATAAACCTTACGTGAGTAAGGGTCGATCCCACGGAGATTGGTGGTATGAAGCAAGCTATGGTCACCTTGTAAATCTCAGTCAGGCAGACTCAATTGGGTATAGATGATGAATAAAGCATAAAGATAAAGATAGAGATACTTATGTATATCATTGGTGAGAGCTTCAGATAAGCGAATGAAGATGCCTTCCCTTCCGTCTCTCTGCTTTCCTACTGTCTTCATCCAATCCTTCTTACTCCTTTCCATGGCAAGCTCATGTAGGGTTTCACCGTTGTCAATGGCTACCTCCCATCCTCTCATTGGAAATACGTCCCTGATGCTCTGTCACAGCATAGGCTAACCATCTGTCGGTTCTCGGTCCGGCCGGAATAGAATCCAGTGATTCTTTTGCGTCTGTCACTAACGCCCCGCCTTTCGGAGTTTGAAGCACGTCACAGTCATTCAATCATTGAATCCTACTCAGAATACCACAGACAAGGTTAGACCTTCCGGATTCTCTTGAATGCCGCCATCAGTTCTTGCCTATACCACGAAGACTCTGATCTCACGGAATGGCTGGCTCGTTTGTCAGGCGAGCACTCGGTTGTCAGGCGATCAACCATGCATCATGCAATCAGAAATCCAAGAGATATTCACTAAGCCTCAGATGCTTGTAGAACAAGAATGGTTGTCAGTCACCTCGTTCATAGGTGAGAATGATGATGAGTGTCACGGATCATCACATTCATCAAGTTGAAGAACAAGTGATATCTTGGACAAAGAACAAGCGGAATTGAATAGAAGAACAATAGTAATTGCATTAATACTCGAGGTACAGCAGAGCTCCACACCTTAATCTATGGTGTGTAGAAACTCCACCGTTGAAAATACATAAGAACAAGGTCTAGGCATGGCCGAATGGCCAGCCTCCCAAAGTGAGTTCAATCATCAGAACATGATCAAAAGACTCCCTATCTCCAGATGTCTAATACAATAGTAAAAGGTCCTACTTATAGAAAACTAGTAGCCTAAGGTGTACAAAGATGAGTAAAAGACATAAAAATCCACTTCCGAGCCCACTTGGTGTGTGCTTGGGCTGAGCAATGAAGCATTTTCGTGTAGAGACTTGTCTTGGAGTTAAACGCCAGCTTTTATGCCAGTTTGGGCGTTTAACTCCCATTTAGGTGCCAGTTCCGGCGTTTAACGCTGGAATTTCTTGAGGTGACTTTGAACGCCGGTTTGGGCCATCAAATCTTGGGCAAAGTATGGACTATCATATATTGCTGGAAAGCCCAGGATGTCTGCTTTCCAACGCCGTTGAGAGCGCGCCAATTGGGCTTCTGTAGCTCCAGAAAATCCACTTCGAGTGCAGGGAGGTCAGAATCCAACAACATCTGCAGTCCTTTTCAGTCTTTGAATCAGATTTTTGCTCAGGTCCCTCAATTTCAGCCAGAAAATACCTGAAATCACAGAAAAACACACAAACTCATAGTAAAGTCCAGAAAAGTGAATTTTAACTAAAAACTAATAAAAATATACTAAGAACTCAACTAAAACTACTAAAAGCATACTAAAAACAATGCCAAAAAGCGTACAAATTATCCGCTCATCACAACACCAAACTTAAATTGTTGCTTGTCCCCAAGCAACTAAAGATCAAATAAGATAAAAAGAAGAGAATATGCAATGAACTCCAAAAACATCTATGAAGATCAGTATTAATTAGATGAGCGGGGCTTTTAGCTTTTTGCCTCTGAATAGTTTTGGCATCTCACTTTATCCTTTGGAACTCAGAATGATTGGCTTCTTTAGGAACTCAGAATCCAGATAGTGTTATTGATTCTCCTAGTTAAGTATGATGATTCTTGAACACAGCTACTTTATTGAGTCTTGGCTGTGGCCCAAAGCACTCTGTCTTCCAGTATTACCACCGGATACATACATGCCACAGACACATAATTGGGTGAACCTTTTCAGATTGTGACTCAGCTTTGCTAAAGTCCCCAACTAGAGGTGTCCAGGGTTCTTAAGCACACTCTTATTGCCTTGGATCACAACTTCATTTCTTTCTTTTTCTTTCTCTTTTCTCTCTCTTTTTTTTTTCGTTTGCTTTTTGCTTTTTTTTTTTGTATTCACTGCTTTTTCTTGCTTCAAGAATCATTTTTATGATTTTTCAGATTCTCAGTAACATGTCTCCTTTTTCATCATTCTTTCAAGAGCCAACATTCATGAACCACAAATTCAAAAGACATATGCACTGTTCAAGCATACATTCAGAGAACAAAAGTGTTGCCACCACATCAAAATAATTAAACTGTTATAAAATTCAAAATTCATGCAATTCTTTTTCTTTTCAATTAGGCACGTTTTTATTTTAAGAAAGGTGATGGATTCATAGGACATTCATAGCTTTAAGGCATAAACACTAAGACGCTAATGATCATAAGACACAAACATGGATAAACATAAGCATTAAAATTCGAAAAACAGAAGAATAAAGAACAAGGAAATCAAGGAACGGGTCCACCTTAGTGATGGCGGCTCTTCCTTCCTCTTGAAGGTCCTATGGAGTGCTTGAGCTCCTCAATGTCTCTTCCTTGCCTTTGTTGCTCCTCTCTCATGATTCTTTGATCTTCTCTTATTTCATGGAGGAGAATGGAGTGTTCTTGGTGCTCCACCCTTAGTTGTCCCATGTTGGAACTCAATTCTCCTAGGGAGGTGTTTAGTTGCTCCCAATAGTTTTGTGGAGGAAAGTGCATCCCTTGAGGCATCTCAGGGATTTCATGATGAGAGGGGTCTCTTGTGTGCTCCATCCTTTTCTTGGTAATGGGCTTATCCTCATCAATGGTGATGTCTCCCTCTATGTCAACTCCAACTGAATAACAGAGGTGACAAATGAGGTGAGGAAAGGCTAACCTTGCCAAGGTAGAGGACTTATCCGCCACCTTGTAGAGTTCTTGGGCTATAACCTCATGAACTTCCACTTCTTCTCCAATCATGATGCTATGGATCATGATGGCCCGTCTAAAGTAACTTCGGACCGGTTGCTAGTGGGAATGATTGAGCGTTGGATAAACTCCAACCATCCTCTAGCCACGGGTTTGAGGTCATGCCTTCTCAATTGAACCGGCTTGCCTCTTGAATCTCTCTTCCATTGTGCGCCCTCTTCACATATGATTGTGAGGACTTGGTCCAACCTTTGATCAAAGTTGACCCTTCTTGTGTAAGGATGTTAATCTCCTTGCATCATAGGCAAGTTGAACGCCACCCTCACACTTTCCGGACTAAAATCCAAGTATTTCCCCCGAACCATAGTAAGATAATTCTTTGGATCCGGGTTCATACTTTGATCATGGCTCTTGGTGATCCATGCATTGGCATAGAATTCTTGAACCATCAAGATTCCAACTTGTTGAATGGGGTTGGTAAGTACTTCCCAACCTCTTCTTTGGATCTCATGGCGGATCTCCGGATATTCACGCTTTTTGAGTGAAAAGGGGACCTCGGGGATCACCTTCTTCAAGGCCACAACTTCATAGAAGTGGTCTTGATGCACCCTTGAGATGTATCTATCCATCTCCCATGACTCGGAGGTGGAAGCTTTTGCCTTCCCTTTCCTCTTTCTAGAGGTTTCTCCGGCCTTGGATGCCATAATGGTTATGGAAAAACGAAAAAGCAACGCTTTTACCACACCAAACTTAAAATGTTTGCTCGTCCTCGAGCAAAAGAAAAAAGAAGAGAGTAGAAGAAGAAGAAATGAGGAAGAGGGAGATGGTGGTGTATTCGGCCAAGGAGGGGGAGAAGTGGTGTTTTGGTTGTGTGAAAATGAAGGAGTGAAGAAGGGTATTTATAGGAGAGAGGGGAGATGGGGTTCGGCCATATTGGGTGGGTTTGGTGGGGGTCCTGTGGGGTCCACAGATCCTGTGGTGTCAAGGAAAAGTCATCCCTGCACCAAATGTTGCTCAAAATCACGTTTTGAGCCATTTCTGGCGTTAAACGCCGGGCTGGTGCCCATTCCTGGCGTTTAACGCCAGGTTCTTGCCCTTTTCTGGCATTTAACGCCAGTCTGGTGCCCCTTTCTGGCGTTAAACGCCCAGAATGGTGCCAGACTGGGCGTTAAACGCCCAACTGCTAGGTTTACTGGCGTTTGAACGCCAGCAACATCTTCCTCTAGGGTGTGCTGTTTTTCTTCCTGTTTTTCATTTTGTTTTTGCTTTTTCAATGGATTTTGTGACTTCTTATGATCATCAACCTACAAAAAACATAAAATAACAAAAGAAACTATATAAGATATAATCATTGGGTTGCCTCCCAACAAGCGCTTCTTTAATGTCAGTAGCTTGACAGAGGTCTCTCATGGAGCCTCACAGATACTCAGAGCAATGTTGGAACCTCCCAACACCAAACTTAGAGTTTGAATGTGGGGGTTCAACACCAAACTTAGAGTTTGGTTGTGGCCTCCCAACACCAAACTTAGAGTTTGACTGTGGGGGCTCTTCTTGACTCTGATTTGAGAGAAGCTCTTTATGCTTCATCTCTATGGTGACAGAGGGATATCCTTGAGCCTTAAACACAAAGGATTCTCCATTCACTTGAATGATCAGTTCACCTCTATCAACATCAATCACAGCCTTTGCTGTGGCTAGGAAGGGTCTGCCAAGGATGATGGTTTCATCCATGCACTTCCCAGTCTCTAGGACTATGAAATTAGCAGGAATGTAATGGTCTTCAACCTCTACGAAAACATTCTCTACAAGTCCATGAGCTTGTTTTCTTGAGTTGTCTGCCATCTCTAATGAGATTCTTGCAGCTTGTACCTCAAAGATCCCTAGCTTCTCCATTACTGAGAGAGGCATGAGGTTTACACTTGACCCTAAGTCACACAGAGCCTTCTTGAAGGTCATGGTGCCTATGGTACAAGGTATGGAAAACTTCCCAGGGTCTTGTCTCTTTTGAGGTAATTCTGCCTAGACAAGTCATCCAGTTCTTTGGTGAGCAAAGGAGGTTCATCCTCCCAAGTCTCATTTCCAAATAACTTGTCATTTAGCTTCATGATTGCTCCAAGGTATTTAGCAACTTGCTCTTCAGTGACATACTCATCCTCTTCAGAGGAAGAATACTCATCAGAGCTCATGAAAGGCAGAAGTAAGTCCAATGGAATCTCTATGGTCTCATTGTGAGTCCCAGATTCCCATGGTTCCTCATTGGGGAACTCATTGGAGGCTAGTGCACGCCCATTGAGGTCTTCCTCAGTGGCGTTCACTTCCTCCCCTTCCTCTCCAGATTCGGCCATATTGATGGCTTTGCACTCTCCTTTTGGATTTTCTTCTGTGTTGCCTGGAAGAGTACTTGGAGGGAGTTCAGTAACTTTCTTGCTCAGCTGTCCCACTTGTCCTTCCAAATTCCTAATGGAGGACCTTGTTTCATTCATGAAACTTTGAGTGGTTTTAATTAGATCAGAGACCATGGTTGCTAAGTCAGAGGGGTTCTGCTTAGGATTCTCTATCTGTTGCTGAGAAGATGATGGAAAAGGTTTGCCATTGTTAAACCTGTTTCTTCCACCATTATTATTGAAACCTTGTTGAGGTCTCTCTTGATTCTTCCATGAGAGATTTGGATGATTTCTCCATGAAGAATTATAGGTGTTACCATAGGGTTCTCCTAGGTAATTCACCTCTTCCATTGAAGGGTTCTCAGGATCATAAGCTTCTTCCTCAGATGAAGCCTCCTTAGTACTGCTTGGTGCATTTTGCATTCCAGACAGACTTTGAGAAATCAAATTGACTTGTTGAGTCAATATTTTATTCTGAGCCAAAATGGCGTTCAGAGTGTCAATCTCAAGAACTCCTTTCTTCTGACTAGTTCCATTGGTCACAGGATTCCTGTCAGAAGTGTACATGAATTGGTTATTTGCAACCATTTCAATTAGCTCTTGAGCCTCTGTAGGCGTCTTCTTCAGATGAAGAGATCCTCCAGCAGAGCTATCCAAAGACATCTTGGATAGTTCAGAGAGACCATCATAGAAAATACCTATGATGCTCCATTCAGAAAGCATGTCAGAAGGACATCTTCTGATCAATTGTTTGTATCTTTCCCAAGCTTCATAGAGGGATTCTCCATCCTTCTGTCTGAAGGTTTGGACTTCCACTCTAAGCTTACTCCATCTTTGTGGTGGAAAGAACTTTGCCAAGAAGGCATTGACTAGCTTTTCCCAAGAGTCCAGGCTTTCTTTAGGTTGAGAGTCCAACCATATCCTAGCTCTGTCTCTTACAGCAAAAGGGAATAGCATCAGTCTATAGACCTCAGGGTCAACCCCATTAGTCTTGACTGTGTCACAGATTTGCAAGAATTCAGCTAAGAACTGATGAGGATCTTCCATTGGAAGTCCATGGAACTTGCAATTCTGTTGCATTAGAGAAACTAATTGAGGTTTAAGCTCAAAGTTGTTTGCTCCAATGGCAGGGATAGAGGTGCTTCTCCCATAAAAATCAGGAGTAGGTGCAGTAAAGTCACCCAGCACCTTCCTTGCATTCTTTGGCTTCTCTTAGCTTTCTCTTCAAGGTCCTTTCGGGTTCAGGGTCAGCTTCAACAAGAATGCCTTTGTCTCTGCTCCTGCTTATATGAAAGAGAAGAGAACAAGAAAATGTGGAATCCTCTATGTCACAGTATAGAGATTCCTTGAGGTGTCAGAGGAAAAGAGAAATAGAAAGAAGAAGGAGAAGAAGAATTCGAACTTTACTTAGATAAGGTTCGAATTGTGCATTGAGAAGGAGTGGTACTCCATAAATAGAAGGATGTGAGAAGGAGGGAAGTAATTTTTCGAAAATTAATTAAAATATTTTGAAAACATTTTTGAAAAACACTAATTGATTTTCGAAAAATAAAAGTGGAAAAGAAATCAAGTGATTTTTGAAAAAGATTTTGAAATTAGAAATCAAAAAGATTTGATTGAAAACTATTTTGAAAAAGATGTGGTTAAGAAGATATGATTGGTTTTAAAAAGATGTGATTGAAAAGATATGATTTGAAAACAAATTTAAAAAGATATGATTTGAAAACAATTAAAAAAAAAGATTTGATTTTAAAAATTAATGACTTGCCTAACAAGAAAAGATATGATTCAAACATGAAACCTTCCTCAACAGAAAAGGCAAAAAATGTTCAATCAAATCATTAATTGTTAGTAAGTATCTTTGAAAAAGGAAAGAAATTAATTTTGAAAACATTTGATTGAAAAGATATGATTTGAAAAAGATTTGATTTTGAAAAACTTTGAAAACTTAAAAAAAAAATTGATTTTGAAAACAAAATCTTCCCCCTAGCACCATCCTGGCGTTAAACGCCCAGAATGGTATCCATTCTGGCGTTTAACGCCCAAAATGCACCCTTTTTGGGCGTTAAACGCCCAACCAGGTACCCTGGCTGGCGTTTAAACGCCAGTCTGCCTTCTTCACTGGGCATTTTTGAATGCCCAGCTTTTTCTGTATAATTCCTCTGCAGTATGTTCTGAATCTTCAATTCTCTGTATTATTGACTTGAAAAGACACAAATAAAAAATATTTTTGGATTTTTAATAATCAAAATGCAACAAGAATCAAATAACAATGCATGCAAGACACCAAACTTAGCAGTTTGTATACTACTGACACTACATGAGACACATAAACACTCAAGTCAAGAGAATTCAAAGATCAGAGTAAGAAATCATCAAGAATTACTTGAGGATCCTTAAGACACAAGAATGAATGCATGCAATTGACACCAAACTTAAGATGAGACATTAGACTCAAGCAAGAAATATTTTTGGTTTTTATGATTTTCTAATTTTTTTGTGTTTTTCGAAAATTAAGTGAAAACATCAAAATTCTTAATGAGAATTCCAGGAATCAGTGCAATGCTAGTCTAAGACTCCGGTCCAGGAATTAGACATGGCTTCACAGCCAGCCAAGCTTTCAAAGAAAGCTTCGGTCCAAAACACTAGACATGGCCAAAGGCCAGCCAAGCCTTAGCAGATCACTGCTCCAAAAGCAAGATCAACAAGCTCTTGTGATGATAAGTTGAAACCTCGGTCCAATGAAATTAGACATGGCTTTACAGCCAGCCAGATTTCAGCAAATCATCATGAAACTCTAGAATTCATCTTCAAGAATTTCGAAAAAAATAAATGCCTAATCTAAGCAACAAGATGAACCGTCAGTTGTCCATACACAAGAACAATCCCCGGCAACGGCGCCAAAAACTTGGTGCACGAAATTGTGATCACTACTTTTCAAAACATAAACAATCCCTAGTAATGGCTCCAAAGACTTGGTGCTCAGTACCATGGCATAAACACAACTTCGCACAACTAACCAGCAAGTGCACTGGGTCGTCCAAGTAATAAACCTTACGCGAGTAAGGGTCGATCCCACGGAGATTGGTGGTATGAAGCAAGCTATGGTCACCTTGTAAATCTCAGTCAGGCAGACTCAATTGGGTATAGATGATGAATAAAGCATAAAGATAAAGATAGAGATACTTATGTATATCATTGGTGAGAGCTTCAGATAAGCGAATGAAGATGCCTTCCCTTCCGTCTCTCTGCTTTCCTACTGTCTTCATCCAATCCTTCTTACTTCTTTCCATGGCAAGCTCATGTAGGGTTTCACCGTTGTCAATGGCTACCTCCCATCCTCTCATTGGAAATACGTCCCTGATGCTCTGTCACAGCATAGGCTAACCATCTGTCAGTTCTCGGTCCGGCCGGAATAGAATCCAGTGATTCTTTTGCGTCTGTCACTAACGCCCCGCCTTTCGGAGTTTGAAGCACGTCACAGTCATTCAATCATTGAATCCTACTCAGAATACCACAGACAAGGTTAGACCTTCCGGATTCTCTTGAATGCCGCCATCAGTTCTTGCCTATACCACGAAGACTCTGATCTCACGGAATGGCTGGCTCGTTTGTCAGGCGAGCACTCGGTTGTCAGGCGATCAACCATGCATCATGCAATCAGAAATCCAAGAGATATTCACTAAGCCTCAGATGCTTGTAGAACAAGAATGGTTGTCAGTCACCTCGTTCATAGGTGAGAATGATGATGAGTGTCACGGATCATCACATTCATCAAGTTGAAGAACAAGTGATATCTTGGACAAAGAACAAGCGGAATTGAATAGAAGAACAATAGTAATTGCATTAATACTCGAGGTACAGCAGAGCTCCACACCTTAATCTATGGTGTGTAGAAACTCCACCGTTGAAAATACATAAGAACAAGGTCTAGGCATGGCCGAATGGCCAGCCTCCCAAAGTGAGTTCAATCATCAGAACATGATCAAAAGACTCCCTATCTCCAGATGTCTAATACAATAGTAAAAGGTCTTACTTATAGAAAACTAGTAGCCTAAGGTGTACAAAGATGAGTAAAAGACATAAAAATCCACTTTCGGGCCCACTTGGTGTGTGCTTGGGCTGAGCAATGAAGCATTTTCGTGTAGAGACTTGTCTTGGAGTTAAACGCCAGCTTTTATGCCAGTTTGGGCGTTTAACTCCCATTTAGGTGCCAGTTCCGGCGTTTAACGCTGGAATTTCTTGAGGTGACTTTGAACGCCGGTTTGGGCCATCAAATCTTGGGCAAAGTATGAACTATCATATATTGCTGGAAAGCCCAGGATGTCTACTTTCCAACGCCGTTGAGAGCGCGCCAATTGGGCTTCTGTAGCTCCAGAAAATCCACTTCGAGTGCAGGGAGGTCAGAATCCAACAGCATCTGCAGTCCTTTTCAGTCTCTGAATCAGATTTTTGCTCAGGTCCCTCAATTTCAGCCAGAAAATACCTGAAATCACAGAAAAACACACAAACTCATAGTAAAGTCCAGAAAAGTGAATTTTAACTAAAAACTAATAAAAATATACTAAGAACTCAACTAAAACTACTAAAAGCATACTAAAAACAATGCCAAAAAGCGTACAAATTATCCGCTCATCAAGGATCTAAAAAAATCATCAAATTGATTCTTGAAGCAAGAAAAAGCAAAAAAAAAATGAGAATAAAAAAAAAGAAAAAAAGAAGAGAAGAAGAAAAAGCAAGCAGAAAAAGCCAATAGCCCTTTAAACCAAAAGGCAAGGGTAGAAATAAAAAGTGATCCAAGGCAAAAAGAGTGTGCTTAAGAACCCTGGACACCTCTAATTGGGGACTCTAGCAAAGCTGAGTCACAATCTAAAAAGGTTCACCCAGTTTTGTGTCTGTGGCATGTATGTATCCGGTGGTAATACTGGAAGACAGAGTACTTTGGGCCACAGCCAAGACTCATAAAGTAGCTATGTTCAAGAATCATCATACTTAACTAGGAGAATCAATAACACTATCTGAATTCTGAGGTCCTATAGATGCCAATCATTCTAAACTTCAAAGGATAAAGTGAGATGCCAAAACTGTTCAGAAGCAAAAAGCTACTAGTCCCGCTCATCTAATTGGAGCTAAGTTTCATTGATATTTTGGAGTCTATAGTATGTTCTCTTCTTTTTATCCTATTTTATTTTCAGTTGCTTGGGGACAAGCAACAATTTAAGTTTGGTGTTGTGATGAGCGGATAATTTATACGCTTTTTGGCACTATTTTTAGTATGTTTTTAGTACAGTTTAGTTAGTTTTTAGTCTGTTTTTATTAGTTTTTATTTAAAATTCACTTTTCTGGGCTTTACTATGAGTTTGTGTGTTTTTCTGTGATTTCAGGTATTTTCTGGCTAAAATTGAGGGACCTGAGCAAAAATCTGATTCAGAGGCTGAAAAGGACTGCAGATGCTGTTGGATTCTGACCTCCCTGCACTCGAAGTGGATTTTCTGTAGCTACAGAAGCCCAATTGGCGCGTTCTCAATTGCGTTGGAAAGTAGACATCCTGGGCTTTCCAGCAATGTTTAATAGTTCATACTTTGCCCGAGATTTGATGGCCCAAACCGGCGTTGCAAATCAGCTTCAGAATTCCCGGCATTTAATGCCAGAACTGGCACAAAAATTGGAGTTAAATGCCCAAACTGGCATAAATGCTGGCGTTTAACTCCAGAAAAAGTCTCTACACATGAAAGCTTCAATGCTCAGCCCAAACACACACCAAGTGGACCCCGGAAGTTGATTTTTACGTCATTTACTCATTTCTGTATACCCTAGATTACTAGTTCACTATTAATAGGATCTTTTGACATTGTATCTTCACCTCATGACACTTTACACGTTTTATATTGTACCTTCTACGGCATGAGTCTCTAAACCCCATGGTTGGGGGTGAGGAGCTCTGCTGTGTCTTGATGGATTAATGCAATTACTACTGTTTTTCATTCAAACACGCTTGCTTCTATTCTAAGATATCACTTGTTCCTAAACCTGATGAATGTGATGATCCGTGACACTCATCATCATTCTCACCTATGAACGTGTGCCTGATAACCACCTCCGTTCTACCTTAGATTGAGTAGATATCTCTTGGATTCCTTAATCAGAATCTTCATGGTATAAGCTAGAATTGATGGCGGCATTCAAGAGAATCCGGAAGGTCTAAACCTTGTCTGTGGTATTCTGAGTAGGATTCAAGGATTGAATGACTGTGACGAGCTTCAAACTCCTGAAGGCTGGGCGTTAGTGACAGACGCAAAAGAATCACTGGATTCTATTCCAACCTGATTGAGAACCGACAGATGATTAGCCGTGCTGTGACAGAGCGCGCTGAACATTTTCACTGAGAGGATGGGAGGTCGCCATTGACAACGGTGAAACCCTACATACAGCTTGCCATGGAAGGAGCCTTGCGTGCTTGAAGAAGAAGACAGTAGGAAAGCAGAGATTCGAAAGATAGAGCATCTCCAAAACCTCAACCTGTTCTCCATTACTGCAAAACAAGTATTTATTTCATGTTCTTCTACTTTTCACAATTAAACCTGAGAATTATTGATATCCTGAATAAGAGTTACAAGATAACCATAGCTTGCTTCAAGCCGACAATCTCCGTGGGATCGACCCCTTACTCACGTAAGGTATTACTTGGACGACCCAGTGCACTTGCTGGTTAGTTGTGCGGGATTGCAAAAGTGTGATTGCAATTTTGTGCACCATCGCACGAGCTACTTCTTCTCTCCGTGGCTGCTACTTCTGCTTCTTTCGCCGCTGCCGTTGCCGCTGCTGCCGCCGCTTGCGTCGCACAATCTCTCTCTGTTATACCTTGCGTCGCACGAGATTCCTCTGCCGCCGCTCTCGTTGCGTCTACTCCCATCGTCGCAGAGAGATCTTTTTCGTCGCTCTCATCGCATCTGCTCCCTCTGGCGCCTCTTCCATCTAATCTCAACTCACTCTCTCAATTCTTCTCATAACCATCTCAAATTTCAGGTATATATATCTTGACCTTGTGATTCTGTTCTTCATGATAAACCTTAGGGCTCAATTTTTCTGTGCCAATTTTAGGTTTATCATACTCTACTTTTGTGCTTTGTTTGAATCTGCGTGTTTACTCTGATTTTGATGAATTTTTTTTTCTGCAATCGAAGCTTTTTTTTACCTAAAATTCATGGTAGGCCATTGCTTTCGACCGAAGGCTCTTTCACTTATTATCATTTGCTTGGATGAACATTGAATCTATTTTGTTCTGCTCTGTTCAAGTAATTTGTAATTCAATTTGAGTTATTTATTTGATAATTATTTACAACTTTTATTGTATGAAGAAAGATAGGCACAGCAAGATTCACACATCTCAGGGGTTGAGAGACAGAAGGATGAGGCTTTCAAGCAAAATATCGCGCAAGTTCTTTGATCTTCAGGACATGCTGGAGTTCGACAAGTCTAACAACACGCTCGAATGGCTTTTCACCAGTATCTGAGTTTCTAGTTTTGCAGGTAAAAGAAAAGGCACAACAACTTGCTCGATTTTTTGAAACAGTTGAGGCTTTCAAGGTGAAGTGGAAAGGTGGTAAAGGAAAACTAATTTTTGGAAGGTGAGGCTTGTTTAGTGCAATTTTGAGCCGTTGATTTATGCTCTATATAGATTATGCATCTAAATTTGTTTGTTATTCAGTGTTACAACTCAAGATCTTGTTGACATTATGCTTCTAAATTTGCTTTTTAATTTTCGATATCTTCACTCTTAATGATGGATCTGTAACGCTTTTACTCAAGGTTAGGGTTTAAGCTCTCTTTCGTGCATACTACTTGTTCTTATTTCTGCTTGAACTCATATTAATTTCCATACGCAGCCTACAAATCCTCGTGTTAGAGCTAATGTGTTGTACATGAGCCCCAAATTCTCTCTCCTTCTCTCTCCTTATGTGTACCTTGAAAACGGACTATTGCTAAACTTTTCTAGGTAGATGTAGAATGGAAGATGTAATATTATGATCTATTCTTTCAGCGTTGCATAGTTTCACAACGACAATGCATTTATTGCTTCATCTTTTTTAATTACCATCTTTTTTAATGTTATCTTTCGCTGAGTAATTATTTTTTTCTTTACTATTTTTTACCAAGTAATTTGATATTCATGTAGACTTGCATGATACAGAAAGGCTGTCAAAAATACTTTATTCCATATTTTGATAAAGGTAAATTACCTTAGATGGTTTATTTGTTTAAAGATAGTTGTTGCACCCTCTTCTCTTTGTTGTTTGTTTTGTTATTGGCATTCTGACGTGTGTCCATTAGCAATCTGGTTACAGAACTCTACTGGTGCACGAAATTGTGATCATCAATGGTGCCATCAACATGGTACGCTCAATTGCAATCTCAACTCTTTATCACAACTTCGCACAACTAACCAGCAAGTGCACTGGGTCGTCCAAGTAATAAACCTTACGCGAGTAAGGGTCGATCCCACGGAGATTGTTGGTATGAAGCAAGCTATGGTCATCTTGTAAATCTCAGTCAGGCAGATTCAAATGGTTATGGATGATTTATGAATAAAACATAAAATAAGGATAGAGATACTTATGTAATTCATTGGTGAGAATTTCAGATAAGCGTATGGAAATGCTTTGTCCCTTTCGTCTCTCTGCTTTCCTACTGTCTTCATCCAATCCTTCTTACTCCTTTCCATGGCAAGCTGTATGTTGGGCATCACCGTTGTCAGTGGCTACAGTCCCGTCCTCTCAGTGAAAATGTTCAACGCGCTCTGTCACAGCACGGGTAATCATCTATCGGTTCTCAATCAGGTTGGAATAGAATCCATTGATTCTTTTGCGTCTGTCACTAACGCCTAGCCTTCAGGAGTTTGAAGCTCGTCACAGTCATTCAATCCTTGAATCCTACTCAGAATACCACAGACAAGGTTTAGACCTTCCGGATTCTCTTGAATGCCGCCATCAATTCTAGCTTATACCACGAAGATTCTGATTAAGGAATCTAAGAGATATCCACTCAGTCTAAGGTAGAACGGAGGTGGTTGTCAGGTGCACATTCATAGGTGAGAATGATGATGAGTGTCACGGATCATCACATTCATCAAGTTGAGGAACAAGTGATATCCTAGAACAAGAATAAGCTGAATCAAATAGAAGAACAATAGTAATTGCATTAACACTCGAGGTACAGCAGAGCTCCACACCTTAATCTATGGTGTGTAGAAGCTCCACCGTTGAAAATACATAAGAACAAGGTCTAGGCATGGCCGAATGGCCAGACCCCAAAATGTGATCTAAGATAGCATAGGACTGATCAAAGATTTTAAATACAATAGCAAAAGGTCCTATTTGTAGAGAACTAGTAGCTTAGGGTTTACAAAGATGAGTAAATGACATAAAAATTCACTTCCGGGCCCACTTGGTGTGTGCTTGGGCTGAACATTGAAGCTTTCATATGTAGAGACTTTTCTTGGAGTTAAACGCCAGCTTTTGTGCCAGTTTGGGCGTTTAACTCCCATTCTTGTGCCAGTTCCGGCGTTTAACGCCGGGTAGTTTTGAGCTGATTTGGAACACCAGTTTGGGCCATCAAATCTCGGGCAAAGTATGGACTATTATACATTTTTGGAAAGCCCAGGATGTCTACTTTCCAACGCAGTTGAGAGCGCGCCGATTGGGCTTCT
Organism: Arachis stenosperma; assembly: GCF_014773155.1. Classification (NCBI taxonomy): domain Eukaryota; kingdom Viridiplantae; phylum Streptophyta; class Magnoliopsida; order Fabales; family Fabaceae; genus Arachis; species Arachis stenosperma. The sequence goes on from NC_080377.1 coordinate 46,876,147, forward strand.
GTAGCTCCAAAAATTCCACTTCGAGTGCAGGGAGGTCAGAATCCAACAGCATCTGCAGTCCTTTTCAGCCTCTGAATCAGATTTTTGCTCAGGTCCCTCAATTTCAGCCAGAAAATATCTAAAATCACAAAAAAACACACAAACTCATAGTAAAGCCCAGAAAAGTGAATTTTAACTAAAAACTAATAAAAATATAATAAAAACTAACTAAAATATACTAAAAACATACTAAAAACAATGCCAAAAAGCGTATAAATTATCCGCTCATCACAACACCAAACTTAAATTGTTGCTTGTCCCCAAGCAACTGAAAATCAAATAAGATAAAAAGAAGAGAATATGCAATGAATTCCAAAAACATCTATGAAGATCAGTATTAATTAGATGAGCGGGGCTTTTAGCTTTTTGCCTCTGAATAGTTTTGGCATCTCACTCTATCCTTTGAAATTCAGAATGATTGGCTTCTATAGGAACTCAGAATCCAGATAATGTTATTGATTCTCCTAGTTAAGTTTGATGATTCTTGAACACAGCTACTTTATGAGTCTTGGCCGTGGCCCAAAGCACTCTGTCTTCCAGTATTACCACCGAATACATACATGCCACAGACACATAATTGGGTGAACCTTTTCAGATTGTGACTCAGCTTTTCTAGAGTCCCCAATTAGAGGTGTCCAGGGTTCTTAAGCACGCTCTTTTTGCCTTGGATCATGACTTTATTATTTTTTTTCTTTTTCTTTTTCCCTTTTTTTTCATTTTTTTGTATTCCCTGCTTTTTCTTGCTTCAAGAATCATTTTTATGATTTTTCATATCCTCAGTAACATGTCTCCTTTTTCATCATTCTTTCAAGAGCCAACATTCATGAACAACAAATTCAAAAGACATATGCACTGTTCAAGCATACATTCAGAAATCAAAGGCATTGCCACCACATCAAAATAATTAATCTGTTATAAAATTCAAAATTCATGCAATTCTTCTCTTTTTCAATTAAGAACATTTTTCATTTAAGAAAGGTGATAGATTCATAGGACATTCATAACTTTAAGGCATAGACACTAAGACACTAATGATCATAAGACACAAACATAGATAAACATAAGCATGATTTTTCGAAAAACAGGAAAATAAAGGACAAGGAAATTAAAGAACGGGTCCACCTTAGTGATGGCGGCTTGTTCTTCCTCTTGAAGATCTTATGGAGTGCTTGAGCTCCTCAATGTCTCTTCCTTGCCTTTGTTGCTCCTCTCTTATGATTCTTTGATCTTCTCTAATTTCATGGAGGAGGATGGAATGTTCTTGGTGCTCCACCCTTAGTTGTCCCATGTTGGAACTCAATTCTCCTAGGGAGGTGTTGATTTGCTCCCAATAGTTTTGTGGAGGAAAGTGCATCCCTTGAGGTATCTCAGGAATTTCATGATGAGTGGGATCTTTTGTTTGCTCCATCCTTTTCTTAGTGATGGGCTTGTCCTCATCAATGAGGATGTCTCCCTCTATGTCAATTCTAACTGAATAACAGAGGTGACAAATGAGATGAGGAAAGGCTAACCTTGCCAAGGTAGAGGACTTGTCCGCCACCTTATAAAGTTCTTAGGCTATAACCTCATGAACTTCTACTTCCTTTCCAATTATGATGCTATGAATCATGATGGCCCGGTCTATAGTAACTTCAGACCGGTTGCTAGTGGGAATGATTGAGCGTTGGATAAACTCCAACCATCCCCTAGCCACGGGCTTGAGGTCATGCCTTCTCAGTTGAACCGGCTTCCATCTTGAATCTTTCTTCCATTGAACGCCCTCTTCACAAATGTCTATGAGGACTTGGTCCAACCTTTGATCAAAGTTGACCCTTCTAGTGTAAGGGTGTTCATCTCCTTGCATCATAGGCAAGTTGAATGCCAACCTTACATTTTTCGGACTAAAATCTAAGCATTTCCCCCGAACCATTGTAAGCCAATTCTTTGGGTCCGGGTTCACACTTTGATCATGGTTCTTGGTGATCCATGCATTGGCATAGAACTCTTGAACCATTAAGATTCCGACTTGTTGAATGGGATTGGTAAGAATTTCCCAACCTCTTCTTCGGATCTCATGTCGGATCTCTGGATGTTCACTCTTTTTGAGTTTGAAAGGGACCTCGGGAATCACCTTCTTCATGGCCACAACTTCATAAAAGTGGTCTTGATGCACCCTTGAGATGAATCTCTCCATCTCCCATGACTCGGAGGTGGAAGCTTTTGCCTTCCCTTTCCTCTTTCTAGAGGTTTCTCCGGCCTTAGGTGCCATAGATGGTTATGGAAAAACAAAAAGCAATGCTTTTACCACACCAAACTTAGAAGATTTGCTCGTCCTCGAGCAAAAGAAGAAAGAAGAGAGTAAAAGAAGAAGAAATGGAGGAGATGGAGGAGGCTTTGTGGTTCGGCCAAGGGGGAGAAGTAGTGTGTAGGTTGTGTGAAAATGAGGTGGTGAAGATGGGTTTATATAGGGGTGGAGAGAGGGGTAGGGTTCGGTCATGTATGGGTGGGTTTGGAAGGGAAAGTGGTTTGAATTTGAATGGTGAGGTAGGTGGGGTTTTATGAAGGGTGGATGTGAGTGGTGAAGAGAATGGTAGGATTTGATAGGTGAGGGGTTTTTGGGGAAGTGGTGTTGAGGTGATTGGTGAATGGGTGAAGAAGAGAGAGAGTGGTGTGGTAGGTGGGGATCCTGTGGGATCCACAGATCCTGAGGTGTCAAGAAAAATTCATCCCTGCACCAAGTGGCGAGCAAAAATGCTCTTTATGCCAATTCTGGCGTTAAACGCCGGGCTGGTGCCCATTTCTGGCGTTTAACGCCAGCTTCTTGCCCTTTCCTGGCGTTTAACGCCAGTCTGGTGCCCCTTTCTGGCGTTAAACGCCCAGAATGGTGCCAGACTGGGCGTTAAACGCCCATTTGCTGCCCTTACTGGCGTTTAAACGCCAGCAAGGTTTTCCTCCAGGGTGTGCTATTTTTCTTTCTATTTTTCATTCTGTTTTTGCTTTTTCAATTGATTTTGTGACTTTCCATGATCATCAACCTACAGAAAACATAAAATAACAAAGGAAAATAGATAAATATAACATTGGGTTGCCTCCCAACAAGCGCTTCTTTAATGTCAGTAGCTTGACAGTGGGCTCTCATGGAACCTTACAGATACTCAGAGCAATGTTGGAACCTCCCAACACCAAACTTAGAGTTTGAATGTGGGGGTTCAACACCAAACTTAGAAGTTGGTTGTGGCCTCCCAAAACCAAACTTAGAGTTTGACTGTGGGGGCTCTGTTTGGCTCTGTTTTGAGAGAAGCTCTTCATGCTTCCTCTCCATGGTAACAGAGGGATATCCTTGAGCCTTAAACACAAGGGATTCTTCATTCACTTGAATGATCAATTCTCCTCTGTCAACATCAATCACAGCCTTTGCTGTGGCTAGGAAGGGTCTGCCAAGGATGATGGATTCATCCATGCACTGTCCAGTCTCTAGGACTATGAAATCAGCAGGGATGTAATGGTCTTCAACCTTTACCAGAACATCCTCTACAAGTCCATAAGCTTGTTTTCTTGAATTGTCTCCCATCTCTAGTGAGATTCTTGCAGCTTGTACCTCAAAGATCCCTAGCTTCTCCATTACAGAGAGAGGCATGAGGTTTATACTTGACCCTAAGTCACACAGAGCCTTCTTAAAGGTCATGGTGCTTATGGTACAAGGTATTAAAAACTTCCCAAGATCTTGTCTCTTTTGAGGTAATTTCTGCCTAGTCAAGTTATCCAGTTCATTGGTGAGCAAAGGGGGTTCATCCTTCCAAGTCTCATTACCAAATAACTTGTCATTTAGCTTCATGATTGCTCTAAGGTACTTAGCAACTTGCTCTTCAGTGACATCTTCATCCTCTTCAGAGGAAGAATACTCATCAGAGCTCATGAATGGCAAAAGTAAATCCAATGGAATCTCTATGGTCTCATTATGAGCCTCAGATTCCAATGGTTCCTCATTAGGGAACTCATTGGAGGCCAGTGGACGTCCATTTAGGTCTTCCTCAGTGGCGATCACTGCATCTTCCTCCTCTCCAAGTTTGGCCATGTGGGTCATGTTAATGGCCTTGCATTCTCCTTTTGAATTCTCTTCTGTATTGCTTGGAAGAGTACTAGGAGGGAGTTTAGTAATTTTCTTGCTCAGCTGTCCCACTTGTGCCTCCAAATTCCTAATGGAGGACCTTGTTTCAGTCATGAAACTTTGAGTGGTTTGATCAGATCAAAGACCATGGTTGCTAAGTCAGAGTAGCTCTGCTTAGAATTCTCTGTCTGTTGCTGAGAAGATGATGGAAAAGGCTTGCCATTGCTAAACCTGTTTCTTCCACCATTATTGTTGTTGAAACCTTGTTGAGGTCTCTGTTGATCCTTCCATGAGAGATTTGGATGATTTCTCCATGAAGGATTATAGGTGTTTCCATAGGGTTCTCCCATGTAGTTCACCTCTTCCATTGAAGGGTTCTCAGGATCATAAGCTTCTTCTTCAGATGAAGCATCCTTAGTACTGCCTGGTGCAGCTTGCATTCCAGACAAACTTTGAGAAATCATATTGACTTGCTGAGTCAATATTTTGTTCTGAGCCAATATGGCATTCAGAGTATCAATCTCAAGAACTCCTTTCTTCTGATTCGTTCTATTGTTCACAGGATTCCTTTCAGAAGTGTACATGAATTGGTTATTTGCAACCATTTCAATGAGCTCTTGAGCTTCTGCAGGCGTCTTCTTTAGATGAAGAGATCCTTCAGCAGAGCTGTCCAATGACATTTTGGACAGTTCAGACAGACCATCATAGAAGATACCTATGATGCTCCATTCAGAAAGCATGTCAGAAGGACACTTTCTGATCAATTGTTTGTATCTTTCCCAAGCTTCATAGAGGGATTCACCTTCCTTCTGTCTGAAGGTTTGGACTTCCACTCTAAGCTTACTCAATTTTTGAGGTGGAAAGAACTTTGCCAAGAAGGCATTGACTAGCTTTTCCCAAGAGTTCAGGCTTTCTATAGGTTGTGAGTCCAACCAAATCCTAGCTCTGTCTCTTACAGCAAAAGGGAATAGCATAAGTCTGTAGACCTCAGGGTCAACCCCATTGGTCTTGACAGTGTCACAGATTTGCAAGAATTCAGCTAAAAACTGAAGAGGATCTTCCAATGGAAGTCCATGGAACTTGCAATTCTGTTGCATTAGAGAAACTAATTGAGGCTTAAGCTCAAAGTTGTTTGCTCCAATGGCAGGGATAGAGATGCTTCTCCCATAGAAGTTGGGAGTAGGTGCAGTAAAGTCACCCAGCACCTTCCTTGCATTGTTGGCATTGTTGTTGTTTTCGGCTGCCATGTCTTCTTCTTGTTTGAAGATTTCTATTAGGTCCTCTACAGAGAGTTGTGCCTTAGCTTCTCTTAGCTTTCGCTTCAAGGTCCTTTCAGGTTCAGGGTCAGCCTCAACAAGAATGCTTTTGTCTTTGCTCCTGCTCATATGAAAGAGAAGAGAACAAGAAAATATGGAATCCTCTATGTCATAGTATAGAGATTCCTTGAGGTGTCAGAGGAAAAGAAAAATAGAAGGAAGAGGTAGAAGAATTCAAACTTGTCAAGTAAGATAGAGTTCGAATTGTGCATTGAGGAGGAGTGTTAGTCCATAAATAGAAGGATGTGAGAAGAGGGGAAGAAATTTTTGAAAATAAATTAAAAAGATTTTAAAAACATTTTGAAAAAAATACTAATTGATTTTCGAAAACTAAGAGTGGAAAAGAAATCAAGTGATTTTTGAAAAAGATTTTGAAATAAGAAATTAAAAAGATATGATTGAAAACTATTTTCAAAAAGATGTGATTAAGAAGATATGATTGAAAAGTTATGGTTTTAAAAAGATGTGATTGAAAAGATATAATTGAAAAACAATTTAAAAAGATTTGATTTTAAAAATTAATGACCTGCCTAACAAGAAAGATATGATTCAAACATTAAACCTTTCTCAACAGAAAAGGCAACATACTTGACATGTTGAATCAAATCATTAATTGATGGCAAGTATCTTTGAAAATGGAAAGAAATTGATTTTTAAAAAGATTTGATTGAAAAGATATGATTTGAAAAAGATTTGATTTTGAAAAATTTTGAAAACTTGAAAAAAATTTTGAGTTAAAAACAAAATCTTCCCTCTTGTGCCATCCTGGCGTTAAACGCCCATAATGGTATACATTCTGGCGTTTAACGCCCAAAACACTACCCTTTTGGGCGTTAAACGCCCAGCCAGGCACCCTGGCTGGCGTATAAACGCCAGTTTTCCTTCCTCACTGGGCGTTTTGAATGCCCAGCTTTTTCTGTGTAATTCCTCTGCTGTATGTTCTGAATTTTCAATTCTCTGTATTATTGACTTGAAAAGACACAAAGAAAAATTTTTTTTTTTTGAATTTTTAATGATGAGGAATAATCAAAATGCAACTAAAATCAAATAAACAATGCATGCAAGACACCAAACTTAAAAGTTTGTATACTATTGACACTAACAAAATGAGAATGCATATGAGAAACAACAAAACACTCAAGACAAGAGAATTTAAAGATCAGAACAAGGAAATCATCAAAAACAACTTGAAGATCAATTGAGACACATGAATGAATTCGAAAAAAAATGCAAGAAGAACAGAAACATGCAATTGACACCAAACTTAAAATGAGACACTAGACTCAACAAGAAACATAAAATATTTTTGGTTTTTATGATTTTGTAATTTTTTTTTGGATTTTTTTCGAAAATTGAGTGAAAAAGAAAATAAGGATATCAAAATTCTTAATGAGAATTCCAGGAATCATGCAATGTTAGTCTAAAGCTTTAGTCTAAAGAAATTAGACATGGCTAGCCAAGCTTTAGCAGGACATTGCATTCAAGAGCTAAATTGATGAGAATCAATCAGCTTTGGTGATGATAAGAACATCACCTTGAAACACTAGAATTCATTCTTAAGAACTCTGAAGAAAAATACCTAATCTAAGCAACAAGATGAACCATCAGTTGTCCAAACTCAAACAATCCCCGGCAACGGCGCCAAAAACTTGGTGCACGAAATTGTGATCATCAATGGCGCCATCAACATGGTACGCTCAATTGCAATCTCAACTCTTTATCACAACTTCGCATAACTAACCAGCAAGTGCACTGGGTCGTCCAAGTAATAAACCTTACGCGAGTAAGGGTCGATCCCACGGAGATTGTTGGTATGAAGCAAGCTATGGTCATCTTGTAAATCTCAGTCAGGCAGATTCAAATGGTTATGGATGATTTATGAATAAAACATAAAAATAAGGATAGAGATACTTATGTAATTCATTGGTGAGAATTTCAGATAAGCGTATGGAGATGCTTTGTCCCTTCCGTCTCTCTGCTTTCCTACTGTCTTCATCCAATCCTTCTTACTCCTTTCCATGGCAAGCTGTATGTTGGGCATCACCGTTGTCAGTGGCTACAGTCCCATCCTCTCAGTGGAAATGTTCAACACGCTCTGTCACAGCACGACTAATCATCTGTCGGTTCTCAATCAGGTTGGAATAGAATCCATTGATTCTTTTGCGTCTGTCACTAACGCCCAGCCTTTAGGAGTTTGAAGCTCGTCACAGTCATTCAATCCTTGAATCCTACTCAGAATACCACAGACAAGGTTTAGACCTTCCGGATTCTCTTGAATGCCACCATCAATTCTAGCTTATACCACGAAGATTCCGATTAAGGGATCTAAGAGATATCCACTCAATCTAATGTAGAACGGAGGTGGTTGTCAGGCACACGTTCATAGGTGAGAATGATGATGAGTGTCACAGATCATCACATTCATCAAGTTGAGGAACAAGTGATATCCTTGAACAAGAACAAGCTGAATTGAATAGAAGAACAATAGTAGTTGCATTAATACTCGAGGTACAGCAGAGCTCCACACCTTAATCTATGGTGTGTAGAAACTCCACCGTTGAAAATACATAAGAACAAGGTCTAGGCATGGCCGTGAGGCCAGCCCCCAAAACGTGATCTAAGATAGCATAAAACTCTCCAAGATGAGAATACAATAGTAAAAGGTCTTATTTATAAAGAACTAGTAGCCTAAGGTTTACAAAGATGAGTAAATGACATAAAAATTCACTTCCGGGCCCACTTGGTGTGTGTTTGGGCTGAGCATTGAAGCATTTTCGTGTAGAGACTTTTCTTGGAGTTAAACGCCAGCTTTTGTGCCAGTTTGGGCGTTTAACTCCCATTCTTGTGCCAGTTCCGACGATTAACGCCGGGTAGTTTTGAGCTGATTTGGAACGCCAGTTTAGGCCATCAAATCTTGGGCAAAGTATAGACTATTATACATTGCTGGAAAGCCCAGGATGTCTACTTTTCAACGCAGTTAAGAGCGCGCCGATGGGGCTTCTGAAGCTCCAGAAAATCCACTTCGAGTGCAGGGAGGTCAGAATCCAACAGCATCTGCAGTCCTTTTCAGCCTCTGAATCAGATTTTTGCTCAGGTCCCTCAATTTCAGCCAGAAAATACCTGAAATCACAGAAAAACACACAAACTCATAGTAAAGCCTAGAAAAGTGAATTTTAACTAAAAACTAATAAAAATATAATAAAAACTAACTAAAACATACGAAAAACATACTAAAAACAATGCCAAAAAGCGTATAAATTATCCGCTCATCATCTACTCTTTACCATTTTAACATGTTTCATGCCTTCCACCATATTCAACCTGTTCCTACCACAAAAGAAGAGGTATAATTTCATTTTAAGCATTTCTATTTCTACTTGGCAGTTTGCTAATCTAACTCCTTGTGATAAATTTCGAGCTTCTACCATTTTCTTAGCCTCCACCTCCTACTGCCAAACAAATGCTTTCTTCTCAAACTTTTGCCATAAGCGGCATGTTCGTTCTCTATACATCATAGTTTTTAGCTTTGCTTCAATTTGAGTATTTTTTTATATTTTTTTAGTTCCCCTTTCATGTGAAAAATAACCTGATAGCTATTTGTTATGAAGGCCATTCTTGTTTCAGCTAATGTTTATGTTGCCTTTGGTTCATGTTTATAATGGTTTATATAAAGAAGTTGACCTTTCTTGGTTTTCTTTGTCTAGGTTGAAGGAATAGGTTTGCTTAGAGCTATAGAGTGGATATTTTTATCGGGTCAAATTAGATTTTTTATGGTTCGAAGGTTTGATGTGAAGGGCTATGTGATTGGGGTTTGGAAATCCTGACTAGAAGAGGACACATGAGAAGGCAGAAAAGACTGCGGTTGTGGTTACTACACTGCTAAAAAATGGTGCTACTTGTGTTGGCAAAACCGTTATGGATGAATTGTCTTTTAGGTAGGGACTCGGTTAGAAGTTCTTTAATTTTGTGTACTAACTGAAAAAACTTGTTCTGCTCAAATGTGATTTTACTTAAGACACTCTTGTGTCAGAATTTTTGGTGAGAACAACTGGTGCACGAAATTGTGATCATCAATGGCGCCATCAACATGGTACGCTCAATTGCAATCTCAACTCTTTATCACAATTTCGCACAACTAACCAGCAAGTGCACTGGGTCGTCCAAGTAATAAACCTTACGCGAATAAGGGTCGATCTCACGGAGATTGTTGGTATGAAGCAAGCTATGGTCATCTTGTAAATCTCAGTCAGGCGGATTCCAATGGTTATGGAGGATTAATGATTAAAAGATAAATAAAACATATAATAAAGATAGAGATACTTATGTAATTCATTGGTGAGAATTTCAGATAAGCATATGGAGATGCTTGGTCCCTTCCGTCTCTCTGCTTTCCTACTGTCTTCATCCAATCCTTCTTACTCCTTTCCATGGCAAGCTGTATGTTGGGCATCACCGTTGTCAGTGGCTACAGTCCCATCCTCTCAGTGAAAATGTTCAACGCGCTCTGTCACAGCACGGGTAATCATCTGTCGGTTCTCAATCAGGTTGGAATAGAATCCATTGATTCTTTTGCGTCTGTCACTAACGCCTAGCCTTCAGGAGTTTGAAGCTCGTCACAGTCATTCAATCCTTGAATCCTACTCAGAATACCACAGACAAGGTTTAGACCTTCTGGATTCTCTTGAATGCCGCCATCAATTCTAGCTTATACCACGAAGATTCTGATTAAGGAATCTAAGAGATATCCACTCAGTCTAAGGTAGAACGGAGGTGGTTGTCAGGTGCACGTTCATAGGTGAGAATGATGATGAGTGTCACGGATCATCACATTCATCAAGTTGAGGAACAAGTGATATCCTAGAACAAGAATAAGCTGAATCAAATAGAAGAACAATAGTAATTGCATTAACACTCGAGGTACAGCAGAGCTCCACACCTTAATCTATGGTGTGTAGAAGCTCCACCGTTGAAAATACATAAGAACAAGGTCTAGGCATGGCCGAATGGCCAGCCCCCAAAATGTGATCTAAGATAGCATAGGACTGATCAAAGGTTTTAAATACAATAGCAAAAGGTCCTATTTGTAGAGAACTAGTAGCTTAGGGTTTACAAAGATGAGTAAATGACATAAAAATTCACTTCCGGGCCCACTTGGTGTGTGCTTGGGCTGAACATTGAAGCTTTCATGTGTAGAGACTTTTCTTGGAGTTAAACGCCAGCTTTTGTGCCAGTTTGGGCGTTTAACTCCCATTCTTGTGTCAGTTCCGGCGTTTTACGCCAGAATTCTTGAGCTGACTTGGAACGCCTGTTTGGGCCATCAAATCTCGGGTAAAGTATAAACTATTATACATTGCTGGAAAGCCCAGGATGTCTACTTTTCAACGCAATTGAGAGCGTGCCAATTGGGCTTCTGTAGCTCCAGAAAATCCACTTCGAGTGCAGGGAGGTCAGAATCCAATAGCATCTGCAGTCCTTTTCAGCCTCTGAATCAGAGTTTTGCTCAGGTCCCTCAATTTCAGCCAGAAAATACCTGAAATCACAGAAAAACACACAAACTCATAGTAAAGTCCAGAAAAGTTAATTTTAACTAAAAACTAATAAAAATATAATAAAAACTAACTAAAACATGCTAAAAAACATACTAAAAACAATGCCAAAAAGCGTATAAATTATCCGCTCATCAACAACCATTATGGAACTCCAACGAATCCTCAAATGCCATCTTGTATCCCTGAAGGGTCTTCTAGTGGTTCAGCGGGGTAACAGTTGCTATTGAGCTTGTTAACTTTGCCATAAGTAAGCTTTTGTGATTAGTGAACCTTGAATTGCTTGAAGTGCTAGACTACTAATCTATTGTTTTGTTTATTACCTTTGACACTTGTGATAACAATAAATTGTGAGCTTCAAAAATACTTGCTTGACTGATATTCTCTTTCCCAGGAAAAGAAACTTCTTTTGGAACAGAATGGATCACATATTGCAAGAATCTCAGTTTACGAGGTATGCTATAAGAACCAGTTTAGTTATCTTTATTTAATTATGCTTTACATCATATATATATTTTTCAATAGTGTGTAGTTGCATCTATTCATTTACCAGCTACTTTATGTACTCTTTCAATAGTACCGTGATCTGTTGATCATTACATCATTATGCAAGTGTTGAAGCTTTGGCAGAACAACTTCACTGGTTCAATTCCTTCAAGGCTTGGACAGAATGGTAAATTAACTAAACTTGATCTTTCAACAAAAAAGCTCACAGGACTAGTTCCAAAGTCTCTTTGTTTTGCTAAGAAGCTCCACATTCTGATTTTGCTCAACAACTTTCTCTTTGGATCTTTGCCTAATGATCTTGGTGAATGCTACACTCTTGAGAGAGTTAGATTGGAATAGAACTACTTAACAGGTTCAATACCAAATGAATTTCTCTATTTGCCTCAACGATCTCTTTTGGAACTTCAGAACAATTATCTAAGTGGTTTCCTTCCAAGAAGAACTAATGCACCTCCATCAAAGCTAGGACAGTTGAATCTTTCTAATAATCGTTTATCCGGGACCCTGCCGGCTTCAATCAAAAAGTTTCCTGATTTGGAAATCCTTCTTCTTCATGGAAACAGATTCTCAAGTGAAATTCCACCATATATAGGCAAGTTAAAGAGTGTTCTCAAGATAGATTTGAGTGTTAACAACTTTTCAGGTATTATTCCTCCTGAGATTGGTAAACTTTCATTGCTAACATACTTAGATTTGAGCCAAAACCAATTATTTGGTCCAATACCAGTTCAGGTTTCTCATATTCACGTATTGAATTATCTTAATGTCTCATGGAACCATTTGAATAAGAGCCTTCCAAAGGAACTTGGATCCTTAAAAGGCTTAACTTTAGCAGATTTTTCTCACAACAATTTAATAGAGAAAGTGCAATATGTAATTCACAATTGTTTTAATAATTTAAATATAATTCTCTCATATAGTATTATCCTCTAATAGTAGTTATCAATCTGAGACATTATACTGTTGGCAGGACTTCAATAAAGATGGGATGCTTTCACTGTCTGAATTTTTTTATCTAATCAATGCTTTTGGCAATCAATTAGCAACTAGCAAGGTACAGGCCTAAACCTATTTTTTTTTAAATAATTTTGAGATTGTTGAATTATCTTTCATTTGCTTGTATACTCAAATTTAGATTTGGAGTATATGATTTTCTTATCTTCTCTTCGGATTAACCAATGAAAGTTTGAACTTTGAACCTTAAATTCAAACAATTGAAATTTTCTTTAATGGTTATATCTAAGCTTGACATCCAGTATGCCGATATTAATGCAAATATTGAGCTTTTGATACTTGTTAGTGATGGTCTATGGAAGGTTTTCTATTAATCTCTTTTTGTTTTTCTTATTTCTTAAAAGGCAAAAATGCACTTTTAAAATCACATAAATTTGTCATTTGGTTTTTTATTTTATTTTCTCCACAATCATACTCTGTTTCATTCTCATTCTTCCATTTCTGTCCAAAATTCAACAAATTTCTTCCACATTAACTCCAATAGAAATACCAATGGTGGTGGTATCCAACTCTTTGCCATGCAGGATGCACTTTAGAGGGTAGAGTAAAGGATAAAGGATCCACAAAGGACAGCCAAACAAGTAGCCACTAAGGCATTGAACAGAGACAGCCACTGAGGCATTGAACAGAGACAGAAAAGCTGTTTTGAATACAGAATTTATGTTTTGAATTATAGTTGATGTATCAATACACTTTGTTGATGTATGGTTGTTACTTATTATTATAGTTGATGTATCAATACACTTTATTTATGTTTTGAATTATATTGACTTGCTTGTTTATAGTAATTTTCTTTTAGTTTGATAATACGATGAATTTGTTTATTTTTTGAAACATTATAAATATTTGAATACAAATTAGATAAAAAATTGTATTTATTAAATTTATATTTATTTTGTATAAAAACAGGTTTATTTTGCAATGGAAAAATAAAAAATTCTATTTTACCTTACTGACGGATTTACAGACAGATTCTTTGTTGGTATTCAGAGTTTGGAATGGTTTTCCAAGGTTCCAATTACCGACGGAAAACCTGTCGAAAAATCTGTTGCTAATTACCGACGAAAAATTTATTAAAAAATCTGTCTCTAATTACCGACGGAAAATCCTTTGGAATATCTGTCTCTAATTACCGACAGAAAATCCGTCGAAAAATCTGTCTCTAATTACCGACGGAAAATTTGTCGAAAAGTTTCACGTTCTAGGGAAGTGGAGGGGAGAATTTACTGAGAAAAATCTGTCAGTAACTGGTAAAAATCTATCATTAAATAATTTCCGACGAAATTTTTACAGAGGAACAAAATCCGTCGATAATTTCATCGATAACTAAAAATCCGTCTGTAATAAAGACCAAATCTGTCTGTATTAAGCAATTTTCTAGTTATGAGGTTTTAATCTCAGTGAGAAGTGTGGATAGTGCTAAAATTTTATAAGGTGAGTTTATACATCGAAAATACTTTTCAAAACTAATCTTTTTGTTATTTTTTATAATAAGAATGAGTTTTCACTCGAAAACATTATATGTAATCTTGAATATATAACAGTGTGCAAAATGATATTGTATAATTATCTCAAATATAGTGAAATTTTTTTTGGAGTCTGGCCCATGGTTTTTTTCTGTTTTGGAATTTTTCGTGTAAAAAACTCAATTTTTGGTAAAACAATTTCTCAAGATTTTTGTGATAGGAATTTACAAAATTTGAGAATCATAATTTGCTTCATGATAATAAAGCGGGTCTTTAACAAAAATAAAAAAATATTTTTTAATAAAATATTATTTTTTATATAAGACAAAAAATACTTCTTAATGATAACTTTTAATTACTGAGTCTAAATTCATCCGATAAAAAACTTTTACAGGTATTTTTTGATCTGTTTAACTTTATCAATGTATTTTAGAGATATTTCAGAGTTGAGATAATATATGATACCAATATTACTCATACCAGTATAATTATCTGCTTTATCTAGTATACCAAAATAAGTGATCAAATAATTACCATTTTTAATAATTATCCTCCAAAAATTAGTTCTAGCCACATGTTTTCACTCACATATAGATCCCCTTTCCTTATTTATTATCCATCACAAGTTAATTCACGTAGATATAAGAATGGTTATTCATCAAACTAAGCTCTCTCAATTTCAGTCATATCTCACTCTCCCTTATTTATCACATGTTGAAATTAATTATCTTGGTCATCAAAAAATAAAGATTAGATACACTATAAGAAATTATTAGTATAGCAACTGATTTAGTGACCGATTATGGCAGTCGCTAAAATCTTGGTCACTAAAAATTTAAAACAGCGACTGAAGTTGGTCACTAATAATTAGCGACTGATTTTCAACTAAGGGTACCAAACCTTCACCAAACAATATCGGTCGCTAACAAAGTTGGTCGCTAAATGGTGACTAAATTTTCTGTCGCTAAATCATTCATTGAGAAAATCAACAACCAATATTTCAGTTGCTAATTAGCGACCAAGCGTTAGTAACCAAATTTTTTGTCACAGATAATGACTAGATAAATACACATATTAAAATAGTGATCTTTCATATAAAATCAGCTACTATAAATGTACAATTTCTCAAATTTAAAGAGATATTTATTTTGATTAAAATAGACTTACCTCAATATATTTTAATCTTTTATCCACCCATATCTCATATTTATATTTGTGAGTCTTTGCAAACAATTTTTTATCCTCTTTAATATAATTTTCTATTAAATATATACATTAAAAATCTATGAGTATCAACCACCAATTAAAATGTATAAAGTTATAATATAAATGATCTAAGTTTTTCTATAACATCACCATATTAGCTTTGTATTGGGTAACAGAAATTGAATCAGGAATATGAAAAGTTACTTCGAATCTGTTACAATCAGATGCTCAATTTAACTTGCTTTGTGCACTCTTATGTAGAAACCTAGCATTAGTATCCCAATAAACACAAATAGATGCAAATGAAATATTTTGGGTGGATTTTTCTCATGAGTTGAAGCAGTTGATCAATAAATTACTGAAAAATATATTTTTTAGATTTAATTGTCATTAATCTAACAACAAATGAAAGTTCTGTGTGGTTTTCACATCCTGGCTATAATAGCTTTTTTTATGCATGCAACGAGTCATAGAAATTTTTAGCATAAGCATTTAGAGACTCTTCATCCTCAAAATCACCATGGCCTTCAAAATTAAATCCAGTAACAGCCTCATAAACTAGCTCCTCCATCCTATTAGAGTGTGCACTACTCTCGATTTTCATGTTTGGGGTTTCACATAAGGTTGGGTTGTTTTCTCCATGACTTATTGGTGCACGAAATTGTGATCATCAATGGCGCCATCAACATGGTACGCTCAATGGCAATCTCAACTCTTTATCACAACTTCGCACAACTAACCAGCAAGTGCACTGGGTCGTCCAAGTAATAAACTTTACGCGAGTAAGGGTCGATCCCACGGAGATTGTTGGTATGAAGCAAGCTATGGTCACCTTGTAAATCTCAGTCAGGCAGATTCAAATGGTTATGGATTATTTATGAATAAAACATAAAATAAAGATAGAGATACTTATGTAATGCATTGGTGAGAATTTCAGATAAGCGTATGGAGATGCTTTGTCCCTTCCGTCTCTCTGCTTTCCTACTGTCTTCATCCAATCCTTCTTACTCCTTTCCATGGCAAGCTGTATGTTGGGCATCACTGTTGTCAATGGCTACAGTCCCGTCCTCTCAGTGAAAATGTTCAACGCACCCTGTCACGGCACGGCTAATCATCTGTCGGTTCTCAATCAGGTTGGAATAGAATCCAGTGATTCTTTTGCGTCTGTCACTAACGCCCAGCCTTCAGGAGTTTGAAGCTCGTCACAGTCATTCAATCATTGAATCCTACTCAGAATACCACAGACAAGGTTTAGACCTTCCGGATTCTCTTGAATGCCGCCATCAATTCTAGCTTATACCACGAGGATTCCGGTTAAGGGATCCAAGAGATATCCACTCAATCTAAGGTAGAACGGAGGTGGTTGTCAGGCACACGTTCATAGGTGAGAATGATGATGAGTGTCACGGATCATCACATTCATCAAGTTGAGGAACAAGTGATATCTTAGAACAAGAATAAGCTGAATTGAATAGAAGACAATAGTAATTGCATTAATACTCGAGGTACAGCAGAGCTCCACACCTTAATCTATGGTGTGTAGAAACTCCACCGTTGAAAATACATAAGAACAAGGTCTAGGCATGGCCGAATGGCCAGCCTCCCAATGATCTAAGATAGCATAAGACTGATCAAAGATAGCTACCCCGATGAGAATACAATAGTAAAAGGTCCTATATGTAGAGAACTAGTAGCCTAGGGTTTACAGAGATGAGTAAATGACATAAAAATCCACTTCCGGGCCCACTTGGTGTGTGCTTGGGCTGAGCATTGAAGCTTTCATATGTAGAGACTTTTCTTGGAGTTAAACGCCAGCTTTTGTGCCAGTTTGGGCGTTTAACTCCCATTCTTGTGCCAGTTCCGGCGTTTAACGCCGGGCAGTTTTGAGCTGATTTGAAACGCCGGTTTGGGCCATCAAATCTCGGGTGCAGGGAGGTCAGAATTCAATAGCATCTGCAGTCCTTTTCAGCCTCTGAATCAGATTTTTGCTCAGGTCCCTCAATTTCAGCCAGAAAATACCTGAAATCACAGAAAAATACACAAACTCATAGTAAAGTCCAGAAAAGTGAATTTTAACTAAAAACTAATAAAAATATGCTAAAACTAACTAAAACATACTAAAAACATACTAAAAATAATGCCAAAAAGCGTATAAATTATCCGCTCATCACTTGTCCAAAGCAAATAATCAGGAATAAATCCTTTCCTATGATAAATTGTTACATCTTCAAACTTCATATAAACCTTGTTTTCACACCTAGAACAAGGATATATAATTTTTCTATTTGATAAATCTATTTATCTCAGCAAAAAAAAATAAATTCTTCTAACTCCTTTGTAAATTCACTAGTTAAACCCTTTTGACTTGGTCTAAGTCTATTGTATATCCAATTATGACTCTGACTCATATTCATAACCTATCCCATTAGTAATAGTATATTTTAATTAAATGCATGAACAAATCATATTTTACGAACTACAATAAAACATCAATTAGTAAATAATTAAGTAAAAAAAGTAAAGTATCATAACTCACTAGACACCTTTACACAATTACAAAGCTTGAAAATAAAATGGAGGCTGCACAATCTACTTCAAACCTGAAGAAAAAGGTAAAATAAAACACCTACTTAAATTTTAAAAATTTCGATTATCAAAGAAAAATAAGTTTTTAAAATTATATATGCAAAAATTTCCTTTCTATAGTAGATAGTTAAAAGAATTTAAATTGTATCTGTTGGTACACAAAATAGATTTTCTTGATAGAAAGGCATTTTGGGCTGCCAATGGTTTCCACTACAGAACCAGCGTTTAGAATTTGAGGAACAAGCTGAAGAAAACACGGGACTTGAAGACCAAAAAGACGTGGGTGTCAAAACTTAGGAGTCAAGATTTTTCATGGTCAAGACAAGGTCATGGCTGAAAAAAGGAAGAAGTAAGATCGTCGGCCAAAATTCTCCATGGCAAGTATATCTCCATGGTCTACAAATAGGAGAAATTTAGGAAAGTTCTGGGATTTATTAAAAAATACGAGATCATCACACATAAGCCTCCATCGAAATTCGCAGTCCCGACGATGCAACAGAAGACCATGGAGCACAAATGCATGTGAGTGTTGGAAGTTCACTTTTATTTTTTTTTCTTTTATTTTTCTTTTTCCATTTCTTTTTATTATTTGCTTTACGCATTTTATTTTTTACTTCTATTCTTCAAGTATTTTGCTTTCTTTCAATTGCAATTTTAAAGCTTCATCTGTTTTATTGCAATTTTTTATTATTTAAGTATCCTATACATTTTGACATGAATGTTAAATAATTTCCGGATCGAGCCCACTATTTTTCAGAGGAGTTGTATTTGCTTCCCGATCCTTGAGATCTTGATACAAGTCTGCTGTGAGTAGATATATACTAAGCTGCTGGAGTGAGCCGCCCACTGTGAACAACAACTGCGTATCCCGGAGAACTTAACCTTGTTTGTCATAGGCCGTATCAAGCAACGCGGATGGGGATTCCTTAATAGGGATGTGAGCTATATCAAACTGTCTTAGGTCGATGAATTTTATGCTAACTACTACTTAACGACCCTTGACATGGTTTTTGTGCGAGGCAAGCAAGTCTCGGTGACTGAAGCCTCCATTCAGCAGGCACTCAAGCTTTCGCAAAGCTCAAAAGGGGAAGATGTGATTGCTCAACTACACAAATAACTATGAGAAATTCTCCACATACAAGCATTTTTCCATACAAGTCATACAAGTCATTTATTTCTTCTTCTTTTTCTTTCCCCAAGTCTCCTCTTTTTCTTCTCCTTCTTCTTCTTTTTTCGTGCCTCCTCCTCCTCCTCTTCTTCTTCTTCTTCTTCTTCTTCTTCTTCTTCTTCTTCTTCTTCTTCTTCTTCTTCTTCTTCTTCTTCTTCTTCTTCTTCTTCTTCTTCTTCTTCGTTTTTGAAGTGTTTCATCTTCATCGTCGTGTTTCTCCTCGTTCTTCTTTTGATTTTGTAATATTATGTATTTTTTTCTTCTTTGTTTGATTTTTTTCTTCCAAAAAGAATTATGAGAATATGAAATAAAAAAAATGAAGAAGAAGAAGAAAAAGCAGTAGAAAATGAGGAGGAGAAAGAGGAAGAGTTCTGAATTATGCATAAGGTATACTTAAACGAATTTTAGGTGTATTTTTTAAATTCTTTGGGTGTATATTTGTAATCCTTTGGATGTATTTCTGTAATCCTTTGGGTGTATTTTTATAATCGTTTGGGTGAATTTCTGTAACCGTTTGGGTGTATTTCTGTAACCGTTTGGTTATATTTCTCTAATAGGTTGGGTGTATTTCTGTAATCATTTGGGTGTATTTCTGAAGTTCTATTATCTTCAAAATGATTTCAAAGCTTGATTTCAGAAACCATAAAAATCGAAAAAAGTAAAGCAAGAATACCAATGATAAACGCAGATAAAACAACGAATAAAAAGGCAAAGAGAGAACGAGATCGAATAAATTTGACAAGAAACTCGTTTTCATGGAGGAAGAAGAAGAAGAGTAGGAGAAGAAGAAGGAGAAGAAAAAGGAAGAGGAGGAGGAGAAGGAGGAACGCAAAGCACGCCATGAAAATTGTATATGGGTCAACGTACTTTTTATTAAGTTTCTTCCAACTTGTATGACTTGTAAACCAAATGACTTGTATGTGTAGCACTCCTCAATAACTATATCAAATACCAAAAACAATTATATTTCACTTCAACACAAATTTGAATCTAATTAAAGCAATCAATTAGCATACATGTTTCATCTTTATTTCGACTCAAATACATGTTTATAGTGATTTTTTATTTTGATTCAATAACTATTGAGTGTGATAACGCAACAACTAAACTTCTTATATAAGATTTTAGCATACATATACACATACACATATACAAAAATTAGAACAAAACCAATCCCTAAACCAAAAATTAGAGCTAGCAATAAATAATCATAACCAAAAATCATAAAAAAATAAAAAAAGAAACAAATCCTCAGAAAAATACTCAAAATAGATAATTAAAAAATCATAACAAAAAATTAAATCATTTAAAGTTTAGCAAAATGAGAAAAAATCAAATAATAAGAAGTTTAGAAAAAAAAATAGAAAATCAAGAAGTTTAGAAAAAAAACCCTAAACCAAATATCAGAATAGAACAAAAAATAAAAATTAAAAAAATCAGAAAAAATAAAGAACCAAAAAGATTAAAACAAAAAATTAAATTCAAGAATAAATAATCAGATCAAAGAAAAATTTGACCAAATAATTTACTTAAGGCTCCAATCTAGAAAGGCGGAGGGTGTAGGGGAGACAAAAATGACAAAAAGTGCATGAGACGACGGACAGATGGAAATAGAGAGGCTAGACAGAACACTAAGACACTGTGAACATTGAACGTGGCTGATAGTTGGCACTAACAGGTGGTGAGAAGGAGGGTTGAGAGAGGGAAATAGAGGCATGACGAGTGAGGGAGAGGCAGACGGCGGCATAAGGGATGAGCAACAAGGAAAAGTTGGACGGAGGTGCTATGACAGGTTGAAAGGAGAGGATGTGATAGGTTGAGAGAGAGAGACAATGGCACTTTTGGGAGTGAGGGAGTTATGGCTGTCTTAAGGTTGAATGTGTTTTGCTGTGTTAGGGTTGAAACTTATGTTTATGTTTTGTTGTGAGTTGAGTGAAGAGATGAGAAGAGATTTTTTTTTAAACTTTTTGGCACGTTTATTTTCTATGCCCAAATAGTTAGAGAAAATGGGTATGTTTTAAAAGAGTAACTAAAACAAAAAAAAATTAGCCACACTCAAAAAAATGTGCCCATTTCTATCTATGGCCACGTTTTACAAGCATAACGTTTAAACCGTGGCCAAGTTGCTCACCAATCGCAACCCATAAAAAGTGTGGCTTTTGATTATTTTAGGTCACGCTTTAGATGCGTGGCTAAAAAAAGTGTGTCGACAATACTCTTTTTCTTGTAGTAGCGACTATTTTTATTGCCGTTGAAAACAAAATAAGTTATCGCTAAAAGCGATTTTTTTTAGTAATGTTAGTACCAAATAATACTTTTTCATGAAGCATTTCAAATCAAGTCTTCTGCATTATATTTCATATCCTCATACTACAATATTCTTATCTATATTTGAAACACTAGTCATCCTATAAAATAGGAGTCAAAGGAAAAAAACTCACTATAATTGAGCTTAAGCACAATTTTCTAAAGCCTAATTTATATGATTTGTCTCTTGCGAAACATACAATAGAGAATAGAATTTTCAAACTTATTATGATGTTATTTGAGTTGTGGTAAAAAGAAAAATTGTTACAAGAATAATTGCTACTCCCTTACCTTTAAATCTTTCAGGAAAAATAAAGTTAATTCTCTCCCTAGAGTAAGAAGAGTTAGCCTTAATATTGTTGTGTTCTCTAAAAGAATTAACTTATCACAGATGTTTGAGACAATAGTAAATTAAATAAATAGTAATTATTTTCTGACATAAAAGAGTAAAGTGTAATAACTTAACTTTCTACTTTGTGTTGCAGATTTTGATGTGTACACCAGAATAAATGTTCAAAGAAGATAAACTTTTAAATATTCTATTTCTCTTGGTAGTTGGACACAATTAAAAAAATGCTTCAATATGCAAAATAATTTCAAAAGCATCATTGTACAAAATAGTAATAATGACAAATATAATTTTAAAAGCACCATTAAACAAAATAGTAATTTCATGAGTAAAATAATTTTTTAAAGAAATTCCTCCAGGCCATGTTGTCTCTACAGTTATGTTTTACTCATATTCTCATTCATAACGAAATTTTGTAGATCACTAAATAGAGATGATTCCACTCACTTTGTCAAAATAGAGATTATTCTACCAAGAAATCCTTAGAAAATATTTTATCCATAAACTCTTTATCTTAACATACATTTATAAAATTTATTAGTCATATTTTAAAATAAATATACGATTTTTAATGGCTAGGATACCACGCCAATAGCTCTAATAAAAAGAAATTTCATTCAATTTATTTATTTATTTTGTTTTTCTTTTTGGGAAGCCTTACCTACATAGAAAAGAGACTCATCTACTTAGAATAGCAGCAGCAGAAAAAACACGAAAAAATATCCAAAACAAATTAAATTCAATAACTCGTAATAATCAAGATCTATGTGAGAAACAAAAAAAAAAAGTGTGTGTAGCATTTTTCTGTACGATAATTCTACTAATTCAAATATAATGTGAGTTGCAAAACTTGTCCTATGATTGTGGTGATGAAAAGAGTCAATTATCAAATATTTTTGGCTGGTGACTTGAATAGTTTTAACAATTTTGTTATTTGAATATTAAAGTTCCAAGGAACGTACCTTAACTAAAGAACAAAAGGAAATTACTTTATTTTAACCTTTTACTGAAAATGCATATACAATTCTTGAATTGCGTAGAATTCTACGTAATGAAGGTTCATGAAAATTAAAAAAAGCACATATACACACACATGCTTTATTTTAACCTTTTATTGAAGTTGCAAATACAAATCTTAAATTGGATATAATTTTACATAATGAAACTTCATAAAAAAAAGCACACACACGTACACACACAAATTTAAGCATATAGGCCTATAAAATTGTTTTAAGAGTCAATAAGAAACTTTATATACAAAGTTTGCTTAAGTTTTCTACTTTTAAAATTTCAATTTTATTTTTAATTTTAACTTTTCTTCCTCTAAATAATCAATGTATAATTATAATACACATAAAATAACATACTTTTAAATTTGAATCTTAACATATAATCAATCTTAATTAAGATGCATACATAAGTTAGCATCGAATGTTGAGAGCTCCTATGATAAGGATGTGAAAAAATATCTACATATATAGACGTGGCATATTCTCACTCCCCTATAAATGACACCTGGTAGTGGTTCTTCTGAATTAAACAGTTGTTGCTCTGATGTTGTAGCAGCTTGGCAGGAGTAAGGGCAAGTATTTTTTTTGGACATGGGTAAAACCCAGAACCCAAATTTCCTCCCACACCACCCACCTCCAAACTTATTCATTCCTCCCTCTTTACTACACATGCAACGCCCTCCCTCACCCAAAATTAGCCTCTCATGAAAAAAGAAAACAGCAGCAATAAAGAGGTAGCTATGATGGCGAAGTTGCTCAAGATACCGGTTCCGATATAACTTAATCTGAATGAAAACAGAGCTGTTACTTCTTCAGATTCAACTCTACTACTTATATTCTTTTCAAGGGTGCTACCAAACAGCTTCTTTCTGTAGGATGTTGAATAAGGATTGCGGCAGATTGGTGCCTCAATTCTTCCAATTTCGTAGCTACATGTGCCAAGGCATTTCTTTCTCTAGGAATCCAGGTAATGCCACATTTTTTATGCCCCCTAATAGCTCCCACATGTCCTGAAGAATTCGTTGAATCTCTACCATGGCATAACTTTTAATTATCAATCTCTATAATTACTTGTTCTATCTAAAAATTTTTTGCCACTATTATTGCATTCCTAACTACTTTTACTTCTATAGCAAGATTTGAGTTAACGAATACTCTTGCTGCCAAACTAGTGAGGAATCTTTTCATGTGATCCCTGAACACTGCTGCAATTGCACCTAATGATGCATCCACATTAGCTTTAACCCAATTTGTAGGTAACTACTCTTACTCTTCTCCTTGTAATGCTTGGAACTTCACTAATTAGCTGGTATTTGCTTTAATAGAACTCTTGCTCTAGATTTTTAGATCTTATAATTGTTGTTTTAGGATTTAAATCTTTACCTTAGTATATTGCTTGATTTCTTAATTTCCATACTTTTCAAACCAAGAAACCTACTTTACTCATTTGGCTATTTTGGTCCAAAAGCCAATTTTCAAATGTTGAAGCTGAATGCTCGTTTGGACAATATTGAATTTGTGCTCCAAACCAAGCTGCTCTTGTTCAGGGACAAAGTAGAAGAGCATGCTCTATCGTTTCCAGTACCTGCATGCAAAGTGGACATAAGGGTTATTCTCTTTTTATATAGATTCGAAAAAATTGGAATAATGTCATACAATGCTTTCCAAAGAAACATCTTTATTATTTATGGTAAATGACTTTCCTAAATTTCTTTTTCAAGAACCTTGTTGTCATTACTACTGGCTGGACAATTTTTTGCTTCATCACTTTTTTTCTACTATATGATAATATATTTTCACAGTATAGACACCATATATTTTGTGAGGCCAAATAAATTTATCTTCTTTCTATATGAAACTAACTAGAGTTCTAAGAATTCTATCTGCACACTCCTGATTAAAGATATCCTTAATCATCCGCTTATTTTAGCCCATACCTTCAATCAAGAGATCTTTGACATAATCAATTTATTGTCTCCTCTATCCATCCACTCTTTTCATCCCAATACCAATTATCGTCCCATATTTTAATATTTTTCATTATCTATGATACTTCTCCAACTCCATGATGCTTGTTTTTCTAATTTGCTTTTCAAAATTCACAATCAGTAAAATAGAAAGCTTTTAGCCATTGTACCTATATAGCCTTTGGATTTTCTATCATCCTCCATGCTTGCTTAGTTAGGTGAGCCAAATTTTAAATATAGAAGTCTTTAAAATCTAAACTACCTTCTTTTTTACTCATGCTAATCTTACTCCATCCCTTCCAATAGATCCCCCTTTCATTTTCATTATTAGCCAACCAAAATTTCGCAATTTTGCTACTTAATTTTTGACAAAAATATTTGAAAATTCTCAAAAAATTCATAGCATAAGCTAGTATTGCATGTATCACTACTTTAATTAGAACCTCTTTTTCAGCCTAATTAAGTAGCTTCTCCTTCTATCCATCAATTTTTTTCAAAACTCTATCTTCTATCCAACTCGATGCTTTTCCCTTATATATTTTACATTGGGCGGAAAGCCCTAAATATTTTCCAAAATTTTTTCATGTAGTCATTACACAAATTTTATTGATATTTACTCTTTTTTGAATCGGGATCACACTCCCATAAGTTAACCCGAAATTGTCTAAATTAATTCTTTGTCTTGAAGCTTCAGTGTACGAGTTCAAAATAGTGATCAACTATTAAATCTCTTCTTCATCTGTCTTGAAAAAATAATACAATCATCTGCAAACAATAGATAAAAAATTACGGGTACAATTTTAATGTCAGAGATTCTTCTCTCTCTTAGAGTTCTATCTATTAGGATGGTAAAAATCTTAACTACTATAACAAAAAGGTGAGGGGACAAAGGGTCACCTTGCCTAAGTCCCTTTGAGGCATAATCTTCCTTGAGATATTTTCATTAATCTTTATCTTATAAATCATTTTTCTTACACATTTTATCATTAGATTCACCCATTGTTGCTCAAACCCAAAAGTTAAGAGTAACTTCAATAAAATTCCACTCCAACTTATCATACACTTTATTCATATCAATTTTGATGGCCAAAATATGTGATCAATCTCTTCCTTTCTTATTCAGACTATTGAATACCTCTTGAACAATAATAATGTTATCTTGAATGAGCCTACCTCTAACAAAAGCACTCTATATACGAGACATTATTTTGTCCAAAATCTTTCTTAATCTCAAAACCATGACCCTTGAAATGATTTTATATTTGAAATTGCAACAAATTATAGGTCTAAATTTATTAAGAGTTTCCAATTGCCTAACTTTAGAAATTAGAACAATAATAATCTTGATTCTCCGTCAACCTCATGACTTCTTTCTCGCCACTAATCCATTTTCTCCTATTATATTTTAATCGCTCTACCCTATTTCAATCTATTCTCAAAATGGTTGAAGCATGAAATAAGGATGCTGATGAGTGGATATTTTATATGCTTTTTGACATCATTTTCATATAGTTTTCAGTATGTTTTGTTTAAGTTTTATTATATTTTTATAAGTTTTAGTGAAAAATTCACATTTTTAGATTCTACTTTGAGTTTGTGTGTTTTATGGTGATTTCAGGTATTTTCTGGCTGAAATTGAGGAGCTTGAGTAAAAGTCTGATTCAGAGACAGAGAAAGGACTACAGATGCTGTCAGGATCTGACCTCTGTGCACTCAAAGAGGCTTTTCTGAAGCTACAGAAGTCCAAATGGCACAATCTCAATAGATATAGAAAGCTAACATTCAGGGATTTCCAGAAATATAGAATAGCTCATACTTTACTTTGGAAATGAAGGCCCAAAACTGGCGTTCAACGCCAGCCACCTACCCTATTCCTAGCATTGGATGCCCAAAAGGGAGCAGCTGGTGTTCAACGCCCAAAAGGGGGTCCCATGCCAGCGTTCAATGCTCCTAAGGAGTCCTAGCACATGGAGACACCCTTTGCTCAGCCCAAACACTCACCAAGTGGGTCCGAAAAGTAAATTTTTGCACTACAAGACTAGTTTATCTTATTTTTATAATTTTTAGTCATTGGATTAGTATATATAGGAGAAGATCACCCATGTTTAGGATCTTCTACCTCAACTCTTACCCACTTTTATGTTTTACATCACTTTTCTGTAAGCATGAGTCACTAACATCCTAAGGTTAAGGTTAGAAGCTCTGCTGATTCTTATGAATTAATAATATCACTATTCTACTTCAATCTATGCTTGATTCGATTCTAAAATGTATATTCGTTCTTCATCCTAATGGGTTGGGAGTGTAACTTGACCGTCATCCCAATTCCACATGGATTCTTGCGAGTCCTTGATGGGATAGTACTGAACCACAAGCTTGATTATACATCTCTTAGACGGCTAATCAACGGCTTCGTTGGGGACTTCTCGAGACATCAGTTTACCTGAGGTGTGGGGCGATTAGGGCCTTGTGGTATATGATAGAACCCAAGGAGCAGCATTTTCTGATCCGAAAGATTCGACATTGTCTGTGGTGTTTTGAGTAGGATCACCAAGGGAATGGACTGCTAGAGCTTCACCCTTGTTCAAATTGGATGACCGCTGACCCAGCATTTGATCTGAAGCAAAAGAGATTAATAACTGCTGACCCGAGGTTAATCATTTACAGCCTGCCATGGAATGAATCAATCAGAAGTTGGAGTAGATGGTGAGAAAAGTTGATCCAGAAGGAAGAAGCATCTCCGAAGCCTCAACCGTTCTCATACCATTGATTTCACACTTATCTAGTAAAGTTTTAATTATTTATCTGTTTTATTTATTTTTCATGACAAACTATAATTTCTATCCGCCTAACTAAGATCTACAAGGTAACCATTGCTTGCTCAAACCAACAATCTCCGTGGGATCGACTCTCACTCACCTGAGGTATTACTTGGACGACTCAGTATATTTGCCAGTCTATCTGTGCGAAACGTGCGGAGTCAGTTTCGTGCACCAGATGCATTTTTGTTCCCTATCTTCAACCACTTTTCTCTTCTGGTCTCCATAATTATTTCATTTTACTTTGCACCTCTTTAATTTTCTCATGTTGCTCATTTGAAAAGTTAGAGGACCATAAATTATATCATTTTGACTCTAGTTTTTCAATCTCTTTGTCAGTCCTTTTGAATGTGCTTTTGCTCTATTTTTTAATTCTCTTTTACAACTTTTCTTTCTTCTTGTAATACTAGCCCAACTTTTGCCATCATTTCTATCCTCTATATCCCATCTTCTTTTACTAATATTTTCACATTCTTGATGATCAATCTAAAATGTCTCAAATTTAAAGTACCGATTCCTTATTTTCTCTGATTATAAATGAAGGACAATAGGGGAATGGTCAAAACTTATAGCAGGTAAAGCAATTAATGATGCATGATGAAATCTTCTTCTCGATTCCCAATTAGCCATCGCCCTATCTATTCTCTCCCTAGTCACAAAACCATTCCTTGGATTTTTAAACCATATAAATTTATCCCCTTTTAAATCTATACCCATAAGCACATTATTGTCCACAAAAGTTCTAAAATCCTGAATTCGCCTCTTAAGTCTCATTTGTAGTCCTATCTTTTTCTCTTGATCTAGAATTTCATTAAAGACTCCTATGATTGATCTAGATTCACTTTGGTTTATTATTTCTGTTGTTATTTCTCTTTATTACTCTTGCCTTTTCCTAGGATCTGGATGCCTATACACAAATATAGTTTTTCACTCCACTATTTTTATATTTAATATTAGTTATAATAAAATTAGAACACAAAACATAAACCTGAGCATTAACATTAGCATTCAAAAATAAACCAAGGCCCTGGATAAGCTCAAGGATTTCACACAAAACATATTATCAAAATGTAACTTTCTTTTAATCTTATCTATACTACTTTCTTTACCCTTAGTCTCAAGAAGAAACAAAATGGATAGCTTCATTGATTTACATAGATGATGTATTTCTGTAACTGTCGCGGATGCCGTCAACCCGTGACAGTTCCAACTAATGATAGTCATTGCTGAGGGTGTTCATGATTCGGCTCGCCTCCTCAGCCATGAGATCATTTACCTGAATCTTTTGTCTTTTGTTTGAGTTTATCATTTTCTCAGCTCCCTCTTTGTTGCCAATTATTCCTTCTAGCATGAGTAGATCATTTTCTCCTCTTTTTTCTTTTAATGCACAAGCTGCTATTAATAATTTGAATCAGCTCCATCTCCCACTACTTCGTTTTCTCTTTCTCTGGATTATTATCTTCATTTCCTTTTTTCATCGCCAACTCCATAAAATAAAAGTTCCCATCTTTAGTGTTTTGTTTAAAAGCCCTATTGGATTTTCATACGTAATCCTCTTCTTTATGTTTTTCTTTGCTTTTCCAAATAATCTATCTGCCAGTAGCCAATTCCTTTTTCACGTCCTGCTCAATCCCTCCTTTTGAACACTCCTTAATTGTTGTTCTTTTGTTACCTCATTCCTCTCTTAAAATGCTCTTGATTGATCTATTATAATTTGGGATCATTACTGGATACTTGACTTAGGCTTCATTATGTTTGTTTCTACTACTCTTTTCTAATCTGTTAGTTTTTGCTCTGATATGCTTATTGGACTCTATGTTCTCACTTGTCCTTCTTGCTTCAGCATCAATCTAGCTCATATTAATGTTAGAAGGGTTGGTTCCTTTTTTAGTCCCAAAATGTAGTTCCATATTGTGGCCCATTTTTATAATCCACTTATCTTTAAATGATTTTAGAGTTCCTTCCAAGGAAGCAATTAGATCTAAATCCTGGACACGGATTCGGTACGCGTGATGTGTTAACGCACCGAAACGCCAAAAAGCACTTTGGTGCACCGGTCAGCCAAGAAGCGCCGGAATAAAAATGCATGCTTTTCTTGGGCCATTTCTGCAATTTCATATAAAATAGAGGGGTCACTTTTTTTATTTTTAAAATGAACACATTAAACTTAATTGTTAAAATTAGTTGGACAACTATTACTGTTGCTAACCTCCTCCTCTAACCCAGGTTCTCTTCCTCCCCTTCCACTCTGTCGCAATTGCACCGTCCCTTCCATTATCTCCACCGCCGAAAACGATTGAAACCTCCCATTCAGCTAACTGCTTCTCCTCCCCACTCAATCATGGTGGTTTTGGCAGCGTCTTATTCTAGTAATTCATTAGACAAGATTCACAGTTTTTGAACCACAAAATGCTCATTTTTTTGGGGATTGAGAAAGTGTTTTGTGTTAACCCTTTTGATTAGGCGGATCCAAGCAGACCAACAGCATCTCATCTGACCACGACGGTACCTGATCTTCATTGTCGGCTGTTTTTGGTAGTTGATGGCGTCGCCGTCTCGATGAATAGCGTTTGATGGCATTGTCGTCTCCATAAATGGAAAGAAGGTACCCATTGTATTATCACCTTTCACTTGATTTATAAATATCCCCTTTTGTGTTCATATAGGTCGCCAATTTTCCTTGAAGGATATCCCCCAATTTTGTGTGTTTTGCTAAATTATCGTATTGTTGTTATTTGGCATAGGGTTGCCGGGGATGAAGATATCCCTGGGGGCGTGCGTGTCGCCGAGGAAGCAGAAATGTACGATGGAGCAGACCATGGAGTTGGATTGTTTGAGGGCGAAGGCTTTGAAGGGATAGAGTCGGACGATTACGAGTTACACGAAGATGAAACAGGACACGACCATCATGCAGAGGCCGATGTCGATAGTGTGGATGTGGTTGAATTGGAAGACAATTTGGACAGCGTCGGAGGAATGTCTGACAATTTCGTGGATGATGACTTATACGCTATTGATTGTGGCGAATCGAAAAATTCGATTGATTTTTTGAACTTGAGCGAGGAGGAAGTTTTTCGCTTTAGTTTCGTAGATGTTTACATTGCGTTTTAGTTCTACCAGCAATATGCAAAGCACCATGGCTTTGGAGTGAGACGTTCGAGGAGCAAAAAACGTGGCGAAGTAAGGATACGGCAGGAATTCGTGTGCCATCGACAAGGGTACTGATCCCGGAGGTTCTACTCAATTCCAAACCAGCAAAAGAGGCCAAGGGACGAGACACGGTATGGATGCCCTGCAAGGATGCATGTTTGCATAGACGATGAATCAGAACATTGGCACGTTGCATACTTTTCAGACGCGCATAACCCCCATGTTCTTGAATTGCGATTTTCTTCCACACTCCTGGGCCATCAGAGGATGAGTGAAGCGGACATCGAGCAGATGAACGACATGCGCGGTGGAGGATTGGCGTCTTGCGAATCCATGATTTTATGGCGAGCCTAGCCGGCGGGTATCATAATGTTCCCTACACAACAAGGGAAATGCACAATGTAAATGTGAAACAACGAAGGGAGGGTGGCCTAGATGCGGAATCGTGCTTAAGATATCTCCGAGAGTGCAAGGCAAATGATCCAGCACTTTACTACAAAGAAGTTGTTGACGGGGAGGGCGTGTTACAACATTTGTTTTGGTGTGACAGCACCAGCCAAATTGATTACCATGTATTTAGAGACGTGGTAGCCTTTGATGCAACGTACAAGAAAAATGTTTACCTTTCACCACTGGTAGTCTTCTCTGGTGTGAATCACCATAACCAAACGGTTGTCTTTATTGATGCACTTGTGGCAGACGAGAAAGAAGAGACCTATGTTTGGCTGCTTCAATAGTTGTAAACTGTAATGAAAGGGAAAGCTCT
Organism: Arachis stenosperma; assembly: GCF_014773155.1. Lineage (NCBI taxonomy): Eukaryota > Viridiplantae > Streptophyta > Magnoliopsida > Fabales > Fabaceae > Arachis > Arachis stenosperma. The sequence continues at coordinate 46,907,450 of NC_080377.1, forward strand.
TGTGTCCACAATAACCGATGGTGACAGGCAAATGAAGTCTGCAATCGAGCAAGTATTTCCAGAGGCTCACCATCGACTCTGGGCTTGATACCTACTCTAAAACGCCACGAGCAACATCGGAAAGCCTAACTTTACCAGGATATTTAAGGATTGCATGCTTGGCGACTACAAGGTCGGAGCATTCCAGAGAAAGTGGTTTGAGATGGTGGAGAAATTTGGCGTCGCCGATAAAAGATGGGCACAAGACATGTACGAGAGAAGGCATAGTTGGGCAACATCACACATACGAAGAAAGTTCCTTGCCGAATTTCACACAACCTCAACGTGCGAGGGCTTGCACGCGGTGATATCATGGTATGTTAAGTCTCGATACAGTTACACTGATTTTTTACGTCATTTTCATCGATGCTTGATGTTCGGTCGTGTAAAGGAAGTCGAGGCTGATTTTGAGTGTGCAAAGGGTGACCTTGTTTTGACCACCAACCTGAAACAGTTGGAGCGGTGTGCAGCCGATAACTACACTCGGACAATATTCTATTTGTTTGTTCCTATTCTTGACAGGGCCTATGCAATGAGGGTGGTTGATTTTGAAAACAACGGTTCGTATTTTATCCACACCGTCTCTCGATATGGCACTCCTGGGAAAGATTGGCGTGTTGTTGCAACATTTGAAATGAGCGAGGTCCGATGCACGTGCATGAGAATTGAATGTTTCGGGGTCCCTTGCGATCATATAATTGTGGTGCTTGTTTTTAACAATGTTCATGAGATCCCAAGGTCTCTAATATTGCCGAGATGGACCAAGGATGCAAAAGTGGTGGGGTGCAGTCGATGGGCGTAATTTGGGATTGTGTACAACTAACGCAACACTAGTGCCTGATGAATTGGTACTAGAAAGTGTGCAAAATTGTATGTCATAGCACTGAGAAGTTCCAGTTTGCAAGAGACATTGCCATGCTGATGCTGAAACACTTTGAGAACGAAGATGCAACCGACACCAGTTTTTCACCCGAGGGGCCATCCAATGAAGGTGGCAGAGCCCCGGCACAGAATCCACCCAGGCGCAATACAAAGGGTAACGGTGTTAACGGTGGAAAAAAAATTCAAGCATTGTGTCGGTTGTAGGCATTGCGAAGAATGTTTTAGTCAATATCCAAGGGTTACTCTTTCCGGTAGACTTTCATATCTTGGAAACCCCTCCAATTGATTTGGACAAGCCATCCTCTATTCTCCTTGGGAGACCATTTATGAAGACGTCCCGATTCAAGTTGGATGTACATTCCGGAGCTTACTCGTTTGAGGCCGATAGAAAAATAGTGAAGTTTATTTTAGATGGATTCAAGAAGCCTACTCTTGAAGTCTACTCCATTTTTAGATGCGACTTAATTGAAGATCAAATGATTGAGCCTAACAAGGAGCAAGAAGAAGAAAAGCATGCCAAGGTGTTAGAGATTTTCCTCCTTTGAGAGGTTCCAAATGCTCAATGAACTCATGCAAGTCCAACTTAGGACTTTAAACTAAAGTGCTAGGTAGGAGGCACCCCACCATGGTAACATTGTTCTAACCCTTCTCCTTTTGTTTATAGTTCTTAGATTTAATTACTTTCTTGTGTTATATTGATAAAAAAGAGAAAGTCTCCTGTGCGCGCGCACACCCTTGTGCGTATGCACACATCTTGATCCCTTCTCTGTTCAGAGCATTAGCACGACTTGTGCGAGCACACACCTTCCATTTCTCACCTCGTGTGCGTGCGTACACATGCTTGTGCGTATGCACAAGTACTGTTTTGGATAAAATTTTTATTGCACTTTGAATTTAGCCCTAACGCACTTCCACCCCCTCCATCCCCCTCTTTTCTTACTTTTACCCTCTTTTCTATTTATTCTTGTTTGTTTTATTTGTATTTTATTTTTATTTTAGTAATTATATTAGTTTTGGTATTATTTGCTTGTTAAATAAGTTGCAAGTATTTGCTTGATGGTTGATTGGGTTGCTTCTTGATTGAATTTCATCAATACACTTTTACTTTGCCTTAAATTACTAGCACCTAATTGGATTTGCACATTCACATTTTGTTGCATATTAGGTGAAATTTTTATAAGTGCACATTGAATTAAGTGAATTGAGTTGAAATTACTTGTTCATAATGATCTTTTCATATCAAATTCATCACATGACCGATACTTATTTCTTGTTAATGCTTTGTATTTGTTTGAGTGACTTGACTTGATTGTTATCAAGTGTGTCACTTTTTGCAACAAGTACCTTTACCATGTGGCTATTTCATTATGAGTCACGATGAATAAGGAGTTTTCTTTTTATTATTGGATTGGTCATTGTTTATGGTGCTTCTATATCAATTTTGCACTTTCACTTGCACAATTTCAATAACCAATATCTTATATATTCAATTCACTTTAGTTGTGGTTACCTAGGTTGGCCTATGCCTTTCCTCTTGCTTATGCCTTACTTGCAACCTAGGCCACTTGATTGAGGAACATGCTATTTCTTTTGATTGTGTGGTTTCTGTTTTTATTCGGCCAATGTGTATGTTCTAAACCGTCCACACTTCGAATACACACATTGTGTTTTATTATACCACACTTATATGACCTTTTTCTCAATTGTTGTTTATTTGCTTTCTATAGTAACATGAGCTCCGGTGCCCACCAGCTGAAGGTGGAGCCTCACATGTCTTCACCCCCGGATTGTGTGCATGTACGGAGGACCATGCAATGTTTAAGTATGGGGGAGGATCCGCAATTTTCGGGGCGTAATTTCTTTTTCTCAACACTTTGCATTATTTTCTTATTTTAGTAGTTATGTTTTTTGTGAATATTTGTTTATTATTTCATTGCATTTCACGTTGTTTAGTTTGCTTGTATATATCTTAGTTTGCTTATAGTTTTATTGTACTAAATATTTGCATTTTCATGGTAGAGTAAATAAGCTTGGTTAAAACAACAAAGAATTTTCAATAAATCTCTTATAGGGCGTTTTATTGATTAGATTTGAAAAATTGTTTGTTTTCAACTTACTTGAAGTATCTTTTTATGGAACATAAAAAAGAGCTTGAACAAAATACTTAGTGAGATTTGAGCCTTAATTGTATGGTTGCACATTTTCAACCACAAATTTTGTTCTTGTGTGTTATACTTCTTTTATGATTGTAATCTTTGATTTGCTTGATTCTATATGTCCATTATTTTGTGTATAAATGTACTTATATGATTGAGGCCATCGTTTCATATAGCTCACTTACCCAAATAGCCTACCTTTTATCTTCCATTGTTAGCCAACTTTGAGCCTATGCTAAACCAATTTGTTCTTAATTTTAGCATATTACAAGCCTTAAAGCGGAAAACAATGAATGTCCCTTATTTTGATCTTTGATCAGCTTAGGTTAGTGAGTGTATTTATCATTCAAGTGTGGAAATTGGTGCACGAAATTGTGAACAATACTTTTTCACAACTCAAATAATCCCCGGTAATGGCTCCAAGAACTTGGTGGCTCAATACCATGGCATTACACAACTTCGCACAACTAACCAGCAAGTGCACTGGGTCGTCCAAGTAATAAACCTTACGTGAGTAAGGGTCGATCCCACGGAGATTGTTAGTATTGAAGCAAGCTATGGTCATCTTGTAAATCTTAGTCAGGCAAACTCAAATATATATGATGATGAACGAAAATAACATAGAAAATAAGGATAGTGATACTTATGTATATCATTGGTGTAAGAGCTTCAGACAAGTGTATGAAGATGCCTTCCCTTCCGTCTCTCTGCTTTCCTAATGCCTTCATCCAATCCTTCTTACTCCTTTCCATGGCAAGCTCGTGTAAGGTTTCACTGTTGTCAGCAGCTACCTCCCATCCGCGCAGTGAAAGCTAATGCACACACTCTGTCACAGTGCTGCCAATCACCGGTTTGGTTCCCTCCCCTACCGGAATAGAATAACTCTTTTGCGTCTGTCACTAACGCCCAGTAGGTTACAGGTTTGAAGCACGTCACAGTCATTCAATCATTGAATCCTACTCAGAATACCACAGACAAGGTTAGATCTTCCGGATTCTCTTGAATGCTGCCATCAGGTCCTGCCTATACCACGAAGATTCCGAAGAATCCAAGAGATATTCACTAAGCCTCAGATGCTTGTAGAACAAGAATGGTTGTCAGTCACCTTGTTCATGGGTGAGAATGGTGATGGGCGTCAATCATCACCTTCATCATGTTGAAGAACAAGTGATATCTTGGATAAAGAACAAGCGGAATTGAATGGAAGAACAATAGTAATTGCATTAATACTCGAGGTACAGCAGAGCTCCACACCTTAATCTATGGTGTGTAGAAACTCCATCGTTGAAAATACATAAGCATAAGGTCTAGGCATGGCCGAATGGCCAGCCTCCCAATGATCTAAGATAGCATAGAACTCAAAGATAGCTACCAAGATGTTCTAGATGTTCAAATACAATAGTAAAAGGTCCTACTTATAGAAAACTAGTAGCCTAAGGTGTACAGAAATGAGTAAATGACATAAAAATCCTCTTCCGGGCCCACTTGGTGTGTGCTTGGGCTGAGCAATGAAGCAAATTTCGTGTAGAGACTCTTCTTGGAGTTAAACGCCAGCTTTGGTGCCAGTTTGGGCGTTTAACTCCCATTTGGGTGCCAGTTCCAGCGTTTAACGCTGGGATTTCTTGAGGTGACTTTGAACGCCGGTTTGGGCCATCAAATCTTGGGCAAAGTATGGACTATCATATATTGCTGGAAAGCCCAGGATGTCTACTTTCCAACGCCGTTAAGAGCGCGCCAATTGGGCTTCTGTAGCTCCAGAAAATCCGCTTCGAGTGCAGGGAGGTCAGAATCCAACAGCATCTGCAGTCCTTTTGAGTCTCTGGATCAGATTTTTGCTCAGGTCCCTCAATTTCAGCCAGAAAATACCTGAAATCACAGAAAAACACACAAACTCATAGTAAAGTCCAGAAAAGTGAATTTTAACTAAAAACTAATAAAAATATACTAAAAACTAACTAGATCATATCAAAAACATACTAAAAACAATGCCAAAAAGTATACAAATCATCCGCTCATCACAACACCAAACTTAAATTGTTGCTTGTCCCCAAGCAACTGAAAATCAATAAGATAAAAGGAAGAGAATATGCAATGAATTCCAAAAACATCTGTGAAGATCAGTATTAATTAGATGAGCGGGGCTTTTAACTTTTTGCCTCTGAACAGTTTTGGCATCTCAATCTATCCTTTGAAATTCAGAATGGTTGGCTTCTTTAGGAACTTAGAATCCAGATAGTGTTAATGATTCTCCTAGTAAAGTATGATGATTCTTGAACATAGCTATTTATTGAGTCTTGGCTGTGGCCCAAAGCACTCTGTCTTTCTAGTATTACCACCGGATACATACATGCCACAGACACATAATTGGGTGAACCTTTTCAGATTGTGACTTAGCTTTGCTAAAGTCCCCAATTAGAGGTGTCCAGGGTTCTTAAGCACACTCTTATTTGCCTTGGATCACAACTCTTATTATTATTATTTTTTTTCGTTTTCTTTTTTTTTTCTTTTTTCTTCTTTTTTTTTCGGTTTTTTTTTTTTTTTTGAATAGCAATGCTTTTTCTTGCTTCAAGAATCATTTTATTGATATTTCAGATCCTCAATAACATGTCTCCTTTTTCATCATTCTTTCAAGAGCCAACATTCATGAACCACAAATTCAAGATACATATGCACTGTTTAAGCATACATTCAGAGAACAAAGATATTGCCACCACATCAAAATAATTAAACTATTATAAAATTCAAAATTCATGCAATTCTTCCTTTTTCAATTAAGCACATTTTTATTCAAGAAAGGTGATGGATTCATAGGACATTCATAACTTTAAGGCATAGACACTAAGACACTAATGATCATAAGACACAAGCATGGATAACATAAAGCATAAAAATCGAAAAACATGAGAATAAAGAACAAGGAAATCAAGGAATGGGTCCACCTCAGTGATGGCGGCTCTTCCTTGCTTTTGAAGGTCCTATGGAGTGCTTGAGCTCCTCAATGTCTCTTCCTTGCCTTTGTTGCTCCTCTCTCATGATTCTTTGTTCTTCTCTAATTTCATGGAGGAGAATGGAGTGTTCTTGGTGCTCCACCCTTAGTTGTCCCATATTGGAACTCAACTCTCCTAGGGAGGTGTTTAGTTGCCCCCAATAGTCTTGTGGAGGAAAATTCATCCCTTGAGGAATCTCAGGGATCTCATGATGAGTGGGATCTCTTGTGTACTCCATCCTTTTCTTAGTGATGGGCTTGTCCTCATCAATGGTGATGTCTCCCTCTATGTCAACTCCCACTGAATAACAGAGGTGACAAATGAGGTGAGGAAAGGCTAACCTTGCCAAGGTAGAGGTCTTGTCCGCCACCCTATAGAGTTCTTGGGCTATAACCTCATGAACCTCTATTTCTTCTCCAATCATGATGCTATGAATCATGATGGCCCGGTCTATGGTAACTTCGGACCGGTTGCTAGTGGGAATGATTGAGCGTTGTATGAACTCTAACCATCCTCTAGCCACGGGTTTGAGGTCATGCCTTCTCAATTGGACCGGCTTTCCTCTTGAATCTTGCTTCCATTGTGCGCCCTCTTCACATATGACTGTGAGGACTTGGTCCAACCTTTGATCAAAGTTGACCCTTCTAGTGTAAGGATGCTCATCTCCTTGCATCATAGGCAAGTTGAACGCCACCCTCACACTTTCCGGACTAAAATCCAAGTATTTCCCCCAATCCATAGTAAGATAATTCTTTGGATCCGGGTTCACACTTTGGTCATGGTTCTTGGTGATCCATGCATTGGCATAGAACTCTTGAACCATCAAGATTCCGACTTGTTGAATGGGGTTGGTAAGTACTTCCCAACCTCTTCTTCAGATCTCATGGCGAATCTCCGGATATTCACCCTTTTTGAGTGAAAAGGGGACTTCGGGGATCACCTTCTTCAAGGCCACAACTTCATAGAAGTGGACTTGATGCACCCTTGAGAGGAATCTATCCATCTCCCATGACTCGGAGGTGGAAGCCTTTGCCTTCCCTTTCCTCTTTCTAGAGGTTTCTCCGGCCTTGGATGCCATAAATGGTTATGAAAAAGCAACGCTTTTACCACACCAAACTTAAAATGTTTGCTCGTCCTCGAGCAAAAGAAGAAAGAAGAGAGTAGAAGAAGAAGAAATGAGGAAGAGGGAGATGGTAGTGTGTTCGGCCAAGAAGGGAAGAAAGGGTGTTTAGGTTGTGGAAAATGAAGGGGTAAAGAGGGGTTTATATAGGAAAGAGGGGGATGAGGGTTCGGCCATTTGAGGGTGGGTTTGGGAGGTAAAGTGGTTTGAATTTGAAGGGTGAGGTTGGTGGGGTTTTATGAAGGATGGATGTGAGTGGTGAAGAGAAAGATGGGATTTGATAGGTGAGGGGTTTTTGGGGAAGAGGTGTTGAGGCGATTGGTGAATGGGGGAAGAAGAGAGAGAGTGATGGTAGGGTCCTGTGGGGTCCACAGATCCTGTAGTGTCAAGGAAAAGGCATCCTTGCACCAAATGGCATCAAAATCCACGTTTTGAGCCTTTTCTGGCGTTAAACGCCGGGCTGGTGCCCATTCCTGGCGTTTAACGCCAGGTTTTTACCCTTTACTGGCGTTTAACGCCAGTCTGGTGCCCCTTTCTGGCGTTAAACGCCCAGAATGGTGCCAGACTGGGCGTTAAACGCCCAACAGCTAGCATTACTGGCGTCTGAACGCCAGCTTCTTCTTCTCCAGGGTGTGCTATTTTTCTTCCTGTTTTTCATTTTGTTTTTGCTTTTTTCATTGTTTTTGTGACTTCTTATGATCATCAACCTACAAAAAAGATAAAATAAGAAAATAATTAATTATAAAACATTGGGTTGCCTCCCAACAAGCGCTTCTTTACTGTCATTAGCTTGACAGAGGACTCTCATGGAGCCTCAGAGTTGTTCAGAACCGTGTTGGGACCTCCCAACACCAAACTTAGAGTTTGAATGTGGGGGTTCAACACCAAACTTAGAGTTTGGTTGTGGCCTCCCAACACCAAACTTAGAGTTTGACTGTGGGGGCTCTGCTTGGCTCTGTTTTGAGAGAAGCTCTTCATGCTTCTTCTCCATGATGACAGAGGGATATCCTTGGGCCTTAAACACCAAGGATTCTTCATTCACTTGAATGATCAACTCTCCTCTATCAACATCAATCACAGCCTTTGCTGTGGCTAGGAAGGGTCTGCCAAGGATGATGGATTCATCCATGCACTTCCCAGTCTCTAGGACTATGAAATCAGTAGGAATGTAATGGTCTTCAACCTTAACCAGAACATCCTCTATAAGTCCATAGGCTTGTTTTCTTGAGTTGTCTGCCATCTCTAGTGAGATTTTTGCAGCTTGCACCTCAAAGATCCCTAATTTCTCCATTACAGAGAGGGGCATGAGGTTTACACTTGACCCCAAGTCACACAAGGCCTTCTTGAAGGTCATGGTGCCTATGGTACAAGGTATAGAAAACTTCCCAGGATCTTGCCTCTTTTGAGGCAGTTTCTGCCTAGACAAGTTATCCAGTTCTTTGGTGAGCAAGGGTGGTTCATCCTCCCAAGTCTCATTTCCAAATAACTTGTCATTCAGTTTCATGATTGCTCCAAGGTATTTAGCAACTTGCTCTTTAGTGACATACTCATCCTCTTCAGAGGAAGAATACTCATCAGAGCTCATGAATGGCAGAAGTAAGTCCAATGGAATCTCTATGGTCTCATTTTGAGCCTCAGATTCCCATTGTTCCTCATTGAGGAACTCAGAGGAGATTGGTACACGCCCACTGAGGTCTTCCTCAGTGGCGTCCTCCTCCTCTCTTTCCTCTCCATATTCGGCCATGTCTATGGCTTTGCACTCTCCTTTTGGATTTTCTTCTGTATTACTTGGGAGAGTGCTAGGAGGGAGTTCAGTAACTTTCTTGCTCAGCTGACCCACTTGTCCTTCCAATTTCTGATGGAGGACCTTGTTTCATTCATGAAACTTTGAGTGGTCTTTATTAGATCAGAGACCATTGTTGCTAAGTCAGAAGTATTCTGCTTAGAACTCTCTGTCTGTTGCTGAGAAGATGATGGAAAAGGCTTGCCATTGCTAAACCTGTTTCTTCCACCATTATTGTTATTGAAACCTTGTTGAGGTCTCTCTTGATTCTTCCATGAGAAATTGGGGTGATTTCTCCATGAAGAATTGTAGGTGTTTCCATAGGGTTCTCCTAGGTAATTCACCTCTTCCATTGAAGGGTTCTCAGGATCATAGGCTTCTTCCTCAGATGAAGCTTCCTTAGTACTGCTTGGTGCATTTTGCATTCCAGACAGACTTTGAGAAATCAAATTGACTTGTTGAGTCAATATCTTATTCTGAGCCAATATGGCATTCAGAGTGTCAATCTCAAGAACTCCTTTCTTCTGACTAGTCCCATTGTTCACAGGATTCCTTTCAGAAGTGTACATGAATTGGTTATTTGCAACCATTTCAATCAATTCTTGAGCTTCTGCAGGCGTCTTCTTCAGATGAAGAGATCCTCCAGCCGAGCTATCCAAAGACATCTTGGATAGTTCAGAGAGACCATCATAGAAAATACCTATGATGCTCCATTCAGAAAGCATGTCTGAGAGACATCTTCTGATTAATTGTTTGTATCTTTCCCAAGCTTCATAGAGGGATTCTCCATCCTTCTGTCTGAAGGTTTGGACTTCCACTCTAAGCTTACTCCATCTTTGTGGTGGAAAGAACTTTGCCAAGAAGGCATTGACTAGCTTTTCCCAAGAGTCCAGGCTTTCTTTAGGTTGAGAATCCAACCATATTCTAGCTCTGTCTCTTACAGTAAAAGGGAATAGCATCAGTCTATAGACCTCAGGGTTAACCCCATTAGTCTTGACTGTGTCACAGATTTGCAAGAACTCAGCTAAAAACTGATGAGGATCTTCCATTGGAAGTCCATGAAACTTGCAATTCTGTTGCATTAGAGAAACTAATTGAGGCTTAAGCTCAAAGTTGTTTGCTCCAATGGCAGGGATAGAGATGCTTCTCCCATAGAAATCAGGAGTAGGTGCAGTAAAGTCACCCAGCACCTTCCTTGCATTGTTTGCATTGTTGTTGTTTTCGGCTGCCATGTGTTCTTCTTCCTTGAAGAATTCGGTCAGGTCCTCTAAAGAGAGTTGTGCCTTGGCTTCTCTTAGCTTTCGCTTCAAGGTCCTCTCAGGTTCAGGGTCAGCTTCAACAAGAATGCCTTTGTCTCTGCTCCTGCTCATATGAAAGAGAAGAGAAACAGAAAGTGTGGAATCCTCTATGTCACAGTATAGAGATTCCTTGAAATGTCAGAGGAAAAGAGAAATAGAAAGAAGAAGGAGAAGATGAATTCGAACTTTAATTAGATAAGGTTCGAATTGTGCATTTAGAAGGAGTGGTACTCCATAAATAGAAGGATGTGGGAAGGAGGGAAGAGAATTTTCGAAAATTCATTAAAATATTTTGAAAACATTTTTGAAAAACATTAATTGATTTTCGAAAATCAAAGTGGGAAAGAAATCAAGTGATTTTTGAAAAAAGATTTTAAAATTAGAAATTAAAAAGATTTGATTGAAAACTATTTTGAAAAAGATGTGGTTAAAAAGATTTAATTGAAAAGTTATGGTTTTAAAAAGATGTGATTGAGAAGATATGATTTGAAAACAATTTGAAAGAGATTTGATTTAAAAAATTAATGACTTGCCTAACAAGAAAAGATATGATTCAAACATAAAACCTTTCTCAACAGAAAAGGCAACAAATTTGAGATGTTCAATCAAATCATTAATTGTTAGTAAGTATCTTTTAAAAAGGAAAGAAATTGATTTTGAAAACATTTGATTGAAAAGATTTGATTTGAAAAAGATTTGATTTTGAAAAACTAAGAAAAAAATTGATTTGAAAACAAAATCTTCCCCCTAGCACCATCCTGGCGTTAAACGCCCAGAATGGTATACATTCTGGCGTTTAACGCCCAAAATGCTACCTCTTTGGGCGTTAAACGCCCAACCAGGTGCCCTGGCTGGCGTTTAAACGCCAGTCTGCCTTCTTCACTGGGCATTTTTGAATGCTCAGCTTTTTCTGTATAATTCCTCTGCAGTATGTTCTGAATCTTCAATTCTTTGTATCATTGACTTGAAAAGACACAAATTAAAAATATTTTTGGATTTTTTTAATAATCAAAATGCAAAAGGAATCAATTAACAATGCATGCAAGACACCAAACTTAGCAGTTTGTATACTACTGACACTAACAATATGAGAATGCATATGAGACACACAAAATGCTTCAAGTCAATAGAATTCAAAGATTAGAACACAAAAATCATCAAGAATTACTTGAGGATCTTTAAGACACATGAATGAATGCATGCAATTGACACTAAACTTAAGATGAGACACTAGACTTAAGCATGAAACATCAAATATTTTTGGTTTTTTTTTATGATTTTGCAAATTTTTTTGTGTTTTTCGAAAATTAAATGGGAAAAGGTATCAAAATTCTTAATGAGAATTCCAGGAATCAGTGCAATGCTAGTCTAAGACTCCGGTCCAGGAATTAGACATGGCTTCACAGCCAGCCAAGCTTTCAAGGAAAGCTTCGGTCCAAAACACTAGACATGACCAAAGGTCAGCCAAATCTTAGCAGATCACTGCTCCAAGAGCAAAATTGATGAGAATCAACAAGCTCTTGTGGTGATAAGTTGAAACCTCGGTCCAATCAGATTAGACATGGCTTCTCAGCCAGCCAGATTTCAACAAATCATCATGAAACTCTAGAATTCATCTTCAAGAATTTCGAAAAAAATAATACCTAATCTAAGCAACAAGATGAACCGTCAGTTGTCCAGCCTAAACAATCCCGGGCAATAACACCAAAAACTTGATGTTGTTGCCGGATCTTGGCACTGATGTTACCAAAAGCTTGCTCAAAACTTGAACAATCCCCGGCAACGGCGCCAAAAAACTTGGTGTTGTTGCCGGATCAAAACTTGGCACTGTTATTGCAGGGAACAAATGCGAAACTATAGTTAGGACATTTAATTCCCCGGCAACGGCGCCAAGAACTTGGTGCGCGAAATTGTGAACAATACTTTTTCACAACTCAAATAATCCCCGGTAATGGCTCCAAGAACTTGGTGGCTCAATACCATGGCATTACACAACTTCGCACAACTAACCAGCAAGTGCACTGGGTCGTCCAAGTAATAAACCTTACGTGAGTAAGGGTCGATCCCACGGAGATTGTTAGTATTGAAGCAAGCTATGGTCATCTTGTAAATCTTAGTCAGGCAAACTCAAATATATATGATGATGAACGAAAATAACATAGAAAATAAGGATAGTGATACTTATGTATATCATTGGTGTAAGAGCTTCAGACAAGTGTATGAAGATGCCTTCCCTTCCGTCTCTCTGCTTTCCTAATGCCTTCATCCAATCCTTCTTACTCTTTCCATGGCAAGCTCGTGTAAGGTTTCACTGTTGTCAGCAGCTACCTCCCATCCGCGCAGTGAAAGCTAATGCACACACTCTGTCACAGTGCTGCCAATCACCGGTTTGGTTCCCTCCCCTACCGGAATAGAATAACTCTTTTGCGTCTGTCACTAACGCCCAGTAGGTTACAGGTTTGAAGCACGTCACAGTCATTCAATCATTGAATCCTACTCAGAATACCACAGACAAGGTTAGACCTTCCGGATTCTCTTGAATGCTGCCATCAGGTCCTGCCTATACCACGAAGATTCCGAAGAATCCAAGAGATATTCACTAAGCCTCAGATGCTTGTAGAACAAGAATGGTTGTCAGTCACCTTGTTCATGGGTGAGAATGGTGATGGGCGTCAATCATCACCTTCATCATGTTGAAGAACAAGTGATATCTTGGATAAAGACAAGCGGAATTGAATGGAAGAACAATAGTAATTGCATTAATACTCGAGGTACAGCAGAGCTCCACACCTTAATCTATGGTGTGTAGAAACTCCACCGTTGAAAATACATAAGCATAAGGTCTAGGCATGGCCGAATGGCCAGCCTCCCAATGATCTAAGATAGCATAGAACTCAAAGATAGCTACCAAGATGTTCTAGATGTTCAAATACAATAGTAAAAGGTCCTACTTATAGAAAACTAGTAGCCTAAGGTGTACAGAAATGAGTAATGACATAAAAATCCTCTTCCGGGCCCACTTGGTGTGTGCTTGGGCTGAGCAATGAAGCAAATTTCGTGTAGAGACTCTTCTTGGAGTTAAACGCCAGCTTTGGTGCCAGTTTGGGCGTTTAACTCCCATTTGGGTGCCAGTTCCAGCGTTTAACGCTGGGATTTCTTGAGGTGACTTTGAACGCCGGTTTGGGCCATCAAATCTTGGGCAAAGTATGGACTATCATATATTGCTGGAAAGCCCAGGATGTCTACTTTCCAACGCCGTTGAGAGCGCGCCAATTGGGCTTCTGTAGCTCCAGAAAATCCGCTTCGAGTGCAGGGAGGTCAGAATCCAACAGCATCTGCAGTCCTTTTGAGTCTCTGGATCAGATTTTTGCTCAGGTCCCTCAATTTCAGCCAGAAAATACCTGAAATCACAGAAAAACACACAAACTCATAGTAAAGTCCAGAAAAGTGAATTTTAACTAAAAACTAATAAAAATATACTAAAAACTAACTAGATCATATCAAAAACATACTAAAAACAATGCCAAAAAGTATACAAATCATCCGCTCATCAGAAATATTTGGGGAGATTGGGTGAGATAAAAGTGTATTTTAGTATTTTTGTTGAAAATTTTGGGAATTGGGTCCATACTCATGCATTAAATGTTTAATACCATATGCATTGGCACTTTTGTATATAATTCATCAAAAGAAAAAGAGAAAAACAAAAGAAAAATAAAAGAAAAGAAAAAAATTAGAAGAATAAAAAAAAAAGGAAGCAATAAAAAGGGACAAAAATTTCCCCAAAGTAAAGTAATAATATCAATGCATATGGAATGTGATTGAAAGAGAATGCACGAGTGTGTGAAAAAGTGAAGAATGGGTAGTTAGGTTTGCATTAGAATTGAATAGGTTGTTGTAGGTTAGGTGGGAAGCTTAGGTTAATCAAAGATTCAAATTTCAAGCTCACTTGACCAAATAGAATCTTACCTTGACCCTAGCCCCATTACAACTCATGGATAAGTCCTCTTGATATTTGTTTGCATGCACTGAATAATTGTTGATTGTTAGATGACTTGCAAATCTTTAGAAAACATGATTAAAGGAGCATTGAGTGATTAAACCCTACACACTGAGCGATTAGAGTGTAAACACATCCGGTGAGGGAGAATTATGATTAGCATGAGGACATGTGACATTGGGATTTTTGCCAGTAAAGAATTTCATAAAAACAGTCGTGTTGTAGATATAGTCTCTAAACCGACAGAAATTCCTTCGTACAAATATTTTGGTTGTCACAAGTAACAAACCCCTTTTGAAATTGATAACCGAGTATTCAAACCTCGGGCCGTCTTCTCAAGGAATTGCAGGGAGGTATGTTCTTTATTATTGGTTATGAAAAAGGTAAAATTGGTGGTTTTGAGAATGAGGAATAAATATGATAAATGGTGCACGAAATTGCAATCACACTTTTGCAACCCCGCACAACTAACCAGCAAGTGCACTGGGTCGTCCGAGTAATACCTTACGTGAGTAAGGGTCGATCCCACGGAGATTGTCGGCTTGAAGCAAGCTATGGTTATCTTGTAAATCTTAGTCAGGATATCAATAATTATCAGGGTTGATTGTGAAGAGTAAAAGAACATGAAATAAGTACTTGTTTTGCAGTAATGGGGAACAGGTTGAGGTTTTGGAGATGCTCCATCTTCTGAATCTCTGCTTTCCTACTGTCTCCTTCTCCAAGCACGCAAGACTCCTTCCATGGCAAGCTGTATGCAAGGGTTTCACCGTTGTCAGTGGCTACCTCCCATCCTCTCAGTGGAAATGTTCAACGCACCCTGTCACGGCACGGCTATCCATCTGTCGGTTCTCAATCAGGCCGGAATAGAATCCAATGATTCTTTTGCGTCTGTCACTAACGCCCCACCCTCAGGAGTTTGAAGCTCGTCACAGTCATTCAATCATTGAATCCTACTCAGAATACCACAGACAAGGTTTAGACCTTCCGAATTCTCTTGAATGCCGCCATCAGTTCTAGCTTATACCACGAAGATTCTGATTAAGGAATCCAAGAGATGTCTACTCAATCTAAAGTAGAACGGAGGTGGTTGTCAGGCACGCGTTCATAGTTGAGAATATGATGAGTGTCACGGGTCATCACATTCATCCGGATTAAGAACAAGTGATATCTTAGAACGGAAACAAGCATGATTGAATAAGAAATAGTAGTAATTGCATTAATCCATCAAGACACAGCAGAGCTCCTCACCCCCAACCATGGGGTTTAGAGACTCATGCCGTGGAAGGTACACAAAGAAACGTGTAAAGTGTCATGAGGTACAGATACAATGTCAAAAGATCCTATTAATAGTGAACTAGTAACCTAGGGTTTACAGAATTGAGTAAATGACAGAAAAATCCACTTTCGGGCCCACTTGGTGTGTGCTTGGGCTGAGCATTGAAGCATTTTCATGTAGAGACTCTTTCTGGAGTTAAACGCCAGCTTTTATGCCATTTTGGGCGTTTAACTCCAATTTCTATGCCAGTTCCAGCGTTAAAAGCTGGGAATTCTGAAGCTGATTTGCAACGCCGGTTTGGGCCATCAAATCTCGGGCAAAGTATGGACTATTATACATTGCTGGAAAGCCCAGGATGTCTACTTTCCAACGCCGTTGAGAGCGCGCCAATTAGGCTTCTGTAGCTCCAGAAAATCCATTTCGAGTGCAGGGAGGTCAGAATCCAACAGCATCTGCAGTCCTTTTCAGCCTCTAAATCAGATTTTTGCTCAGGACCCTCAATTTCAGCCAGAAAATACCTGAAATCACAGAAAAACACACAAACTCATAGTAAAGTCCAGAAAAGTGAATTTTAATTAAAAACTAATAAAAATATACTAAAACTAACTAAATCATACTAAAAACATACTAAAAACAATGCCAAAAAGCGTATAAATTATCCGCTCATCACAACACCAAACTTAATTTGTTGCTTGTCCCCAAGCAACTGAAAATCAAAGTAGGATAAAAAGAAGAGAATATACTATAGACTCCAAAATATCAAGAAAACTCTGCTCCAATTAGATGAGCGGGACTAGTAGCTTTTTGCTTCCGAACAGTTTTGGCATCTCACTTTATCCCTTGAAGTTCAGAATGATTGGCATCTTTAGGAACTCAGAACTCAGATAGTGTTATTGATTCTCCTAGTTATGTATAATGATTCTTGAACATAGCTAGTGTATGAGTCTTGGCTGTGGCCCAAAGCACTCTGTCTTCCAGTATTACCACCGGATACATACATGCCACAGACACTTACTTGGGTGAACCGTTTTAGATTATGACCCAGCTTTGCTAGAGTCCCCAATTAGAGGTGTCCAGGGTTCTTAAGCACACTCTTTTTGCCTTGGATCACAACTTTATTTCTTTCTTTCTTTTTTTTCATTTTTTTTTGAATCACTGCTTTTTCTTGCTTCAAGAATCAATTTGATGATTTTTCAGATCCTCAATAACAGTTCTCTTTTTCCTCATTCTTTCAAGAGCCAACAATTTTTAACATTCTCAAAACAACAAATTCAAAAGACATATGCACTGTTCAAGCATTCATTTGGAAGACAAAAAGTATTGTCACCACATCAAACTAATTCAACTAGTTTCAAAGATAAATTTGAAATCCTGTATTTCTTGTTCTTTTGTGATTAAAGCATTTTTCATTTAAGAGAGGGTGATGGATTCATAGGACATTCATAGCTTTAAGACATGAATTTTAAATTTTATTAATTAAGAATTAAGAACAAGACTCAAAAATAGATATAAGATGAGACTAGAAAAATAGAAGACAAAAATTTAAATAGGCTCCTAATGATAGAGGTTTTCACAGAGTTAGGACTCAACAACCTTGATTTTGAGAAGTGGATGCTCCCTCAAATTGAGGGGAGAATTTTTGGCGTTTCAGTTCTTGAAGTTCACGCCCCTGCTTCTCTTGTTCCTTCAGCAATTTGCAGAGCATGCAGTTCTGATTCTGCTGTTCTTCCTTAAGTTGCTCCATAGTTTCTTGCAACTTGGTGATAGATGCTTCTAGGCTGGCCTAGTAGCCAATTTCAGGAAATTCAGGGAGGAACTCCTGCGCCCTCCTTTTGATAGAGTTGTCTTGCATTTGTCCTTCCATTGACTTCTTGGTGATTGGATGTTCAATGGGTATGAATTCATCTACTCCCATCTTTACCCCAGCCTCTTTACAGAGCAAGGAGATCAAGCTTGGGTAAGCTAGTTTGGCTTCAGTGGAATTCTTATTTGCAAATGTAGATCTCACAAGCAATCAGATGATGAACCTCCACTTCTTTTCCAAGCATAATGCAATGAATCATCACTGCTCTCTTGATAGTGACCTCAGAACGGTTGCTAGTGGGCAATATGAACGCCCAATAAAGTCTAGCCAACCTCTTGCAATTGGTTTGAGGTCTCCCCTCTTGAGTTGGTTTGGGACACCCTTTGAATTGGTTATCCACTTAGTTCCAGGGAGGCATATGTCTCTAGAACTTAATCCAACCCTTATCTGCTCTCACCATTCTCCTATTAAAGGATTCAGGATCATCTTTGCAGTTGAGGCAATTTGAAAATTTCTCTTATTTTGTCCAGATGGAAGTAGATAACTTTCCCTCTGACCATGGTTCTATAAGTATGGAAAGCAGTTCCAGTCATTCTCTGCTTATCTGTCAGCCACAGATTTGAGTAGAATTCCTGAACCATATTTCTTCCAACCTTTATCTCAGGATTGGTTAGAACTTCCCATCCTCTGTTTCGAATTTGCTCTTGGATCCCCGGATATTCATCTTCTTTCCGATCAAATTTAACTTCCGGGATCACTGACCTCAGACCCATTATTTTGTGATAATGGTCCTTCATGTTCTTTGGTTAAGAACTCTCTTGATTCCAAAGATTCTTTGGATTATTCTCTTTCTTTCCTCTTACATTGGTTTGTTTTCCCCTTAGGAGCCATGATCTTGATGAATCTTGGCTTAGTGATCACGGAAAAGCACACCAAACTTAGAGGGTTGCTTG